>NC_056730.1:1114508110-1114824360 GCF_019279795.1 Protopterus annectens
TTTCCCTGGGAAAGAATTCCCTTGCACAAACACTACACACACACACACACACGCACACACACACACACACACACACACACACACACACACACACACACACACACACACACACGCACACACACACACACACACACACACACATGCACACACACATACACACACACACACACACACACACACACACACACACACACACACTTACAAACATAACTCTGTGGGGGGCTTTACCCCCCATACCCCCCAGTATGGAACCCCCTAACTAAATATACCAACTCCGAGATTGTACTACAGTGGAGAAAAGGGCAACACTGTGTAGTTGGCCAACTACATCTTTGCCCTGTAAAGTATTCATCGAATCACTTAAATTCATTTCGATGAATATGTGTTGCTCATTTGGTGTTCGAGATAACAATTTTTCGACGTTGTAATATAGACCCGTTATTTGCATAAGGGGTTTGTTGCTAGAGTGCAAGGCTCACTTGCTGAAGTATGGTTGTAGAAGATTTTGAAGGGCAGGTGTATTCTTGGGTTAATAGAAGTTTTTCTGGGCCATGGTCATAGCCGGTCTTAGGCATAGGCCTAGGGCGTCACTATATCAGGGGCATTTTTCCAGTAATCTGGATGATGTAGGTAGATCAGGATAGGGGCACTGGTGGTGTTGGGGGGTGCTGTGGAGACATTTTGCCTAGGGCACCAGTTGACTAAAGGCTTGCCCTGTTCATGGTTAGGTGATTAAAGTATAAGAGATGGGGGAATTGTAACCAGTTGAGTTGTTTGGGTGACGAACAGTGATGAGTCCTAAAGACTGACTTTGCTGCATACCTGGCAGTTTTGTTATAACAAGAGTCTAGTTTAGCTAATTTGTTTTTTTTTTTTTGTTTGTTTGTTTTTTTTAAGTTAGTACAAGTGATGCATAAAATAGAGTTGAAATTAGATGGGTGTGAGCTATGTGATTTTTATGCTTTTTGTAAGAAACTGCTTGTTCCTATGCAGTGTGCCAAATTTACTGTGTACTTTTGTATGGTATGGGATATGTGGATGTCAAATCTCATGTTGCTGTTTATTTTTACTCCCAGTAGTTTGGTGTAAGGTGAGGGTGAGATGATGGTGTTGTTTGCTGATACAATGTTGAATGAGGGCAGGGGTACAGTAGCTTTAGTGGGATAGAATATAATGAGTTTAGTTTTTTGGGAGTTTAGAATTAGTTGAGAGTTTGTTAGCAACGTTTCTACTTCAAGGAAGGATTTTTCTGTTAGTGTTTGTAGATCATGTAGGGTAGTAGCTGCACATATCACTGTACAATCGTCTGCATACTGAATAACTGAGGAGCTGAGGTATGAAGGTTTTTAGTAAATATTGAAACGAATTGGGGGGCTAGTATAGAGCCCTGGGGAACTCCTGGGGTCACAGGAAGAAGAGGTGAAATGCTTTGTTACCAATGCACTGCTTGCTGGTGCTCCGTGAGGTAGTCCTGGAACCAGGCAAGAGTAGAGTGAGAGAGGTTCAATTCAGTGAGGGCATTTATAAGTTTGTTGTGTGAGACCATATCAAAGGCTTTCGATAAGTCTAAAAAGATAGAAGATAACGTATTTATTATTGTTATCGTGGAGGTTAAAAGTATTAGTAAATGACATTAGTGCCATTTGCACTTAGTCCTTTCTTCTACCAGGGGTACAAACATCCTTGACCTTGTGCTCATGAACATGGGGGGGCCAATGTTCCTCACCCAATGTAATATCTTTGCTTTTCAAATCTGACAATAAGACAGTATTACTTAAAATAAAAATTAAATCCAGGGATCCAGCGAAACCAAAAACCTTTAGGAACTATTCCTAGGCTAACTTCTCTCTTTACTAAGCAACACCTTGGCTAAATTCCAAGCACCCCCAAAACCGGTAAGCACCATAGAATACACTAAGCTATTTATGAAATCTCTGTACAGCCATATCAGTAGTTGTCTAGAGCGAGCTGTGCACACTGATATTAAGAATAAGACAAACTCAAACAACAAGCCACCATGGCGGAATTATATCAATCAGTTGTACAACAAAAAAAAATCTTGGCCAAGTGTAGGCGGAAAAAAGCCATACATACTAAAAGCCCCATGACTAATTTAAACAAGCATCTAAAAGGATTAATTAATACTTCAAAGGCTAAATTTGAAGAAAAAATAGCTCACAGGCAAAGGACAACCACAAAGTTTTCTACAGCTATGTCTCTAACCTCAGAGGAGATTCACAGCAATGGGCAGAACATGTTGTAAATGACATCACCCACACTGACCCAGAGGTCATTCCCAGCCTTTTGGCAGACAGGTTCAGCTCAAATTTCTCCCACCACTCCCCCCATCATAGTCCATAGGTAGTACCACATAACACAATCCCCCGAACCATTACTAGAGAACAGGTCATTAATGCACTTTTCAAGGCCAAAAACACTTTATCAATGGGCCCCGATAACATCCCAGGATGTTTAATAAATAGCATGAAACGTGACCTCTTCAATCCACTTGAATCACTTTTCAGGCACAACAAACCTGCCTTATGCCGAGTACCTTAAAGCCCTTTCTATCTACTCAGTCTCCAATAGATTGCTGAGGAGTGATCTATGCCTGGCTTACAAGGCATCTGCAAACCCCACATGTATGAATCTCGTACATATTCATAACTCAAAGTGTCAGATAAATACAAGGTCTGGGGACCTGAATTTTGTCTGTGACTTAAACAGAACATGCCGGAAAGACAAATATGTGTCCCAGAGACTGCCCCTCCTGTGGAATAGGCTTTGTATCCATGTGAAACTGAGTTCATCTATTACCCAGTTTAAGCACAATTGGACGGGGAATAAGAAATTTACACTGGGCCTGACATTCATGTCCCTTATGGACAGAAGTAGCTTATAAATGCCCTGCCCTCAATGTCCTATTTAAATGCAGGGACATAGTTATTCTTTCGGGAAAACTTGCCTAGGCTTAGAAAGGCCCCCCCTTCGGTCATTAGCCTAGTAAGAGTCTATGAATCTATGACTCTTAGAATCTCTCCTCCGGTGTTCTTTCCTTTGCATCAAATATATTTTGGAATTGTTCCTTTAATTTATCATACTCCCTTTCCACAGCTTCACTTGGTAAATCTAACTTCACTATTAGTTTCTTCATAGTTTTTAATACTATTGGTCTATCTCTTTCTTTTTTCAACAAGTGCACTGGAATGTTCCAGTGGCTCAAGGCTACTATAACAATTGGCCATTTTAGTTCCAAACAGAGGGAGGTATGGTCCGAAAGTGTTACTGGGTGGGTATAAACACTCCTAACTGTATAGTCATACTCTTCTGTAATATAAATCCCGTCTAAGTGAGTCAAGGTGTTATGCCTACTGCAAAAATATATAGCTTACCCTGACAGTTGCCAGCAAGTTGAACATCTTCCACCCTAAAAACTTTCATATAACATTGTAAAAACTTGCTGTCTAAAGAAATTGCTTGGGCCCTAGGGCCTTCACTAACATAATTCCTGAATCAGTCCCCAGCCAGTACTAAAATCCCTTGATGAAAAAATTATTTCCCCTAATATACTTCACAGGCTATCCGAGTGACGCCTTCAGGTGCATCTGCAGTTACCTCCTACTGCTCCTCTAGGCGTCATATATTACTTGTTTATACTTGCATTAATAATTCCAGAACCTTGCTACATGCAAGGTATCAGAATATTTTATTTTGAAGCATACATGATGGCAAACAGAATTGTATTGATATTTGACCTCTTGTCAATTAGTATTTGTTAAAATTGTAATTTTTAAAAGCTCAGACCACACCCACTACGAGTTAAAGGTATACACTCAAAAGAGTTGTGCTGGAGGGAATGAGTTTGTTCTTGAAGAGGCATACACTGATGTCAAGGTAATTCTTTTACCCATCCAGTACCCATGGACTACGAAATAACTCTTCTGTGGAGCCAGTTTTCCCTGTTTTTCACCATCAGTGCACCTTCTTATCAAACATGATCACTCCTCTTTTCATAGCCACCTGGTACTCAGACCAAAACCATTCCTTAAAATCTTTTTTTATTAATTTAGCATGTTGCTGCTTATTTAGGTACAGTTCTTGGAACATGATTATTTGTGGCTGGAGCTTTTAATGTGTAGCAGTGATACATTGCTCTGTTTTTCACTGTTCTGTAAGGCCATTGACATTCCAAGTAGGAATTTAAAGTGCTGTTGATTATAATTCCCACCATCCCATACCTGTTTAAAATCTAAGCAGCGTAAGATTTACATATAGCACGTCTGTTCTAGCAGTGTCATCAGTAGTACACATCCTAATAAAGTTTCTCTCTTTTAAGCTGCTTGATAAAGTAAACAAACCAAAACCAGCATTTAACATTTGTAAAACAAAAACAGTGAAAAAAAGCACACAGTTAAAAGGGAACACGTTTCCTCCTACCCCACATTTTATTTACAGTAGCATTTACAAAACCCTTCCTTTTCCAGTATGAGCAATGCTCATCCACGATGAGTACAATCATATAAAAGAGAAAGATTTTTCTTATTTCAGATTCACACCCTCCCACTTTTTACCCCACTTACTAGTTCACTTTTTTATTTATCTAGCCCCTTATCAAAACCCCTTAATCTAGACTGATTCCATCAGAGATGCACCTTTCATTCAACTCATTTCTTACACTACCCAGGCAATTCCATGTAAAGCATTACATCAGTGAGCCCCCCCCTCCCCATGAGGGAAAACTAATCCAGTGGACCTTAAGTTAAATTGGTAACCTCAGTCTGTTCTTCTACTGTAACTGTCAGCTTCAGGGTGTAATGTTGAAATTTCACAAATATTGTTCTTGGTGCTCTGTGCATGCCTCTTGCTTTCACTCAGTCTAGTTTCTGCTTGAAATATTGTTAAATTCCTGGTACTATCTCACTTTACTTCTTATGCATGATGGCAGAACCTCCTTTTTGCCATATGACTGCCTTCTTTTATTATATAACACCTCTCTGCAGACCTAAAGTGAGAAGAGCTAATGTTATTTTGCCCCTGGAAATGATTTATTGTGCAAAGGCTCTACAGCCTTGTTCATCTTTTTTTCCATCAGTCAGGTCAGCCCGTTTTCCTGAGCTCTACCTTTATTACCAGGTGAACTCACTTGGACACTTCTCATTTTAAATATCTTGCTTGACTGTCCAGTGCAAAGAAGGGATTCTGGCTTGCAAATTACCCTTTACAACCTAATGATGGAAGGTCTTAAAGAGTTCAGTGAAAAGAATAAAACCACATGAAATTTAGCTGCAGAACTGCTCAGCATTTACATACCTGAACAGTGATTACCCTCAGTCCGAGCCTACTCATTCTCACTGTCATTCATGTCTATCCCTGCATTTATCCCCTCCTTATCTTTTAAACAGTGAGCATTCAAAACATTTGATGATTGTTAACATGTAGTCTAAGCAAAAGGAAATATATATATATATATTTTTTTTTAATTTAGCAATCATAAACTGCAGACATACCCAATTTGTTACATGTTGACTTCTGCGCTTGTGTACAGTCTCCTTCTCTATGACCACACCATTTGTTATATAGCCCATCGGTCCTGTTTGTTGCTCTGCACATTATGCACATCTAGCATCCTTTCACATAACACAAAGTCCTTTAATCTTTTAGTCACTGGGTGCATCTCCGTCTGCTTCTCCTCCATTTTATAGCAAAAGAAAAGGGTTTGCTGGATACCTGTCCTGTTGCTTCTTCGGATAGACTGTCATAACTCTCTTCACTGGTTTCTACTGGACAGCCAGTCATGTTGTAAATTATCCCTATGTTTTTTTTGCATTGCCAGCAGTGCATGTTTATTGTCCAAGAAAGTTTTTAATCCTGTAGGGAATATGTTCTGAAAATTTCTGGGTATAACATCCAGAAGAGTACCTCAGCTTGCTTACACAGTTTTATGACTGTAATTAGTTTACCTGTGTTGGTTCTTATATCCACTGAAAAGTCATTCTCTACAAACGTTCATTTTTGCCTAAATTTCAACACAGTTCCCTTACTCCAGAGTCTGGTTAGAATTTATTTCTTTAGGGCATAATGCTGAAATTTCATAAGTATTGGTGTTGGTGCTCATTGCATGGCTCTTGATTTCAGGTGAACCCTATGTGCCCTCTCAGTCAGTGTCTTGTTCGCTGGCATATCAGTCCAGTGATTCACCAGCTGTACATAAATTGAACATAGTTACAGCTCCTCATTACCTCCAGGATATAGACAACTCTAAGGTTTTACTTTCTTGTACTGTCCTTTTAGTGCATTGATTTCTATTTCATTTCCTCATGTCTTAACATTTATTTCTACCAGCTTTTCCTTTAACTCACTTTCAAACTTCTTTACTCTTTCCAATTCATCTGACTACTCTGATAGTATATTTCTATTAACTCAAGGCATTTATCATTTGATTTTATGTAATTCTTAAGGTTACAGACAAATGTAATATTGTGAGTGCTTTTTATCAATTTTCACTGCTTTGTTGCTGTATTTTCTTGCTGGTAACATGGCCCTTCCTTTGAGCAATATCCTGGGCTTTGCTTGGCCACTTATTAACTAGGAAACCTGTTATTTTGCAGTATTTCAATATGCCCTTAGATTCACTGCTGCAGTATTCTTAAGTATATGGGATTCCCTGCCATGGAAGCCCGATGTCCGGCCAGTGTTCCAAAGACTTCTGAATTTAAAAGGTATGCCGAATGTCAACCAATGCACCCTGCTTAACATAGGGCAAAAAGGTGATGTTTAGGCGTACCAAAAACAGAACTTCTTTGCTGCCAGTCTGAACGTATCTTTTACACCATTGGTCTCTTTACATGTATCTAGTTTCTGCCAGTTGAACACATTTTCGTTCTTCAGGGACTTCTTATGCTTGTTTGTTGTTTTTGCAAGATAAGTGCCCCATTGGGGATTTTGATTTTTCTTGTTTTTTTGTGTTCCTTGAGGTTAATGTCATCCAGAAAGGGTAAATGTCAGTGTGGGAGACAGGTTCCCCATAGAGACCATCACGATAAGTGTCTTTTTTGGTTAGCTGCTTCTCATGACCATACGTCTTGTTCTATTTGTCAGGCATTTGTTCTGAAAACGCTTTGCAGTAGACTTTCTTCCCTTTCCCTGTATCTTGAGAACCAGTGTCTTAGGCTACTCACTAAAGATACTATGGAAGTAATTTCCTGTCCAGAGTGTCAGCCGTTAGGGAAGAAGGTGAAAAGGTATGACTGTAATGTTTTGCTGTCCAGCCTTTGCCAGGTGTTTCTCCTGAGGTTGCTATGAACCCAGAAGCTCACATGGCTGTGTTGTCGGATTTCTCTGCCGCGACCGTGTTGGAGGCTGGTGAGGAACTGGCTGACAGCATGTCCAAAGAGGCTTTGCAGATGTCCATCTCAGACGTTCAGAGGGAACCATGGTTGATTTTTTTCTGAGGGGCCTAGGGGTGTTCCTCAGTTTCTAGCTGGGGAAGAAGTTTCTGCTATGGTTCTTGACAGTTGTCCTGGATCTGAGCCTTCTCAGGATGTTCCCTTAACAAAGAAACAAAAAATTAAACATGTTTCTTCTGCTTCTAGGAATCCACAAAGTGAGTGGCAGATGTTTACTCGGGGGTTATTTTCTGCCTTAATGTCCTTAAAGCCTCCTCATGGAGTTTCAGTTCCTGCTCCTCCTTCGTTCCCTACTCCTCTTAAAAGTCCTAGAGACCAGGATTCTTTTGAGGATGAGTTGGATTCTGCTGATGAATCCCTAACTTATTCTACTCAAATTCCTTCTCCTTTGGACTATGAGTCTGAGAAGGAAGAATCTAATAGTCCTGATGTTCCTTTGGAGGAAACTTCCTTTGAGGTCACACTGTCTAGGATGATGGATTTTTTTAAGTGTGATTGGTCTCAGGTGTCTGATATCCAGAAAAGGTACTATGGGTTTTTGCATTTGGACTCTCCTAAATCTGCGGCTATTCCTCTTGTCTGCTTTACTGGATGTTTTCTCCAATGCCTCTCAGACGCCTGATTCTCTCCTCCCTGCTCCCAAGAAGCCTGATAGGTTTTATTATAGAGTTCTTTTTTATATAAATGTCCTGCTGCTGACCCTTTGGTAATGTCTGTAGCCTCTGATAAGCCATCTCAATTACTTCCTTCACCCAGGTTATTGCCTTCCAACAAGGACAGCAGAACTATGGACAGGCTGGGCAAAAATGTTTACACTTCTGCTGCCCTAGCTTTTAGGGCTATTAATTATCAGACTTATATGTCTAGGTATGTATTGGCTCTTCTTTCTCAGGCCTGTCAACTTATTTCTGATTTTCCAGACTCTAATGGTAAAACTTCTGCTGTTGCCTTGCTAGGGACTTCCTCTTAAGTCATTCATCATTCTGTTAAATGTAGTTGGATGCCTCTTCTAGGGCTGTTGTTTTTGGTTCGGTTATAAGGTGGTATTCTTGGCTTAGGCTTCAGCCTCTACTTGATGATATTAAAGTTAATTTGATGGATGCTCCACTGGATTCTAAACTTTTGTTTGGGGAAGCTGCTGCTGGTTTGTTTAAGTCCCTTCAGGATAAGGGTAAGGCCTTACAGGAACTTAAACATGTGTTTGTTTCTCCTGTGCCTAAATTTTAGAGAAACTACCCTGTTAAGTATGCCTTTGTTCATAGGCAATCATGTCCTTCAGCTAAATGTAAGAAGAGTGGCAAACAGACTCCTCCTGCTAAGGCTACTCAGTTTTTGGGACTCCGAAGCCTTCCTTGCTGGACAAACTAGATTCTGTGTGACTGTCCATCCCTTCCCAGCCACATTCCTCTTTCTCTTCGCCTTTCTCTTTCTCTTCTGGTTTGGTTTCAGATCACTCAGGATTCTTGGGTTCTGTCGATCATTCATCAAGAGTACTTCATGGTGTGGAAATGGAAATCCCATCCTCCTTTTATGGGCATTACACAGCCTCCTTGGGAACATCTTCCCTTTTTGCCAGAGGTTCTTCAAGATCTCTTGTCTCAGGTACTATTCAGGAGGTGCCTGTGTCCCAAAAGGAGAAAAGTTTCTACTCCTAACTGTTTCTAGTGCTCAGAAAAGAGGTAGAAAAGAGACCTATTCTAGACCTCTCTCATCTAAACACTTTTCTAAAGATACCTTCTTTTTGGATGTTGTCCCTTCAAATTCTCTTTCCTCTCTTGCTTCCTCAGGCCTATATGGTGTCTCTGGATCTCTCCATATTCTGATCCATCCTCTTTTCAGAAAGTTTTTGTGTTTTTCTGTTGCTTTCTGGCATTTTCATTTCTCTGCTTTGCCCTTTGTCCTTTCTACTGCCCCAGGGGTATTCACCAAATGCCTTGCTCCTGCAAGGAATCCAAATATTTCCTTACTTGGATGACCTGTTGATTCAGGCATCCTGTACAGAGACCCTTTTGCAAAATCTTCAATTTGCCATATCCCTTCTCAGAGCCCAGGGTTCACTATAAATTTCAAAACTTCTCTGACTCCTTCTCAGGATCATGTTTTTCTGGGTTGCAGGATTCAGATGGTGTCAATGCTTGCATCACTGCTTTCTCCAAAGACCTTAACTCTCATTTCTTTCTTTCACACTCTTCTTCCTCTGGCTTCCATTACCTCCAGGGAGTTTCTGACAGTTCTGGATTGCATAGCATCCACCATTCCGATGTTCACTATGGCCAAACTTCATATGAGAAAGTTTCAGTGGTTTCTGAAGTCAGCGTGGTTTTAACACACTCATCCTTTAGAATTTTAGTTCTTCTTCTTCCTTGCCTCAGACAGGAGCTTCTCTGGTGGATTCAGCAGTTGTCTCTGAAGCCAGGGATCCCTTTTCATCCCCCCTTCCCTCTCAGGAATTATTCACAGATGCCTCAGACATGGACTGGGGGCTGACTTCTGGCTTCTTAAAGGTACAGGGGGTGTGGTTGCCTCATCAGCAGAAGGAGCACATCAATGTCAAAGAGATGAGAGCTCTTCTGCTGGCTATTCAGACCTTTCAGTCTCTCTTTTCTCCAGGGCCTCTCAAGGTATTCAAAGACAATACCACAGTGATGTGGTATACCAACAAATAGGGAGGAATTATATCATATCTTCTTTGCCGGTTGGCACTTTTGGTGTGGGATCTTGCTGTCAAGAGTCAAGTGACTTTTCAGGCAGTTTATATCCCTTCCAGTCAGAATATTGTGACATACACTGTGAGCAGGTCCTTAACTCAGTCCCATTAATGGATGCTTTACAGGGATGTGTTTCTGGACATTATCCACCAGTGGGGTACTCCACAAGTGGATCTTTTAGCCTCCCCACTGAACAAACAACTTCCTCTGTTTTGTGCCTGAGTCCCACATCCTCTGGTATGGAAGTTGGATGCCCTGTCTTTTTTTTGGAAGGGGATGTTTCTTTATGCATTCCCTTCCCTTCCTCTCATTCGAAAGTTCTGTTCAAAATTCAACAGGATGCACACAAAATCTTGTTGGTGACTCCCTTTTGGCTGCAACAGCACTGTTTCCTTCTTCTTCTGCATCTAGTTAGGGGCAGACATCACAAGTTACCTCATAGGGTGGATCTAATCATAGAAGACAAAGGATCTCTTATTCATCTCCACCTGTCCAAGTTTCAGCTGACACTGTGGGTCATAGGAGTTTGATTCCTCATAGACACCTTTTTTCTGAGGACGTGCTGGAAGTCCTGCTGGAGGCCAGGAAACCTATGACTAGGAAATCCTGCTTATCTAAATGGAAGAGGTTTTCTTTTTGGTGTCT
The DNA here is from genome assembly GCF_019279795.1 of Protopterus annectens. Lineage (NCBI taxonomy): Eukaryota > Metazoa > Chordata > Ceratodontiformes > Protopteridae > Protopterus > Protopterus annectens. Next base: position 1,114,518,870 of record NC_056730.1, read on the forward strand.
TTCTCGTAACCTGGATCCACTTACTGTGGATGCTCCTTTGGTTCTCTCTTATTTGTGTGAGTTGCTCAATGCTGGTTTGGCCTATTTTTCTATTAAGGCCCACCTATCACCTATCTGCTTTTCCACCTTTTTTCTCCCCCTTTATTTGCTAGATTTGATTTGAAACAATTTCTTAAAGATGCCCTTAATATTAGATCACCCAGGAAGCATGTTTCTCCTCTCTGGGATTTTAAATTTGTTTTAGAGAAGTTGCCTCAGGCTTCCTTTGAGGCTGCTGCTTCAGCTTCCTTGCAACGTTGTTTCTGGAAGGCTGTTCTTTTGTTAGTGCTTACTTCTGCCAGGTAAGTGTCTGAGCTGCAGGCCCTTATGGCTTGCCCTCCTTTTTTTATTTTTCATGAAGATGGAGTGTCCTTGTGCACTAACCCTTCTTTTATGCTGAAGGTGGTTAATGAGCTATCTCTTAATCGGTCTTTTAATCTGCCTACTTTTTTCCCCTCTCTGCAAACTGACAGTGAGAGGGTGCTACATATTTTGGATATGCATAGGCAACTTAGAGTTTATTTGGATATGACCAAGGCTACTAGAAAATCTGATCAGTTATTTGTTTCTTTTCATCCTAGATTTTTTAGGCTTGCTGTGTCCACAAAGACTATTTCTTCTTGGGTTTCTAAGGCTATTTCCTTTTTCAATTAAAGCTCATTCTACTAGAGTGGTGGCTTCTTCTGGTGCTTTTTTTTCTGAAGGCTTAGATACTAATTCTATTCTTGAAGCAGCTACCTGTACTTCTATGCATACCTTTACCAAGCACTACAAGTTGGGTGGTATCTCTAGAGCTAGGGCTGGTTTTGCTAGTTCAGGTCTTCATGGCTTTTTAGGGGATTCTTCTGCCCCTTCCTCCTCCCTAGTTTCCTGTTGAGCTTTGGCACTCTCCCATATAGTTAAGAATACTGCAGCAGTGAATGTAAGGACATAGTACAGTTGTGTAAAATCTTACCATAATCACTGCTGCAGTATTTGCTCCCTCCCTCCATTCCCCTAGTTCTTTACCTTCCTGGATTTACAGGTTACCTCTTGGGTTCCTTGGACTGGTGTTCCTTCTGGAGCAATCAGTTCTGTTTTTGGTAAGAGTGAACATCACCTTTATGCCCTGTGTTACGCAGATTGCATACGGTGACATTCAGCATACCTTTTAAATTCAGAAGTCTTTGGCAGACTGTCTGGATGTCAGGCTTCCACAACAGGGAATCCCATATAGTTAACAATACTGCAGTAGTGAAGGCAAGGACATCTACAGTTATGGTAAGATTTTACACAACTGTACTTTTTGTTCTGTATTCTCATTTCTTTTTTAGACATTCATTGGTTATCTTCCCCGCCCCTGCTGATCTTCCCTTTTTAAGAGAAACTTGCTGGTTTGTCGTCACTAAATCAGGTAACTAACTTGAGAGAGTTGGAGTTCATTGACATGCAGGCAGTCCCAGAAAAGTCTATCCTTCCAGTTTTTCTTCTTTAGCTCTTCTTGTGTGACCATGCAGGACCTCAGCCTCCTGAATGTACATGGTTATGTGTGCCTAGACTATAGGAGTTTAGGAATACCATATAATAATGATCTCCACCTTTAATTTTTACTCAGGCAACCCAGGGATTAATGATTAATGCCTTGTGGAGGGCATCACTGTCTTGTCCCTGTGGAGAAGCATGCAGGCCTTGGTCTACACATTCCATTCCCTTAAGGTGGCCATATAGCACCTGGAACACTAGTCATGCCTGGATTTCTTTCAAGCATTTTGGATACAGATTCTGTGACTGTTGATAATTAACAGTGTAATGTTATTTTAGTCTTGATGACTATTCTCCAGGCATAATTAAAATGTAAATTATCCATCTTCATTGGCAGTGAGGGATAAATGCCTGACTATGGGCCATGTGATTGACTTCAAGTAACATCTTGGGCATCTGCTTAAGGTTGCATGGGGAGGACAGGAATGCTGCCCTTGGGTAAGGGGATTGGGACCTTCCAATCCTTCATAAGAGGAGTAGTGATGATACAAAGGATGACCTGGGATGGGTGTTCAGCTGCCAACCCACAAACATGGTAAACATCATTAGAGGTGCACAGGAGCATGCACTCTCAGATGGGGGAATATAGTGGCCCCTACAGTGACATAGGTTGCTAGGCCCCCTTGTAGGGGAAGGGTTAGGGCCTTACAAAATATGTTTTCATTGTCAGTCTATCACTGAGGGCAGAGACTACTACTGTGGCTGCCTATATGACAGCCTCATTTGGCCAGCTTATGTCCTCACTAACAGACACCCAGGATGGTGGAATGAATGTGTCTGGCTACTAGGGGAAGGTGTGATAGTAAGCAGACACAGCACTAGCATAAAGCTTCTAGGAAAGATTGAAACCCAAACTAAATCAAGAATAGACAATAACAGTGGTATTGAAGATGAGTTATGGATCATCTAATAGAGCGCTTTCTTGTTCTACTGGAGTGGAGCTATAACCTTGAGCATGAGTTTGGTTTCCAAGCAGTGGCTTGGAGGTGGGGTATGAGCCAAATGTAGCTACATGAACTATGTGGGTTTCAGTTGTTTTTAATTCTTAATACACAGGCCTATGAAAGGTGCTGTCTGAACAACAGTGTATATGTTCAGTCATGGGACAGAAAAAGGTAAGATGCTATTCCTGTCTATTTGGCAAATCTGGACCTCTCAACTGTCCCTGTTTTGGGGGAACATTCATATTTTCTGGCATGATTTAGGATGCCTCTATTTTTGGTGGTTTAGCCATATTTTCAGGCTTGATTTATCCCTTCACACAATTTTCTTAATACCCCTACATTTTATATGATTTTTGAAGATGTCTGGTACACAGAAAACCATACTACATAACCACCATACTAGTGATAACAATAATTTAAAGAAAGAAGACATACATCTTACATTTCCTTTTTTAATCAAAAATAAATGACCTTGTGTGGTAGAATTTTGTGGTACTGTTCAATAAAGTCTACATATTTTACAGTGTCTCCTTGATAATGTGTTTATATTTTTCTGTCATTTTTGCCACTCTCTGTTTTTTTTTTATAAAAACCTTTTAATTTATTTTAATAACAAAGAACAAACAGAGTAAAATTAAACAGATAGCTATTTACATATGTCCACAGCTGTGTAATATATTAATGTAATACAAATTAACAGTTAATATTATATCAAGCAAATATTTAAGTTTAGTCATGACTTAAATGAATTAATAGTATTAGAAGTTCTCATCTTAATCATATGCAGCTCATTACTACATATCATTTTTGGAATACTAAGAAATTCAGTACAAGAGGGAGTAGTTTTACTCTTCCAGTTCTTGGTTATTATTTTCCTAGATATTGCTAGTATAGATCAAAGAAGAGGCACTTGAGTCCTTAAAATTATTTTGGGAATTGGAGCATTAAATAAAATTAATGACTTGGAAATGCTACATCTGTCAGGCCACAATGGATGAATAAAGTTATAAAATTATTTTCAAAAAGGGGAGATGACCTCACATTCATATACCATATGTATCCAATCAGCAGTTATCTCAGAATCACATCTTCAGTATTTGATGCTAGATGTGTACATAATTGTAACCTTGTTAGGTGTAACAAATGCTCTGTGCAAGAATTTCCTGGTAAAAATTTTCCAATATAAAGAGGAGGAAGTTTTTTTTCTATTGACTTTAATACTATTGTTTTATCTTCATCAGTAAAATTTCCGTTATTATTTTTTGTGGAATAATTACAAAAAGTATTGTCTAAGTATAAAAAGTCTAATCTAAGAATTCTATAAATCTGTGATAAGTAAGACTTATTCACATTGCTTTATTATTAATATTAGTTAGAAATTCCAATATTTAGGGGAGAGATTTCTTATCAAAGTTAATTATCTTATTTATTTTTGAGTTTACAAAATCTCTGCATATTTGTAGCATTAACCAGTTATTAGAATTGTGAGTGTATCTAGACATCAAGTTTTCAACAGTGTGTAGTTTGGTTCCATTTAAAAACTGATGCCAGTAAATTAAATTATTTTGTTCTTTTAGATCTATCACTCTAGTGAAAATATGAGTTTCTAAGCATTCATTTCTGTATGCCATTGGAAAAATTGAAAAGATTAGGTCTTTAATACAATAACATTAATATATGAATTTCCAGAAGGAAGAAATAATATTATTATGTAGGGAATTTGATTTGAGGAAATATTTCTATTTAAACAATATTTTTTTAATAGCCAGACAAAACTGCTAGGAACTATTTGTTTATGACAGGTAGTAATATTTTTGTTAATTTTAGATAATATTAGCTGATGAATTAGTTTCCATTTTGATTCATCAATGAATTTATCCACAGTGCAATTATTTTTACAACAGTTGAAGTAGCATACAATTGAATATCAGGGAGCCATATTCCACCATTATTCCAACCATTTGTGTGCCAGTTGAAATACATTTTTGGTTTATTGAGATGCCAAAGAAACTTAAGTAGAATGTTATTAATCTTTTTCATTATTTTTTTTTTTTTTGGTAAAGACAATGTTAATGATTTTATAACAAGTAATATTTAGGAAGAATTACCATCTTAATTAACATTAAACATTCTTCTGTGGTAAAGAAAAAAATATTTACCTTGTGACTAGACTTATAATTTTATCAATAACCTGTAGAAAATTCACTTATATAATTTCCTTATTATTATATGTATTAATGATACCAAGATATTTAATTTGAGTTATTCCAATTGAAATCAGAATATTTTTATATGAATTTTTTAGTTTCTTATTGATTAATTAAGTACCCGCTTTTGTTATGATTAAATTTAAAGTTCAAAATAGTTTCAACTTGCCTCATGGAACTAATTATATGTTCTAGTGATTTTTCTGTATTCCCTATTGTAAGCAAAATGTCATCTGCAAAGAGTTGAATCTTTAGTTCCAAATCATCTTCTAGTTTTGTACCATAAATGTTTTTTGTTTGAACTAATAAAGTCAGCAAAATGTTCTATTACTAATGCAAAACATAGTGGAGATAGTGGGCAACCCTGTTTCCTACCTTTTTGTAGTTTAAAGGAATTAGAAAGAAAGGAGCCTATTTTGACATAAGAATAAGACAATGTATAACATTGAAATGTATGTTATTAGCTCAGCTGAGAAGTTATATTCTTTAAGTGCTTTCAATAAATAAGGCCAACTGAGTCAAAAGATTTGTCTAAATCAAGACTGATGATAGAACGTTTGTTTTTATTTTTATTTGCATAGTCTGTTACTGTATGTATTCTTATTTTATTATATTGTACATGTCTAGTCAAAACCAGTTTGATTGTTGTTAATTAACTTTGGTATTACTAGATTAATTCTGTTTGCTAAAATAGACATGGATATCTTATAGTCAACATTTAGGGGTGAAATAGGTCTATAAGACAAGCACTTTTTTAGGATTTTTTTTCTTGCTTTAGAATAGGTGAGATGAGGGAATATTTCCTTGACGGGGGGGGGGGTCCAAAGTAGTTTTTATTTCATTAAAAGCTTTTTCTTATATGAAGACTGCATTATCTGGCTTGCAATAGTTTATATAGTTCAGGTATAAAACCATCTAAAACAGGAGCCTTATTTTTTTACTTTTTTATTTGTTTATTTTTATAAACTAAAGGGTCTATCAATGTTATTTAATTGTTTATTTGTTAATTTATTCTTTATATTTTCCTTTAGAAAATGTTCTACCATCTCATTATTGACTAAGCCATTTGAAATTGTATTTATATTTTCATATAAATATTCTAAAGCAGTCAAGAATACCCTTACTATCTGCTTTCCTTTCTTTTTTGTTATGTGTATTCTAATTTCTTTAATGTGATTTAGTCTATTCCTCTTCTTAGATCTAATAGCAAGTTTGTGTAAGCCTGACGGGTTCACTGAATATATTTGAAGTGTTAGTTTTTCCAGGTTTATGATTTAGAATTTCAACGTATTTTGTATTCAAAATTTTTTGTTCTGACTAATAGTGTCATTTGATTTTAAGTCTTACTTTATTTTATCTATTTTAGTCTGTAATGTATTTAATTCTTTATCCCATTCTTTTGTTTTACTTACATACCAGCATGAAAGTCTGCCATTTAAGTAAGTCTTTCGTGAGTCCCAAAGGATAATATCATTTACTTCACCATTTATATTTATTTCTATAAAGTTCATGATCTCATTTACATACCACTCCTTAAATCTTTTATGTTAACATTGTATACTGGTAGTTGTTTATGATGTATTAAGATATTATTTTTTAAAATAACATTAAGTACAGTAACATTGTGATCTGATAATGGACATGACGCTATGGAAACCTCTGTTATATTAGAAGTCAAATTGCCTGCAACAAAAACCTTATCAATATTTGTTTGAGTTCCATATGTATAAGAAAAATGCATGTATTGAAGCAAATTTACTTTTCATACTTTATGTATATCCTTTAAGTTCATAAGGTTTACAAAATTTGATAAGGGTTTAACCGATGCTGTGATTCTAGGATTCTTATTAGCAGTGGTGCCCTTATCAGTTAAATACAGTTAAAATTACCAGCCTTATGACATCACCTTTCATATAATAGACTATAGTGTCTGGATAATTTTTTACATCTTTAGCTCCACCCCCTGGAATCCAGTAAGATTTTACCAAAGTATAAATTTTCTTATTCCATTCAATTACAACAATGCTGAACATACTGTTTTTATCAACATAAGTATCCATTACATTAGGCATAACTGGAGAATTTTTCCACAAAACGAGACTGACTCTTCTTTTAGAACTAAAACCAGAGCTTGCCAGAATTAAATAATTCTTTAATGATAATTTATTAACATCCTTATTGAGTATATGTGTTTCTTGTAAAAATACTATTTGAGCTTTATGTAACTTCAGGTATTTAAGCAAACTTCTCATCTTTACTGGATTATTTAATCCATGAATATTAATAGATAAACATTTAAAATCAGACATTTATAAGAGAACATATTACTAAAAATATGTTTATGTAAAAAACTAGTATATACTTCAGAGATAATGATGAAGAACATTTAGCTATAGACAAAACATTTAAAACAATTAGAATATTATCTAACAGTATAACCTTAAAATAATCTGCCATGGAATACCATATTCCTAGTTTGTTGATAATATCGAACAAACTACATCTCACCCTCCCATTACACTAACTATATTTAACTCATACTTCTGCTTTGTGCAGGTATGTTCCCTATCTTAAGATGAATTATTTAAAGAAACCCCTTGTATATGTTATTAACAAAGAGAGAAAAGGGTGCTTAGGATCAGTTTCACTTTAAATAAGCCAGATTAGTTCATACTGTTCCCATCTTCTGTTATAACCTCTTTTTGCCCCTCAGACTACAATAAGAATATTATCAGATGTTATTTTCACAGTTGTTATTATAAAGGTCAATAAGCTGCATGTTATTATTTTATTTACTATGTATAAAATGGTCAGCTCCATATATATATATATATATATATATATAGATATATATATAGATATATATATATATATATATATATATATATATATTTGTGGATAGCATAGTTGTGCAGTGGTAGAGTTGTCACCTCACAGCAAGAGGTTCTCCGGTTTGATTCTCGGCCTGAGTGCCTTCTTTGCAGAGTCTGTATGTCCTGCCTGCATTCATGTGGTTTTCCTCCAGGTGCTCTGGCTTCCTTCCACGTCACAAAAACATGCATCAGGTGTATTTTTTCTTGGGCCTCCAATGAAAATTGGCTTTGTTCCAAGTCGGACTTTCCAGGTAAACAAATGTTAAATAAATAAAAATTATGTATATAATAATCTACTAACTACATACATGTCTATTTGTCCTTATCTCTTTCAATTCCTACTTATACTATCTTATGAACTCTGTACTTCAGTAATAATCCATATACATTATGCTGTCTGAAAAAACAGATATACCATCCTTTATATATCAGAAAATTATTATTTTAGTTTCTTGTTTTTATTATATATATATATTCATTTCTTGCAATATGTCAGCTGTCTTATTTATGCATTTTATCAGAGGGTTTTAACTAACATCAAATATTTAATAAATAAAATCTGTCAAATATATATCTCTGATTTTAAATCAAGTACTACGGAATATAATCATTTGAGTTATACTAGAAGTGTCTTATAAGTTGCAGTGTGGGTCATCTGTTATTATATAACAAGCAATCAAAACTATAAAGCAGTTATTATTGGTTTTAAAGCTCATTTTTTACCTATAATTTATTGTCTCATATGAATTGTGTATATTACTTATCTATGGTTTAATACAGTGTGTTTTAATTCCTAGATATAAATGCTTTTAAGTTAATTTATCAGTGTTACTACTTAAAGTATGCTGCATTTCCCATTTTAACATTCTAATACATTACTTCCGGTTCAGAGGGTGAGTTGAAAGGTCAGCTTTACTTTAAGGGAGAAGGCAAAGGTAAGAATAACAACGGATAGAACATTTTAAAGTTATAAAGACTCACAAAAGTGCTCTTGTCAATAAATAGCTTCTTTTAAAGATAAATTAATGGTAAAGGCACAACAATTGTTTGTTTATTTCTACTTGGATGCATTGAAATGCTCGTAGCATTTGCAGTCAATTTAAACACTTCAACATTAAATATTAGCCCTTCAAAGCCATCTAATCAAAAAAAAAAAAAAAAAAAAAAAAAAAATGAAACAATTTAACTTTTGAATACTTCCACAAATACAGATAATATATTTTCAGAAACTCTGAATATACAGATAAACTCGCGAAAATCACATTTATTTTTAAACTTCATTTTACAATAAAGGCATAGCAAGTTACTTTTAATCAGTAACTACTAAATATTATAAGAAGATAGTAACAAAACATAATTAGAGATAAAACAATGACTCCAACATTTCACATGCAGATGTTTTCTCGGGTTTTCATGTACTATTTTATATAAAGCTTTCAATCAAAGAATGCCAGTAATGTGTGATAAGAATTCAGCTTGTATAGGTGTCATTGATGTGCTGCTAATTGTAATTGTTTAGTGACATGCAAGTACTTTCTTTTGTATATGTAGAACAGCCACTTATGTGAATTACAATGAAGTTTAGCATACATTTTGCTGTCATTTTATGTTCTAAATACTGTGTTTTGTAGCACAGCACAAAACCATATTAAGAACTTGAAATATTTATTCTGTTACATAAGCTTATTGATATTTTACATTTAATGGTAGGAATAGTATGACTGATTAAGCTCTATTTGGAATTAATTAGCTTCACACACACACACATACACACACACACACACACACATATATATATATATATATATATATATATATATATATATATATACTTAAAAGAAGATCATGTGAAATAAGGAATAAAAATTATTTACTTTGTAAAAGTGGTAGCATTGTCTGATCCTTACTATTCATACCATTCTTTATGTTACAGAGCAAATATTACAACGATAATGAATTAATTTTTCATTTATCCTTCAGTTTTTTACTGTTTTTGTCTTTAACTGACCATCCATTCCTTGTTGCATTTCTTTTGAGAGATGTAGACAAACTCCAGTCCATTTATTCAATTTTTACTGTAATTGTATTCCTCTTTGTAAACTTCAGAGCATCTTCCAAAGTGTTAAAAGTTCTTTGTCCTTCTGTAAGATGAATTTGTATTTTTGCTGGAAACAAAATTTGTGCTTTAATATTGTTTTTCTTTAAGTTCTTTATAAGAGGTACACATGCATTCCTCTTTGACATAACTGACGTTGAATAATCATTGTCAAATCTTAGAATGTTTTATTTTAACTGGATAATTAGTTCATGTTTTTAACACAAGGTATTTATCTTGGATGGAATTTTTCTTTACTGATGAGCTGAAAAGTGATCTGTGTGTCCTCTCAATACCAAAGGAAAGAGCTTCAGGCAGGTTCAATGTCTTAGGCAGCCAGGTATTTAGAAATTGAATCATACTGTCTCCTTCCTCTTTCTTATGGATGACATAAATCCTAATATTGTTTCTTTTGGGTCTGTTTTCTAAATCTTTCTTTCCAAAATAAGTCATCTTGTTTCAGGAGAAATTCAGTATTATTCTCACTCTCAATTATTTTTCCATCTAAATCAGTTATTGCATCTTCCATATTTGAAATTTGTGAAGACTGTTGTTTAAGAGCTTTGCTCAGTACTTCTACCTGTTTTTTACATTACTCCTTAATGTTGTGTATTTTGCTTTCCAATTTATCCATCTTTATAGAAAGTTCTTTGATATTGCTGAGGATAGAGTGAATGTCTGTCTTCATTGTATAGTCCTGTACACTGCGTTTAGGATGTCTCATTCTGAGGGAATTAGTTTCTTGAGAGGAAGAAGTGATGAAAAAGGTTTCAAACTTATTTTTTCTTGTAGGAGTTTTTTCAGAAATAGTTTAATTATGCATGCCTCAAATTCTGAAACATTTTTTTTTTAATTTTTCTGTAAAAATCCTGTCAGAGATGAAACAGAGGAAAAATACAGTGCTGTTAACTGCCCACCATCTTGGCCACAACCCCCAGCCTCTGTTTTTTCAAACTTGTTTCTGAGGAGTATCACACATTCCTACTAGAAACGGGAAGTGTTTTGTACTATTTGGTATTCAGAATTCATGTTAATTTATGCTAATTAGATATCCAGATTATTAATAATAACACAATGCCTGCCAATTAATCCACTTTAATAAAAACAAACAATTTCTCTAGCGCCTCGGCTCACCAAAAGCCTTCCAGATTATTAGCTGTCTGTTCCTATTTTCAAGGCCTTTATCCCTACTGGAAGCGGGAAGCGTTTTGTACTATTTGATATTCAGAATTTATGCTAATTAGATATCCAGATTATTAGTTGTCTGTTCCTATTTTTCAAGAGCCATTATCCCTATTTTCAATGTCTGCAGATTGAGAGATGTGGACATACCTAGTCACTTGTTGATTCTTTGCTTTATTAAAATACAGTGACAGGCTGAAGCATAAATCTAAGATGATGGGACGCTTGGGACTTGGGCTCAACAACTCTGTAATCTTTTGTAAGTTAAGTAATGTTGAATGCAGAATGACTTTTGAGGAACCCATTACCTTACTAGGAAAAACTCAGCTGTCTGGCAAATTGTCACAGGTGCATTTTATTAAGAGGGGTAATAAGTCAGTATCATTCAGATTGCTATGTTCACAGCAGGGAACTTATGACCCCACTAGTATTCTAAATGAAAAGTACAGTGAAAATAGAAGCTGCCTAACAACTCCAAACCATGCAGTGATAGGAACCACAATCTCACTGACAGGCTAAGAGAAGGAGTAATAAAAATGGTGTGTTACCTCAAGTAGACTTAGACAAAGCCTCAGTAGGTAGGCAGTAGCCAGACCTTCTGATAATGGGGTAGACAAATTAGTTGCTATGTGTCAGTCTGGCTTTGGAGGCCTTCTGAGGTGTATAACTTTGAAGGTATTCCCTTCTGGTATCTCACAGACTGAAATATTTTGGAATTTCGTATTATAACCCCAAATTAGGGATAAATGTAGCACCAGTACCTCATCATGTGTTGGACTCAGAGGGTACCCACAGCTTCTCTGCTACTCAGTTCTTTTCTGTCAATTACATAGTTTAGATCTTGATACTGATATCTATAATGGAAATTTCCCCACATTTGGTACCAAAAAATGCTTAAATTAAAAGCATTCCTGAGGCCAACAGATCATGAGCCAGGGCCTATATCCCAGAATGCCTTCTAAATAGCATGAAAAATGACCTATCACAGGCTTTGTGCCTCATGAATGTAGAAAGGCAACAGTCATCCCTCTGCACAAAGGTGGGCCATCTACAGACCCTGGAAACTACAGACCCATAAGTCTCACTAGTCTTATCTGTAAAGTCATGGAAAGAAATTGCATGGAGATATAGTAAACCTCCAGACACTGGACCTAACCCAGTTTGTATTCATCAGGGGCAGATCATGCCTACTAAACCTGGTGGACTTCTTTGAGAAGGTCACCAAAGCAATGGATGAGGGCAGAATCGTTCACACTGCCTACCTTGACCTGGCCAAGGCATTTGACACAATACCCCACCACTCGGGCATTGTTGACAAACTCAGGAGGTTAGTACAAAGCCGTATGTCATCCGGTGGATAGACAACTGGCTCACAGACAGGACCCAGGAAGTTAGAATTGGGGAGTCCACCTCTTCTATACAGAAGTCAGTTACAAGTGGAGTCCCTCAGGGATCAGTCGTTGGACTGCTCCTTTTTGGCATTTACTTCTCAGAAGTCAAGGCCAATGTCAGTGGTCTCTGTCTGACTAAATTTGCAGATGATTGCAAATTAGGAGCTGTTATTGAATCTCACACTGACACAAATGTTCTCCAGGAGGGGCTGACACAGGCAAATAACTGGTGTCAGAGCCATGGACTAAAGCTAAATGCCAAAAAATGCATAACAGTATCCTTTGGGAAGTCATCCATCCCTGACAGCTGACCCAGTAGTTAGGGACTTAGGGACACACATAGATAGTAATCTAGTCTTTGATCATCACGTGTCTACAGTGGTGAGGAAATCATTCTGTGTTGCGCAACTTATAAACAAAGGTATGGCATCTAAGTCCAAGGAAGACATTGTTTCACTGTATTAGGCATTTATCAGACCTATCATTCTTTACAATGCCCCCTTTGGTATGTATCTAACCAGGCATATCCAACAACTGGAACATCCACAGAGGTTCCTCACTAAAAGAATACAGGGCATAAGTAATATGTCCTGTGCAGATGGCCTCAAGGCTCTATCCCTGTATTCTGTCTCCTGCAGACTTTTGAGGGGAAATCTATGCCTGGCATACAGGACATTGTCAGAGCCCACTCTGATGGACCTCTTGTATGTCCATAAAACAAACAGCACCAGAATTACCCATTCTAAAGACTTAAACCTTGCCTGTGATATAAATAGGACCTGCTGAAGAGATAGCTCTGTATCCCAGAGACTACCCCATCGATGGAACAGGCTCCCCATCCATGTGAAGCAGAGTTCCACCCTAACTCAATTCAAGTGTAACTTGGACAATTGGATAGGAAACAGGAAATTCATCCCTGGTTTGGCACCTATGCCTCTAATGGACACAGGTAACCTGTAAATGGTTCATCTCCCAGGCCCATGCTTACACTTATCAAGGGTATCAGAACTTGTGAGAGATTTGGGATGCATGGCTAGGCTTAAAAAGGCCCTTGTGGTCGTTAGCCTGGTAAGCACTTATGAACCTATGACCCTATATTAGCACTGTCTGTAATACCCAGGAATGGAGCACAACAGCATGCATTGTTGTAAGTGCCAGGGCTTCAACCCAGCAGCTTGAAGTATGTTGGCACTAATGGAGTTATGTGCATATTTTCTATTTATTTATTGTACTGAGCATATTCCGTAGCATCTTTTCAAACCTGCACGTCACTGGCTTTTCTTCATTTATTTACATTATATTTTATAGTAATATCAAATTATGTGTTTCTATCAGAATTTAAGTAATAATGAAGTCTTAACAAATTCAGTGCTCCTTATTTAACCCGTTTTTCATTCCTTTCTATTTCTTCAACTTGCTTGGACTTTACAGGTCTGTATCAGTTGGCTACAAGGAATACTTTGTGTAGGTCCTATATGTAAATGTAGCCTTTTTTTATTCTGTTTCTTCATTTTCTTTCTGCAACATTTTCCATCTCTACCATCCTTTGTGAACCGCATACATTATTCTTGCAGATAGCTACTTTGATTGCTGTCTTTTTGTATTTTTTGTTTATATATTCCAATATCTCTATGTTCTAATTTCCTAAGGCCTTTGTTTCAGCAGTTGTTGGGCCTTATCTTTGTTTGCTCATGTAATTTCATTCTGTTTGGGTTCACATCTGTCTCTTCCATGCTGCAATTTCCATTCCTACCTCACTGTAATATTTTAATATCACAGTTTCAACCTTAGTTGCTTCAGACACTGCATAGCTATCTACCTGCAGACAGTGAAAATAGGAACAAAGGTCCTTAAAAATCTGGACATCTAATTATAATAAAATGTGAATACCAAATAGCACATAACTTATCCTGCTTCCAGTTGGAATGTGGGATATTACTCAGAAAAACACTTAAAAACAGAATGATGGACAAATATAAACACATTATCAGAGAGACAATATAAAATTTGTAGACTTTAATGAACTGTATTGCAAAATTCTAGCACAAAGGGTAATTAATTTTTGCTTCATAAAAGGGAAATTTAAGATATGAGTCCTCTTTCTTTAAACTATTGTTGACACTAGTATGTTGACTGTGTAGTATGTTTGTGTGTGTGTGTGTGTGTGTGTGTGTGTGTGTGTGTGTGTGTGTGTGTGTGTGTGTGTGTGTGTGTGTTAGACAGCTTCAAAAATCACATGTAATGAAAGGGGTTCATAAAATTGTATAAAGGGGTAAATCAATTCTGAAAATAGGGACACCTTCAAAAATAGAGACATCTTGTGCTGGGGTAAATCAGACCTGAAAATATGAATGTTTCTCCAAATTAGTGACAGTTGAGAAGTCTGGGTCACTGCTTGTTTCATTCTTTTTCTGTTGATTTTACTTTCTTATGATAGCTTTATGTGTTGTGTCTGTACCTAAACAAGAGGATAAGCGCATAAGAAGTACCCAGAACCCCAGACTGGTTCAGACCTGCATTTATTGTGAGAGTGTATATTACAGTATGCTTACTCATACACACGTACAATAGTACACTGTTACATAGTTTGCCCCTCCTCCCAGCTTATCTGCCCAGAAGAAGGAGGACATTTTTGTAACAGTTACCTAGTCTCAGTCAGCTTTCACATTTACTGAATTTCAAATGTATACTATGTTACTGCTAAATATGATTATTAAATAAAGTATCTTACTTCCAGTCATTGTTAGTTATATTTGTTACATGTTTACCGGTGTCTTGGTATATGCAGTGTTATTGTTTAGTATAATAAGTATGTGTTCTAAGCATACTTTAAAGTACTGCACACTAATATCTAAATTAGATATTCATTTCAGAAATTATTTTCTTTGTATTTTGTAATACTGTACCACCTTCACAGGTTTACATGTATGTTGTCCACCTGGCTTGAAGTCTGTGCCTGGCTAAGTCCAGGAAACAAAACCACCTTCATAATGTAGTCCTCATCCTGGAACTCTGTTGATGCAGAGTTTCTGTCTTCAGTCAATGGATATTTCCAACAGTTATGCAGGTATCCATAGTATCTGATAGTTGTCTAATACTGGTAATGTATCCTTCTTGCTGTAAGCATTGGCACATCTACCCTTCTGTGCATCTAGATCTGGGCATCCCTCCTTCTGATGTTACAGTTATGGTCATCCTTACATCTGGAGAATGTATGTTTTCTTTAGTGTTATTTTCCTGTTCAGTAGTCAGTGTTCCACTAAAATAACACAGTGCCATTGATGTTATACTGCTGACTTCCTGTGGTTTCTCGTACTGCATTTATCGTAGTCCATCAGCTTTACAAATCTGCCGTTTCTCTTTTAATTCTCTGTCATAGACATCCACTCCTACAAAGAAAATGCAGTACAGTTAGACACTAACTTCTTTGATTAGATACCAGTAACTGTTACTTACTAGGCTATCAGTCCGTCAAGATCTTTAGATGCCAAGTCATACATTATCTTGGAAGTTTTTAGCCCTTATATTTTAAGTACAAGTTACCCAGAGAAGAACATAACATTTACATGTTGCCCCTGTCCATAAGGGACAAGGGTGCTAAACCAGGGGTGGATTTGTGGTTACCTATCCATTCATCTTGATTATGTTTGAGTAGTGTAAGAGAAGTACTTTCCTTTATGTGATGACTAAGGTGATTCCAAAAAGGTGGTAATTTCTGCAGTACATGTCTATCCCTCCTTGTCCTATTTATGATGGAAAAGAGACTGACATGTGTTAAGTAGGTGTTTATGCCCCCAATGGACTTGTGAATATGCAGTAGGCCTGACAGGGTAAGGTCTGTTGAGGATCTGCATGTGAGGCAGAGATCAATAGCCTGTATGATACCTAGAAGGGGGACAAGGCTTTGAGACAGTCCATATATTTGTTATGTTTTATGCGCTTGATTTTCATAGAAAAAATGCTGTTGATGTACAGGTTGTGTCAGATGTTTGGACAGGTACATACTGAAGGGGGAATTATACTCAATGATTGACTGATGAGTGCTCACATCCCTGGTCTTTAACACCATACACTTACTAATAAGTTGATATAAAAAAATACTTTCTTACAATAATGGATACATAGGTTTCCTGGTCCCTATCTACCAGATACATTTTTAGGGGTGTGTTGTCAATGTGATAGTTACAAGGAACTGCCTGCTTGCCAAAGGATACTATACATTTCTTGACAGTTAGCTTTAGTTCATGATTTTGGCACCAGTTATTCCTTGGGAAAGGCCGTCTTGGAGGATGTTGGTGTCTTCTCAGGAGTTTATGATGGCACTAAGTTTGCAGTTATCTGCAAGTTTGGTCAGTCATAGTCCTTTATCAGTAGCTTTGACATTCAAGAAGTAAATGCCAGAGAGGAGTGGCCTATGGACTGAACCCTGGGGTACACCATTAGAGGCAGGTCTTTTGGAGGATGTAGAGAGGCCCACCCTAATTTTTTGGATTCTGTTTGTGAGTCGACTTTTTACCCATTGAATTACGTAAGGATTAACATTTAGCTGGGAAAGTATATCTACAATACTTGAGTGAGAGTTGGTGTTGAATGTCTTTGCAGGGTCTAGATATGCGGTGTGTACTGACTTTTCCTCATCTGTTGCTTCACTAACCTTATAGAAGTCAACCAGGTTAAGTAAGCAGGATCATTCCCTGAGTAATCCATACTGACTTGAGTTGAGAGTTTGTAGTTTACACATTTCCTTATTGATTAATGAAATAATGCTCCTTTCCATTGCCTTACAGATAAGGATAGCCAGAATAATGGGTCTATAATTTCCCAAGTTTATTGATGCCCCACCTCTGTGCAAGGGGATGACAGTTGCTGTCCTCCAGTCATCTTGCACAAAACCCATTTGAAGACTGAAATTGAAAAGCATCTGTAGGATGGGGGGGGTCTGACAGGTCCTGCTTCAGGCTGGCCAGTAAGAAGCCCAGTATGTTATCTGGCCCCATTGAAGCAGTGTTCTTGGCCTTGGATAGTGCCTTGAGAACTTGTTTATGGGAGATTTAAGGGAGGGGTAAAGATGCAGGTAGGAGATCTGAGAGGGAAGAAGAGGAAGCTGAAGTTAGATCTAAATTTATCCTCTAGTAGATTGACTATGTCCTGTGGATTTACTGTTAGATCTGTGCATTGTTGGTCATTGTTTCTAAGATTTCTAACATAGTTAAAGAAGGCTTTGTAGTTGTCCTTTGGCTGGGTGGCTGTTTTTAACCTCATTAGGCTTTGGTTTCTTTGATCAGGGTCCACAGTCACAGTTAAGCTTAGCAAGAGCATATTTGCATCTTTGGAGTTACAGTGATTTCCTAGCAAGATCAGTAAATGGTCTTTTGTTACGGGAAAATTACTCTCTTTCACTTTATACTAATCATTTGTATGCATACATTACTGTTTAAATAATCATGTACATATGTTTATCTTGTGTAGCTTTTATATAATCAGTAAACAGTCTTTTCTTATGGAAAGTTATTCTGCATTGTATTATGCTAACTAAATGTAAAAATTCCTTTACATTAGTCATTCAAATATACATGTGAATCATGTATTGCTTTTTTGGAAAGTTATTCTGCATTGTATTATGCTAACTATCTGTAAAAATTCCTTTACATTAGTCATTCAAATATATATGTGAATCATGTATTGCTTTTAAATAAACCAGTTGTATGCACCAGTAATTAACTTCTTTTTTAGGAAAAAAATTACAGTGTTTGATTTTATTTTACTTAAATTGTATATGTGCATAAATTGCATTATATAAATCATTTTTATTCTATCCATCCATTTTCTGATAACCCCCTTTATCTCTTTACTGTATTACTTGGATGCCAGAGCTTATCCTACCAACCAGTGGGCACAAGGCATTAAATTAAATTCTGAACAGGGCAGTGATATATTGTGCAACACACAGACACACATACACGTGTACAAGCGAGCCTGTGTATGCTCACTACATGCACACCTGTAGGCAGTTTGGAGAACACCAATTCACCTACCACATGTCTTTCTTAGGCAGAAGGATACTGGAGTTCCAAGACAAGGATAATTCATGTAGATGCAGGGAAGGCCTGCAGACTTAACAAAGAAAGTATCCTGACTGAGAATCAAACCAGTGAACCTTTTACTGTGAGGAAGCTGCTCTACTCTATAGGCTACTGTGCAGCTCTTATTTTTATTCATGCTTTAATATTATATCGGTTTTGACTAATTTTTTTTTATGCATCTGCGAATATTATCTTGCTGTGAGAAAAATCACTCTGCATTACTTTCTATAACTTGTTTCATGCCTCTAATTAGCCCTGCTTAACCTTTTTTCTTATACACTTGTTGAAAGATACTTTGTTATGTTATTAACATCTTGTTCACCCATTTTTCACACAGCCATTTCAGTGATTCAGTGAATTAAATAACAACCTTAGTGCTTATGTAGGTCAGTTTAAAGTTTGCGTTGTAGACATCACTGACGAGAAAACTAATTATATAAATCACATTTAAAAATAGGCAAATTGTTTGCTAATCTCACTTGTCTAGGTAAGAGATTCCAGAGACTACCTGCTCTATTCTGAAAAAAAAAAGAGCTCTTCAACTTCACATTACCAGTGGGTAACCTTACATCTAAATTTCTATTTCTGATACCAGTATCATGATTTGCAAAATAAATGTCTAAAGCAGCAGCCAAAAAGTTATTAAGACACTTGCATATCATAATCATATTACCTCTTAGAAATTGATAGGCCAAAGAGTACAAAGACCTTTTACAAAGGTCTTTTCTTTCTTATGAGGTAAGATATAACAGCCATCTATTTAGCTAGTAAATGTTTTCTGAATGTTTTCCAACTTCATTAGTTCAGAAACATTATCATATTTAATAATACGCAGTGGTGCAGCGGTAGCATTGTCTTCTCACAGCAAGACATTCTCCTGTTCAGTTTTCGGCTGGAGCGCCTTCTGTGTGGAGTCTGCATGTCCTCCCCATGGTCGAGTGGCATCCGAAAGACATGCGTGTATGGGCATGCCTTCGTTGAAGTTTGGGTGTCGAGCTGGCACCTTGGCACCGTAAAAATCTACTGCCAATCATTAGCGGACTGGAGTTCCACTGTGGCGACCCCTAACTGGGAAAAGCCGAAAGAAGAAGAACAACAAGAACATTCAGTAATGGGTCTTATACTAGTTAGATTGATCTTTAATAACACCTGTGTAGCTCTACTTGTAAAGCAACAAAGGGTATTCATAATTAGACCATAAAATGTCCTTATTATACTTGTCACATTTGCTTCACATTTTAAGTTAGTATCTACCATGATACCCTGATCTTTTATTACTTTAGAAGACGCACATATATGATTGTCCAAAGCACATGGATACTGATCATGACTGGACCCAGAATAATGCATTTACCATTATTAAAGTTCACAGATTTAGTTGTTAGCCATTCATATATATTATCCAAATATTTCTGTATTAAATACCAATCGTTGGAATTGGTTACCATCCAACCTGTTTTTAGTGTCATCGGCAAGCTTGCTTATCCATATAAAATCAGATTTTGGACATTCAGACATCATCAAATCAAATGACAAATGGCCCCAAAACAGAGCCCTGGGGTACACCCTCACTGTTATAGAATGACAGTGAGGGGCACACCCCTCACTGTCATACTATAATCAAAATAACAATTTTTTTATTGTAGCTGTATAACTCCTGCTGAGTAGTCAGTTTGATACTCAGTCAGCTACATAACCAGATTTATCTGTTTTTAGACAGGTCCAAAACAAAAGAAAACATCAACAGCTAGTGAATTGTCCAAAGAACTAACAATATTTTCATAAATGGTTTACCGAAAGGAAACCATGTTGATAAATGTCAAAGCCAAAATCTACGGCTTGCTTACAGGAAAGCTGCAGCATCCTCTCAAAATACTTACTCAGTATGCAAGTCGAACTAATAGGTCAATAATTTTCTACCTTATATCCTTGTTTACTTTTTAACACAGGGACTACTGTAGCTTTCTTCTACATTTTGGGAACAAATGCCTCCTCAAACGATCTTTGAAACAAATACGTCAAACATGAAGCTAACTTTTTCAGATAGTCCTTTAAAAAAATATTCATTAAGGCCATCGGATCCTCCTGCTGAATTATGGTTTATTTTTTACCAGTTCCTCATTATAATTGGACAAATTCCACTAATTGGTATGGGTGAAGAATTCCCCATAGTCATTTGAGAATACTTACTAAACAAATTGTCTGCAAACAGATTCACTAATACATATATTTCAGTAATGCTTTGATGTCCATATACTGGAAGAATCATCTAAAATGTAATGCCTTAGATGTAAGATCTTTATTGTTGTCCTTCAGTTTTTCCAAGATGTATACCTCACAGTTATATGTTATGTTTTTAATAATCTTAGAATATATTCTCTTAAATTTATTTATTTATTTTACATTTTATTTTGCATTTGTTTACCGGGAAAGTCCGACTGGACACATGTCCTTTTTCAACGGAGGCCCGGGGAGAAAAGCTCCACATTGAAACATAAAGAAATACAATACATAAGTAGAATATATAAGGCACAGAAGTTAAAATGCTATCTAGATACTGTTTGAACAAGCAGTTATACATACAGACTGGTTGAAGAATGTCACAGTTTAGGTAATACACAGCAATTCGTAACCTAATCGATAGAATCAGAAAATTAACAATAAGTAGAGAGACATTGCATCGTTAAACCTTTCTGTATAAGAAAATAGAGAGATCAATATAACAATTACACAAATTCTGAACACAGTTTACTAAGAAATTGAATTGTCAAGTCTTAATATGCCATCATCTCTACGATGTTATAGTACTATGGAGTGTTAGTCTGCAGAGAGACATAGTCAACAAAATAGATAGAGGGGCTGGATTTATCAGTAAGTAAAACAAAGTAGTAGCATAGTCAGAGGGAGAGGTTAGTCTGGTGTAGAGCAAGGACACAGCCATTTATTGAATAAGTGGCTTTTTAGTATTGTTTTAAACTAGGCTATTGGTGTAATTATTGTAATGTTTTCTGGTAGTGCATTCCAGATTTTACCTATATAATTTGAGAAGAGGGAATCTCCACCTTGGTTTTTGGTTATATTGATTTTTATGTAATGTTTGTTAGTGGACCGTAGGGTTCTGTTAGTGGCATATGGTTGAAGAAATACTTGTAGGAAGGTGGTTTTTCAGGTTCATAGAGTATTTTATGGGCCATGGTTAACTGGGTGTAGTGGAGGAGATGGGGAGCTCTAACCATTTGAGTTGCTTGAGTGCTATACAATGGTGAGCTCTAGCTGGTAGGTTTGTAGCATATCTGGCAATTTTGTTATAACAAGATTCAAGTTTTGCTAGCTCAGTTTTTAGATTTGTGAGTATGGGTGCTGCGCACAGCAGTGTGGAGATTAAGTGAGATTGGGCGATGATAGTTTTAGTATTTTTAGTGAAGTAGTGTTTGTTTCTCAACAATGCTTCAAGTTTTTTGTGTACTTTTTTTACTGTTTGGGAAATATGAAGATCAAATTTTAAGTTGCAATCAATTTCGACTGCTAAAAGTTTGGTGTGTGGTGAAGGGGAGATGATGGTGTTATTTAGTGATACAGTGTTGAAAGTGTTAGTGGGTGGGCTGATTTAGTGGGTTTGAAATCATAAATTTGGATTTTTTTGGGGTTTAAAATTAATTGACAGTTTGTAAGCCAGATCTCAACTGCTAGAAAGGATTGTTGTGTTAGGTTTAGAAGTTCTTGAATAGAGGAAGCAGCACATATCACTGTCGAAACATCTGCATATTGAATGAAAGAGGCTTGTGGGGTTCAGGTGTGGAGGTTATTTGTAAATATTGAAAATAGTAGTGGGTCTAAGACGTAGCCTTGAGGGACACCTGTCGTCACTGGTAGAAGGGGTGATAAAATCTATTGCCAAGAAACTGCTTGCTTGTGTCCAGTAACGTAATTCTGGAACCAGGCGAGGGTAGATTGACAGAAATTTAGTTCGGAGACAACATTTAGTAGTTTACTATAAGAAACCATATCAAAGGCTTTTGATAGGTCCAGGAAGATAGAGGATACATAATTACTGTTGCTCCTGTGATAGTTGACAGTGTTGGTAAATGACATTAGAGCAGTTGATGTACTATGGTATGATGAAAAGCCATGCTGAGTGTTAGCTGGAATTAATTTGTTGTAGTCGCTCTTATTTGAAGCTGAAGAAGAGTTCTTACATCTTCTGCAGAAGCATATATTTTTCTCTCTTTACTTAGATAGCTTCAGGTTAAATCCTGCCTGGATGATCTTGAATTTAATATGTCTAGTTTTTCTCTGGGTTGTCACAACTTTTCTGAAGGCAGGGATGCATTCATCAAATTAAAAAGAGGTTTTAAATATATATGTCCTCAAAAAACCTTGTTTGGCTTTGTATATTTTGGAGAATTACAAGTCTAACAGGTATTTGTCCTTGGCTGGGAAATTTATTGGTAATATGGATAAGGATCAGGTGAAGTGGAGTCTTGTTTGATTTCTTATGACTTTCTATTTATATTTTAATCTGGCTTTGGGAAGGGCAGTACTGAGGGGCTTTTAAATGTGTAATAAATGACCTGCTGGTGGTGAGCAGTCATTGTTACTTCTCAATGTTGGTCCTACTTTATGTCTTGCCTGTATCATGCAACACTTTTAGAACACCCGAATACCTGCTGTGGTCCTTCTTCCATTGTTCTGTCTTTGTTTGCCTCTTAACTCTTGGATCACACTCAGTCTGTTATTCTGGGGTTAATTCTTGCATGAATCACCATTTGATTTGCAGGTTTCATCGAGGCTTCTTCCTCAGCCTGTTGTTATTCATAGCACGTATACTTGCAATAGAAGATGTCATTCATATGTGAGATTTAAAGTATCAGCTGTGTAGGTGGTACCCATTTAGGTTAATAGGTAATACTGGGCTAGCTGCCCTTATGAGCCATTGTAAGCCTAACCAAAGTAAGAATCAAACTCTGTGTCTTGCGTTTGTGAGGTAAACACCTTAACCATTATGCCAAACCTCAAACCCTTCCCTTAATGCCTTGAACATTTATCTGTCCCATCAATATTATAAAATAAACTGAGCGCCATCCTTTACTGAATGAGGTAATTACATGATGGTCTGTCCAAGCAAGGTAGAGGTAGAGGTAGTAACCATTCTTGTAAGCTACAGTTTCCTCACTATGCCTAACCTTTTTCTATTATTATAGTGGAAATAAACAGCAATATGTCTCTGAGATGCAAAGTATGCATAATTCTTAATCAACTGAGAGTCTGGGATTAAACATCAAGCACTGTTAAATCTTCCTTATCTCGTGTTGTCTCTTCCTCCTGTTCCTCAGTGATTGGATCCGACTAGCATTTGACTTCGGCTGCAGTCAGAGTTTGGATCCCAGACTGAAGCTCCTCCACTTATACATAATCCCCTGTATTTGGTAAGTTACCTCAGATCCTATTTACTGCTCATTGCATCAGACGGGATGTCCCACACTCAAGCTGTTTTTTTCAGCTAAGTGCTTAGTATTATTAATCTTTGTGGGGTTTATTCTATACCAACAGTTATTTACTGTTATTCTTATTCCCTATTTAGCCTTTCCTTTATTAGTAACAAAAAAGGAAGAAAGCATAAATGTCGCCGTTTTGGTGCCTTTCTTCTCTTATGCCCTGGGTTCTTTTGAACCTTCTGTCTAGCTATATCTAACTTTTTTCTATACTATTGCTCAGCTTCATTTTCTACTGGTAGTTTAATAGTTTTGTAGTCTCTCTACTATAGTGCATTACTGCTTGTGTGTTGTTTGTTTTGTCTTCAGCATTATGGCAGAAAAGCCTTATGGCTGCAAAGAAATGTGTGGCCTGCAGCAAGTAAAATACCAAATACTGATGCACACACCAAGTGCACTTATTGTCTAGCTGCTGCTCATTTAGATGAACAATGCTCCGTTTCTACTGCTTTTGGTTCTTGGGCTTTGGTGGACAGATGTAATAACTTAGTTATTAAGGGACTTCTCCTGCCACCTTGGATAGGTTTCCCTTCCTTACTCTTCTTTCTGCTTTTTCTCATTCTGCAAAGAAATCTTCTGACAAGACCAAAGGAAAGAAGAGTCCAGAAAAGGCCAGGGAAAAAAGTGAATAACAAGGGAATCTAAGAAGCGATTACCAGACCATTCAACCTCCTCTGGTTCGGCGCTAAGGTTCCAAAGATTTTGTATCCAGCTCCAGCATTGGATCCTATCTTTCTTGGATCCAGCAGTCCTGTTTTTCTGAAACCATGCTTCTCCCAAGAGCCTGTCTATCCAAGACTACAATTGTCTTTTCTCCAGTGAAGACCCTTTCACTGTACATCCAGAATCTCTTCCATGACTTCATCTCTCAGGTCAATGCAGTCCTCCTGGAGCCTTTCAGAGGCAGACATGGATAGAATGATGAGGACGTTTCTCAAGACTCCAATCCAATTGGTAGGTTCTCCCAGCTCTGACCCCTGTCTGTGCCATAGAACTTGACCCATCCCCTCATCATATCACTACTCATTTCCCAATCTGATCCTCAGACTTGAGGCATTTGGATTCATACATTTTCCTGGGGTTTGTTTGTGTCATATCCAAAGAATTTATCTTTATTGACTCTGATAGTATCTCTGATTCGATCTGCTTTGACACTGATGAATCCTGGGGTCGAAGTGTCAGCATCAGACCCAGGAGGCCTGGCTCAACAGCTAAGTATTCAGAACAGTCCCTTCTCCTCAGAGCCTGAGCCCTAGACTGCTCTGCTCTGGCATTGGTGTCAAGCATGTCTTTGGGACCAAACCATGTTAGGCACTGCTGCTCCTGCTGGGGGTGGGGTGGTGGTTCTTGGATCTTGTCTTGACTTCTGTGTTTGAAATCTTTGAGAGGGTGCTTTTTCTATGTAGGTAGCAAAAGTCCATTTCCTGCTTGTATCCGTCCCTTCCCCAAAGGAGTTCCCTGGGTTCTGATCCTACACATTCTATCCCATCAGGATAGACAGCCTCTCATAGTTATGAGACTCTGCACTGAGGACTTCCCATCAGCTCCTGAGGCATGTCCAGGCCATCCCACTGGGAAGGTTCTTTGGAAGCATTCATGCGAAAGGAGGCATGTTGATCCCCTTCAGGAGTCATTAACCGAAGATACTGACTTCAGTGAGGAGAAAGGGCTCACCTTGAGAATGACTTGTTCAGCAAAATCCTGGAACTACATAGACAGAAAAGAGGGGTGGTCCACCAAAGCCATCACCCAAGAGGAATCAGTATTTCTTGAAGCTTTTGAGACAGGCCCGTCTACCTCTTGTGTGGTCTCTCCAAGATGGTGGATTTGATCTCTAAGCGGGCATGGAAGGAACCAGATGTTGCTGATCCTTTTCCATGGAAGCCAGATAGGTTCTTAGTATCCCCTAAGGATTGCCCCTTTTGGAGAAAGGGTTCTACAATCGATTCCATGGTGGAGGCAACAACCACCAAGAAAGAGTTAGCTGAGGAAAGTTCCACTGTCCATCCTTCTAACAGGGACTCCAGGGCATTGGACAAATTTGGGAAACAGGTTTATGCTTCAGTGACCATCACTGTCAGCGTGCTGAACTATTTGATTCACATTACATGTTTCCAGAGGGATTTAACTGAGGAACTTTACAAATCACTCTCAGGATCCCTTTCTGCAGAGGAGAAGAAGTCTGCCACCATGCAGTCAGCCATCCTTCAGTCACTATCGAATGTGTATATGCACTTCATTTAGAATGCTGCAAATGGCACTTCGAGAGCCATAGGTACTGACATAACAGTCAGATGGCATGCCCCGATGCACATTTGTGACTTTATGGAGAACTTTAAAATGTCCTTTATCAATGCCCCCAATGACGGGTCCACCCTCTTTGGACAGAAGGTAAAAGAGATGCTATCCAGAAGTGAACAAAATGAGAAAGCCTTGTCTGTCATAAGGATTCAGTTTTCTATCCCCCAAAAGACTTTCTTTAGAAACCAGAAGGGAGGGGGAAAATGTGGTTCTGCAAATCCCAAGGTTTTGCTCCTGACTTTTTTGGAGATAGACCCCCCCCCCCGAGGCAGAGGGGGGGTGCAATAATGGTGAATGTCATCCCCATGGTAGAAGTACTCCACAGAATCAGTACTTTCATGGCCCCTTCTCCAAGAGGCCTTTTCAGTACTCATGAACAGTTGCCCAACTGGTGCACTCTGGAGGCGATTGGGAGAGCTTATCCCTGTGCTCCAAGGCCTGGATGTCCATCACTCAAGATACTTGGATACAGAGGATTATAACAAGAGGCTACACCATCCCCTTTCTTTCCATTCCCATTGTTCAAAAAATTACTGGATGTGCCACCCTTTCAAACACCCTCGCAACAAAGGGCAGCAGCATTAGAAATAAAAAAAAAAGTTGCTAGACAAGCAAATCACCCAAGAGGTCCAACCAGACCGGCTAGGATCCAGAGCTTACTCAAGGTACTTTTTGGTGCCAAAGATGAGTGGGGACCTTAGGCCAATTTTTTTACTTCAGTCACTTATACCAGTATATAATGCAGACAAAATTCTGGATGGTCACAGTACAGTCCATCTGTTGAGGAGGGATGACTGGATGTGCCCAATAGACCATTAAGATGTGTTCTACCACATAAAAATGGACAGATGCTCCAGAAAGTTTCTCTGCTAATGGCTGGGAGCCAGCTGCTTGCAGTTCAGAGCCCTACACTTGGGTCTCACCACAGCATCCCAAGTGTTCGCTAAGTGTTTTTGCAGTGGTTGCAACTCATCTCATGCTACTAAGGTTTAGAGTGTTCTCATATATGGAAGACTGACTTGTAACCACCCCCACCAGGATACTTCTTTGTCAAGCCAAGAACTCTTTGCTTCGACTTTGCCCACAACTAAGGATAACTGTCAACACAGCCAAGTCCAAACTTCAACCTGCCCAAGCAATAAAGATCATTGGAGCACACGCAAATTTCAAGTTACAGATTGCCAAACTTCCAGAACCCAGGATTTGTACACATCAACAACAGGTATTGGCAGTTCCCTCCCATTACAGGCCCTCAGCAAGGTTGATTTTGTGGCTTCTTAGCTCAAAAAGCCACCATATCCCTAATTCACTTAGCCAGATTGTATACAGTTCAGTGGTCATTGAAATGGCAACCCATTATTTTTCTTTTCTCTGTCATGAAAATTTGCAGAACTCATATTCAGTGGTGGTTAGAGTCTCCAACTATATCTCAGGGTCTGCCCCTTGTTCTTCTCTCCCCACAAGTCACAGTAACCATGGATGCTTCTCAACTGGGGCAGGGGACATATTTTGGAAAGACTGTCCAAGGTACATGGTCCCCTTCAGATGCCAGTCTTCACATCAATGTCCTGGATATGAGGGCAGTTCTCCTAGCATCGCAGGCCTTCCAAGATTTCTCTCCCAGGGATGTAATATCCATTCAGATGATATATGTCAGTTGTGTGGTTCATTAACAAACGGGTAGCACACTCTTACCAATTGTGTCAAGAGGCCATGATGCTTTAGCAGTAGGTAGTGTCTTCTCACAGCTTTCTGATATCAGTGCACATACTGGGGAAGTCCAGTGTTTTGGAAAACAGGCTGAGCTGGTCTGTCTTACTTCCTCACGAATGGTCCTTCAATCCAACAGTTGCAAATCAGGTTTTCAGCTCTTGAGGCCTACTGTGATGCCGCCTCTTTGCTTCCCCCTCCAAGATCAAACTTAGCAGGTACTTTGCCCTAATTACCCAAGAGGGAGAATCCCTGATGGATGCTGTATTCCACACTTGGCCCCCTGGTTTTATTTGTGCCTCTCCTCCTACTCCTGTCATCGCAAAGTTTCTGCAGAATGCAACATAAAGCATGGCTACTGTAATCCTCATTGCTGCCTTGTGGCCTTTACAGGGGTGGTTTCCCTTCATCTGGTCTCATCTGATTCACCTGCCGTGGGTGCTGGACCCTGCTCCATATCTTCTCTCTCACCTCTCCTGGATTCCTCACCCAGACATAGAAGCCCTCAAGATGACTGCATGGCTTATCCAATTCCATTGATCGTTAGACAGTTCAGGCTTTAATTCCAAGTTGTAAGCATTTTGAGTTCTGCATAGAAACCTTCTACCAGGAAGATCTATAAGAGAAAAATGGAAACCGTTTTCAAGTTGAGCTTACAGTAGGAATATGGACCCATTCTCAGCTCCCATGGACTTCCTGTCTTTTTTTTTCCATAGTGGGGGTTACCCACTCTGCAATCAAGGTGTAATTAGCAGCCATTTCCAGTTTTCACTGTGGGGAAAATCAATCACCCATTGCTTTCCTCAGATTGTCTGTAGCCTGCTTAAGGGGTACCTTCTTTCTGTACCCTTCTTTTAGGGACCCTCTTCCTCTTTGAGATATTACTATCCTTCTGCAGGCCTTGAAGATACCTCCTTTGAACCTGTGACTACAGTTGAGTTGAAATATCTGTCTTGGAAAAGTTTGTTTTTGGTGGCAGTCACTTTGGCAAAGATTTCTTGCAAACTTCATTATTAAATTATTATGATTAAAATTTATACAGCACAGATTTAAGCAACCATTGTCAAGAGTCACAGGACATTTTCCTATAGTCATACTGTGTAAACAATAAACAACACACCATTAAAAGTCAAGAATAACACAATCCATTCATCTTAAAACAGAACCAGTTAAAATAATTAATTAAATTAGCAGTGAGTGCATGTTTTATTTTGTTTTAAGTTTTTTGTTACTCTCAGATATTACAATATTCTCTAAAAGACCAGCCACAATGGAAAGTGTACATATATTTAATAATAAATAAAAACAACATGAAAATACTAAATATCTATTTACAGTAAACACCAGAGTTTCATTCACAGGAAATATTAAAAATAACACAGGTGGACAGATTCACACAGTTACAGAAAAAAAACAATACCTATACTTAACTAATCTCACTATATTTTCCGATTGATCTAAAGAATTATTATTCCGTGGTTACTTACTAGAGCAAGGCAAGATGAAGTAGGTGAGAGATACTTCTTTGTCAGGTTACAAAAACAGTGTGCAATGAGACTTAGTCTCACCTAGTATTAAAATATAATTTTAGTGATGGATTATAGAATGACATCACATATATCTGGTCATCTGACTTCTGGTTCCCCTTGGCTAGAAGCTGTAAGGATTTAGCACACGTGTATCAATAATACACACACACAAACACACACACACACACACACACACACACACACACACACACACACACACACACACACACACACACCCTGGAAGTCATAAAACAATTTCAAATCTACACCCTTGTGGGAAGCTTCCTAGTACAGACATTTTGTCTCTGGCTGCACTGAGAAATGTAAGATACAATCTTTATGGACTAAGCCAGCTAATTTAATTTCAAACAATTTTCAAAGTTTGAGATTAATCTCTTCTCTTCCAGCATTCTCTGTTAAAACATATACATTTAAACAGTTACAGTAATGCATATATATTTCTTCTTCTGTCTGGCAGGGCACACTGTTGATACACTTTTACCACAAGCAACTTTACAAATACAATTTCAGCACAAGCATCTGTACAAATCATTTTGACAGTCAAGTAATATATAATTCTTTACTAAATTCCAGCTAGCTTGCTGGGGTATGTACACATCTACTGCCCTGCTTCTCCTGACATAGCTGGCAGTATCTTACATAATCACAATTCAATATAGTGAAAATGAAGTTCAACAAGAAAAGAACACTGTCAGGGTAAGGTATCACCTCCCAAAAAAAGCACAAATCCAAAATCAGAAGAGGATGATACTCCACAACAAACGAAGCAAAACCAGATGAATGAAAAAACAAGTCCTTTATTCGAATAAGTAAGCGCTTTCACATTGCTTGGAACGCTTCATCAGACTTCAACAAACCATAACATTTAAATCAACTTATATATAAGTAAAACACCAATGAAAAACACATTAGCAAGTCACATGTAAGTTACAAAAATACATCATTTCCTTTCCATAAAAAGTATATAAATATATCATAGAGATCTCATGTTAATAAATGAATAGTAGAAGTAAAATATTAAAACATACTAAAACACATATTGCATAGTGAGACTTATTACTACTGTTTAATGTTTCAAAGGTTTATCTAATAAAAATGGTCTCAATGAAAATTTATCATTGAGACCATGACCTTTATTCGCAGATAGCTTAATAATCCATTTTGCCTCAGCTTTCTTGTTGTGGAGTATCATCCTCTTCTGATTTTGGATTTGTGCTTTTTTTGGGAGGTGATACCTTACCCTGACAGTGTTAATTTCTTGTTGAACTTTGCTACTTTGTTCACTGAAGGGACATGACAGAAGAAACCAGCAATGTGTTACTTGAATCCAGATCTTTGGGTCTTACAGAAATCTTCACAGAAGGTATTAATCCACTTTTAAAACTGTCTTATGCTGAATTAGCTAAAGCAGCCTCTACACACAGAGATACTGATTGGCATGTAGATGTTTTACAAACAATGAGAAAGCTCGAGGACAACCTCAGTAAAATTAAGAATGCCCAGTGGCAAAAAAGACATATGGAGGCATGCATTAATTTTAAAGTTGTCCCTAGAGGTCTTCGTTTGTTAAAAATGCCTACTTTTGGCTCTGCCTATCCTGAACTTTTGTCTAAGTGGCAGCAACTTAATTTAGATACGAGCTATGCCTACATGAGACTACTTATTGAACAATATACTTTAATAGAGTTGGAACTTCAGCAAGAAGCTATAGCTTTAGAAGAAAAACTGACTGCAGCCCTTACCAACACACAGAAAGAAGATTTTCTTTCTGATATAGCGACTACAATACAAGTGCTAGATAATAAGTTATTATTGGCAAAAAAGAAGAAATTAGAAAGAGACTGTATGGATTTCTCGAGGGGGAACGTCTTCTCCTGGCCGAGAGAATCCACCAGGACAACATATGCTGCGACGCGTACTAACATTGAAATGCCTTCCTCTGAGCGTAACACTTTATCTGCTCCTACTCCTTCCATGCCTGCTTCCTCTTTTCAGGTAGAAGCAGCAGTCAGTGAACAAAGCTCCAGTGTGAATACAGTGAACTCTGATGTTTTAAATACAACCACCATGTCAGCACCTGTAGTGAGAAGAAAAACTCCTATGTCAGCAAATGGAACTGTTTCAGCTGAATCTAATGACACTTCTCTTCGTTTTCCACTCCCTTTTCGACAGGAGATGAGGCGCAATTGGAGTCCACAAACAACCAGGAAAAGGAAGATATCAGGAGGCCAGTTAGAACTTCAGAAAAAAACTTTCAAAACTGTAACCAGGACTTGATTATTAATCTTTCCAGTCACATTCTTATGGACAATGAAAGAAAGATTTTGAACAAAGGTTTGTCCTTCATTCCCTCTCAGGGGACTGATGTAAGTGATTTAATTGTTGATATAAAATGTTTTGTTAGAAATATTGCACTTGGTTTACAGTTTGGCAACAATGTTTTTAATACTGATGTTATGTCTTTTAAGAAACTTTCTACTTATATGCCTGCTGTACATCCTTTATTGGAAAGTTTTGAAAGAGCTTGCAGTGATGATTTGTTGAAGTTTTTTGAATCTGACAATATAAAACTTGATTTTTACAATATCACCAAGGAAGAGAAGTTAGCCCTTCATGGTTTAAAGAACAATACTAGTATAGTCATTCGACAAGCTGATAAAGGGGGAGCTACAGTACTTCTAGATACCGGCTACTACCATGATACTATGTTAGAAATGCTCTCAGACACTACTACTTATAAGAGACTGAGCATGTCAGATCTAGATAAGTTAATAAAAACAGTACAATCAGATTTATATGACATGTTGATGTGTGGGATTATTGATGAAGAACTTTACAAATATTTTTTGATAGAGAAACCTGTGATACCAGTAATTAGAGGTTTACCTAAGGTACACAAGACCACACATAATCCTCCGCTTAGACCAATAGTATCTGGCAGAGGCTGGTTAACTGAGACAATATCTATTTTTCTAGAAAAAAACTTGAGACCAGTCGTGGAATCTACTAGATCTATTTTACGTGATACGAAACAGTTCTTGGAAACATTAGCACCTTTCAATGAGAACAATATTCTAGAAACTACAGATTATATGGTAACACTAGACGTTGTTTCTCTTTTCACCTGCATACCCAATGATGTAGGGATAGATTTCTTAAGGTTATATTTGTTAAACAAAGGACTTAGCAACAATCAAGTTATTAAACTCACAATGCTGTTAGAAATGGTTCTTTGTCACAATGTTTTTACCTTTAACAATGAATACTTCCTTCAAATTAAAGGAGTAGCTATGGGCACATCTTGTGCAAACTCTTATGCTAACCTTGTGTTAGCATACTGGGAGAATATGTATGTTTTAGAACATTTGGCTTACTCCACTTCTATAAGATATTACAAACATTTTGTTGATGATCTTTTTTTAATTTGGGGAGGCACACTAGAGCTCTTAAAAGAGTTTGTTCTATATATCAATAGAACTACCACATTTCTTAGGTTGACTGAAATGTATTCACAAAATATAATTGATTTTTTAGATGTGACATTGAGGAAAAAAGACAACACTCTAGTAACAGAAGTATTTAGGAAGGTATGTAGGAAGAATGCTATTCTTCACAGAAGTAGCATGCACCCCCCCCCCCCATATACACAGAAACATTGTGAGTAATCAAGTGAAACATTTTTCTAATATAACTAGGGATGATTTGGTTTTCTCTGATGCATTAAAAACTATAGAAAGTGATTTTAGGCATAGAGGCTATTGCAATAGAGATATGCGTTCATTGGACACTTTTGAACGTACACATCTAGGACGTCCTTTTATTAAAAAACAAGGCAGTATAGATGAGAGACCTATAGTGAGGAATAATGATAAGAGGAGACTAGTGATACTCTTTACTAATAATAATACTTCTATTGTCAACATTATTAAGAGACATTGGAACATTTTACAGTTAGATGATGGTATAAAAGACTTAGTGGGTGAAAAAACATCCTTTAGCTATAAGAATACTAAATCTTTAAAACGTATGCTTTGTTATGAGAGAGTGCCTAAAAATAAGATCTCCTCTGAGAGAAAGGGTACATTTGCATGTCGCTCTTGCAACCAGTGTATATATAATGAAATCTAATGTTTTTATACATCCAGATACTGGTGTTAAATATGAGTTTAATGAATACGCTGATTGTAAGTCAAGAAATGTGATTTATTTAGCATCCTGCATAAAATGTTATTGTTTCTATATAGGAAAGACTAATAGAACCTTAAGAGAAAGGATACGAGAGCATTTGTATGCTATACATAGAGAAAATGAAGGGACTGCCCTAGCCAAGCATGTACTACAAAATGATACCACACATGCCTTTACATTTTTAGTAATAGGACAGTTAACAGAGACTGAAACACTTGGTAATATTGGCAATAAGACAGAAAAAGCTGAGGCAAAATGGATTATTAAGCTATCTGCGAATAAAGGTCATGGTCTCAATGATAAATTTTCATTGAGACCATTTTTATTAGATAAACCTTTGAAACATTAAACAGTAGTAATACGTCTCACTATGCAATATGTGTTTTAGTATGTTTTAATATTTTACTTCTACTATTCATTTATTAACATGAGATCTCTATGATATATTTATATAATTTTTATGGAAAGGAAATGATGTATTTTTGTAACTTACATGTGACTTGCTAATGTGCTTTTCATTGGTGTTTTACTTATATATAAGTTGATTTAAATTTTATGGTTTGTTGAAGTCTGATGAAGCGTTCCAAGCAACGTGAAAGCGCTTACTTATTCGAATAAAGGACTTGTTTTTTCATTCATCTGGTTTTGCTTCGTTTGTTGTGGAGTATCATCCTCTTCTGATTTTGGATAGTGTAAATGAAGGCAGGGAAAAAATTGTAAATATGAGATACTGAGTGCTACACCCTGAGAAATGGGTATGCTGTATATTGTGCAATGAAGTAGCCTACATTATCTTTGTTTGGCAAGCTGTAATCACATCACATTTCAGTGCAGTGACATTACTCCCTCTATACCAGGGTTTAGCATCTGCCATTCCTTAGACCCTTGAGTAACTGTGGACGAATATCTATATTTGTCGGAAGTACCATCACCTCATGTCATATTATCCACAGCCCTAACTTGGAACTCCTGGAGATCCAAATCACCATTAAGAAATCCAAATTTTACTTTTTTTCCTAGCTACAGATCCCCATCAGTTTCCCCAGAGATCATGGAGTTTATCTTAACAATATTGAGGGATTAGATATCCAACCAAATGCTTTCTTGCTATGGGGTTTCAGTTACACAAGCATTAATTGGCACACTTACACCTCTAAAAAATGTATATGCTTGGCGTTTCCTGGTTTTTGTTAATGCCAGTACACTGGAGCAAGTTGTAACAATGCCCAGTAGAGGTTCTAATATTCCTGATCTTGCCCTTGCCAGCCTTGCCATTTCCAGGACTTCACTCGGCAGCTTCTCATCCCTTGTTAAATATTAAGACAAAGAAGTCTTCTTCTCTGTCAGGCCTAGTAGTACTAACCAACCACCAAATTAGGCTGTCTTTAGGTACTTCATCATAGCAAACCTACTTCAGCTTGTAGAAGACCTATGCAAAACTCCCAACAGTCCCCTGCAAATGGGTCTGAGAGGGCTGCCATGTTCATGTCTGACTTTTACCGACGCTTAAAACAGCTGCTTAGAAAAGTCGATACCTGTGTGCCCTAAATGTAATGATAAATTCAGAAATAAACCTGTCTGGTGGAACTCCTTTATTAGTATAACAAAAAGATGAAAGGATATAAGAAATCCCCATCCCCTTATCGTAGAAGCACACTAAAACATGGCAACAAGGAACTTCAGAGTCATCATCATCTTCTTTCGGCTGTTCCTGTTAGGGGTCACCACAGCGGATCTTCTGTTTCCATTTCTTCCTGTCCTTTGTGTCATGCTCTTTCACACCAACCGCCTGCATGTCCTCTCTCACCACATCCATAAACCTCATCTTAGGCCTTCCTCTTTTCCTCTTACCTGGCAGCTCCATCCTTAGCATCCTTTTCCCAATATACCCAGCATCCCTCCTCAGCACATGTCCAAACCAACGCAATCTCGCCTCTCTTGCTTTGTCTCCAAACTGTCCAACCTGAGCTGACCCTCTAATATACTGATTCCTAATCCTGTCCGTCCTAGTCACACCCAGTGCAAATCTTAACATCTTTAACTCTGCCACATCCAGCTCTGACTCCTGCCTTTTCGACAATGCTACCGTCTCCAACCCATATAACATAGCTGGTCTCACTACCCTCTTGTAGACCTTTCCTTTCACTCTTATTGGTATCCGTCTGTCACAAATCACTCCTTACACTCTTCTCCACCCATTCCACCCTGCCTGTACTCTCTTCTTCACTTCTCTTCCACACTCACCATTACTCTGAACTGTTGATCCCAAGTACTTAAACTCATCCACCTTTACCAACTCTACTCCCTGCATCCTCACCATTCCTCTACCCTCTCTCTCATTTACACACATATATTCTGTTTTAGCCCTGCTGACCTTCATTCCTCTCCTCTCTAAAGCATATCTCCACCTCTCCAGGGTCTCCTCAACCTGGTCCGTACTCTCACTACATATCACAATGTCATCTGCAAACATCATAGTCCACGGGGTCCCCTGTCTAATCTCATCTGTCAACCTGTCCATCACCACTGCAAATAAGAAAGGGCTCAGAGCTGATTCTTGATGTAATCCCACCTCCACCTTAAATGTATCTGTCACTCCCACTGCAGTCCTCACCAATGTCAAACTACCCTTGTACATATCCTGCACCACTCTTACATACTTCTCTGCCACTCCCGACTTCCTCATACAATACCACCACTCCTCTCTAGGCACCCTGTCATATGCTTTTTCTAAGTCCACAAAGACACAATGCAACTCCTTCTGACCTTCTCTGTATTTCTCCAACAACACTCTCAGAGCAAATATTGCATCTGTAGTGCTCTTTCCTGGCATGAAACCATACTGCTGATCACTAATCATCACCTCCCTTCAAGGAACTTCAGAGTACTCTTAGGAAATGTGAAGGAGAGTACAAGCTATGGCACCCGTGCACTGGCCCAACAATCAAGGATCCTCAGTCCTCACCACTAACACCAGTGAGGGGCATCCATATAGGGAAAGGATAATAAATACACATACAGTAAAGTACAATTTCCCTTAAGAGCACACAGAGATCACAGTCAGTCTGGGGCTGGTTTCTCCCTTTCTCTCCAGGTCCCCAATAAGACTCCCCACTGGCACAGCTATAGGGTGCAGATCTCAGCCTAAATTACAGGCCAATAGAAGTTCTGCATAATATGTCTCTTTGTACGTTTTATGCCCATATGACCTGCAAAGGGAATATCATGGGCTATGGCTAGAAACGCCAGACGGTAGGCTCTAGATCCTACCAACTGCTGTATTCTCTCATCTTCTAGCCCTCTCTCAGGGGTCTACTGTCTATACAGTAACCCTTTGTCCCAGTATACAGAATCCCCCTTCCCTTGAGAATCAGGTGTCTTACTAGCTACCACCTCAGGCCTTGCAATGTAGGGTCTGATAACTCAGCCTGTCTCAACTCTCTCATTGTAACCCTTCACAGCTCCCCTTCCACAGGAAGTCTGGCATCCTCTGTCAGTGGTGTCTCACTGTCAACCTGGGTACTACTACTCACCTCTACCTTTGCAGTCACTCTGTCCAAGGGAACATCAGTACCCACAAGCAGCATTGGCTTACATTCAGTCTCACTGCTACAGAGCAGCTCCCTCCCTGAAGTAACCACCTCAACAGACCTGGCTGCAAGTATGCAGTCTGTTTGGGTCTCCCCCAGGCTACCAGACCCACATGCTTGTCTCCTAGCCTGACTGCATGTAACTGCATAAACACATGGTACTGCCTCATCCAAATTCTTCCCTATTAGGACATCTGCATGATGGTAGTTCAGTACCCCTGTTGTCTCAAGACAACCTACCATTGGCATTTTGTCTTTCCCACTTACTGGCTCTCTCTCCTTTTGTTCCCCACCTTGCCTTCGTGGATATGTGTATGCTACATGGCCCCACTGGTTGCATTCAAAACATTTAACCCTCAGTCCTGGATGTGTAGCTGGACAAGTGGCTTTCCCTGCTACTAGCAGATTCTGTTGGGGCAGTCTGTGCTGCCCACCATGGGTTCCTTTAGACCCATGAGCAGTACTGGTGGTCCCTTTCCTGTGCAGGGATGCCCTGCTTGCTAGGTATATGTCTCCCTACCAGTGAGGGGTGTCCATATAGGGAAAGGATAATAAATACACACACAATAAAGTACAATTTCCTAAGAGCACATAGAGATCACAGTCAGTCTGGGGGCTGGTTTCTCCATTTCTCTCCAGGTCCCCAATAAGACTCCCCACTGTCACAGCTATAGGGTCCAGATCCCAGCCTAGTGGGCAAGCTAAAACCTCCAGCACCCTCTCTGTCCAACCAGTGCTTTGTGTCCCTGCCCATGTAGCTGACACACACACATACACACACACACACTTTGAGATAAGAGTTTATACAACCACACAGATACTCCTAGGGAAGGCTGGCACAGATTCCCTGGCTGTGCCCCTTTTATCCAGACTATACAGTAGAAATCACTGCCACCACCCAACTAATATTTATCAGCTACTCAAAGGCCCTTATGAAAGGGTGCCCAATTATACCATGCAATATTATTATTCAAATGGTAAGTGCAACCAAACAGTCAAGACTTATTTGGAGTGACTTGGTACATTATTACTATATACATGCAATGTACTCTTAGAACTTAAATTATCTCTACACAAAACAGCCACAGTTGAAAGGTTTAAAAATATTTAATAATAAATAATAAAAACACAAGACAATACTTCTTACTACACAGTGCTAGTCAAGACTTCAGAGATCACAGAGAAATACTTAAAATAATACAGTAGAAAAGTTCTGACATCACAGAAAAAAACAAACTAGTCTAATCTTCCAATTTCCAAGCTATATCTAAGAGAAAACACAGTTCTAAAATCCTACTTACATATAGACGCAAGCAGGGTGGTGAGTTGAATGTTCTTAAGACAAATGCTCAAATGCTGTCATTCTTTCTGTCCTTAAATTGATAACACAGTACCACTGATTCATTTCAGATTACATCATTTCTTTCTGGCTCCCAGGCTAACAGACTCTCAGAGGTTAATAGCCCTTTTGATCTTCCATCTGGTCAGGAAGCCAGAACAATAAAATAAATTATATATACAAATTCTGGCCATTAACTCTGGCCTCAAAACAATAGGCAGAATTCCTTTATCTAGACATCTCGGCTCCAAGTTTTGACATCAAAGCATTGACTTATCAGTTTTGTTACAGCAGAGTGCACTGTTGTTACATTTTTGCAGTTCCACATTTAACACCATTTTTTCCCATTTAAGAGAACAAGCCTGTGGCTTATATTAATATTTATAAATGACAGAATTATCTACAAAATTCTATCTGGCTAGGCTGGCAGTCTTCACCTATATTCACCCAAGCGTAAAGTCATTCCAGATAACAAAGGAAACTACACATCTTTCTTTAGTTATGTCAGGAGATTAAAGAATAATGTTCAGTAATACACTGAGCTCATCTATGATATCACATTTTCCAATCACTGTGATATAGCTAATATATATATATAAATTTAGTGCTAACTTTACCCCACTTACCCACATTGTTTATCCCAGTATCCCTGAAAATGTAGCTTCTCCTGAAATCAACTTAGAGCAAGTCTTAAAATCCCTATTAAAGTCTAAACTTAATGCTTGTGTCACACTGCCAGCCCCAGCTATCTGGAATTTGTAAATAATTTTATGTCATTTTTGAATATTGATATGATTTATACAGAACTTCATTTTATGTACTGAGCTAAAATGTAACCACAGCATGCCCTGCTGACTTAGCAGAAATGCGTATAAACTATATACCTGTGGAAATGCATGTTTTAACAGTAGAAACTAGAACATAAAAGGGTTCACTTGCAAAACTTCAAGAAAGTAAGTTGAAATTAAGTTTGTGATGGGCAGGTCATGTCTCCTGAACCTACTAAGCATCTTTGAAAAGTTCACAGGGGGTTATATCGATCTGAACAAGGCTTTTGACACTAGCCCTAAAGCTGCTATTTTTTAAAAAATAGACAAACTTAATGCAAACCCTTGTCATCCCCTGGATTGAAAATTTGCTGTTTGACAGATCCCATTTTGTGAAATTTGCTGGTATCATCTCTACATGTAAAATTGTAACTGTTGGGGTACCACAGGAATCTCTGCTGGGATCTCGCCTATTTGGCATTTATTTTGCAAGCAACCAGTCCAGTATTTCAGAAGTGCGGTGAACCAAATTTGCTGATGACTGCAAGCTGGGTACTGTTATCTGCTCATTCACTGGTACTAAACATTTCCAGCAAGGGCTGGCATATGCATATATCTGGTGTGCTGAAAATGGTCTGAAGTTAAATGCAAAAAAAAATGCAGCATAGTAGCATTCAGTAAAAAAGCTGATCCCACCTCATATGTTTTAAATGGTACTCCTGTTCAGACAGACAGTTATAAGAGACCTGCCTACTTATGTGGAGAATTATATCACATTCAGTCATTATGTTTCCACCATAGTCAAGAAGTTCTTCTATCTGGCCCAGTTAATTTCCAGGAGAATGTCTTTAAGATCCAATAAAGTCATCCTGCC
Source organism: Protopterus annectens (assembly GCF_019279795.1). Classification (NCBI taxonomy): domain Eukaryota; kingdom Metazoa; phylum Chordata; order Ceratodontiformes; family Protopteridae; genus Protopterus; species Protopterus annectens. The sequence continues at coordinate 1,114,559,016 of NC_056730.1, forward strand.
ACTGTATTCTTCCCTTATAAGATCCATCATCAAATACAGTGTCCCCTTTGGTATTTATAAATTGAAGATATAGCTCAACTAGAAAGGTCTCAAAGGCACCTTACCAAGAAAATCAATGGATACCTTAGCAAGAAAATCAATGGCCTTAAATCTTTCAACTATCTGTATAGATTATAACAATTCTCATTATAGTCAGTAGCATATAGAATGCCCCAAGGTTTCTTGTATCTTGCTTTACAAACCATGAAAGACCCAATGCTGTTTAACCTTCTCTTTCTTTGTAAAACAAATGGCTGTACAAACACCGCACTAGGGACCAAAATCCACATCAATAAATAAACAAGGCTTGCTGGGGAGGTAGATTCCTAACTCAGTGCATTCTCAGTCTGTGGAGCAAGTTACCACTGCAGGTCATGCAATGTACTACTCTGACTATCGTTAAGGCTAATCTTATTTATTTATTTATTTATTTGTTTGTTTGTTTAAATTTGTTGACCGGGAGTGTCCGACTGGACGTGGGTCTATTTTCAGCAGAGGCCCGGGGAGAAAAGCTCCACAGTAAAATAAACAGACAGTTGTTACATTGGATTACATAGTGATTAACAATTTAACATAGAAATTACTTACAACATATTTACAGATGAAGAACATAGTACATCAGTAGACAACTATCTGTGAAGTACATAACAGGCATTAACAAATGTAACAATGAGAAGTTCCTGCTGTATAATAAGTACTAGGCTTATGAGCATCTGAGCTTGCCATCATCAAGGTAGTTAGTGGAGGTGAAAGAAAGGCAGTAGTTGGATGGGGTTGATGATATTAGAGCGGGAGTTGCAAGGGCATAGCCAGCATGTTTTTAGGTGCGCTTTTAATAAAGTTTTGAAGTTGGTGCATGATGGTACGGAGGTAATTGTGGGTGGGAGTGAGTTCCATAATTTGGCTATGGCGCAAGAGAATAGTGCTTCACCAGCAGAGTTATTGGCTTTAGTGATCTGCAAGTGATTTTTGTTGCTGGATCTTAGTGGTCTGGTGGTGCGATAGGGTTGGAGTAGATTCTGGAGGGATGGGACATTTAGTGGATGGTTTACTAGTTTGTGGGCGAGTGAGAGTTGATACCACTGAAGGAGGTGAGGGAGTTCAAGCCAGCCCAGTTCAGCAAGTGAGAGACAGTGGTGACTACGGTAGGATGCCCCTGTGGTGAATTTTGCGATTTTGTTGTAGCAGGTTTCTAGCTTGTTTAGATCACATTGCCTTAGGTTGGTATATACTGGAGAGGCATAAAGTAGGGTGGAGATAAGGTGGGAATTTGCTATTGAAATCTTTGCTGCTTTGGTGAGAAATTGTTTATTTCTGTATAATGCTCCTAGTTTTTTGTGGACTTTTTTTATGGTCATGGATATGTGAATGTCAAATTTTAGTTTATTGTCTATTTCCACTCCTAGCAATGTGGTGTGTTCAGTTGGGTATATAGTGGTGTTGTCTTTTGCTGTGATGTTAAAGTGAGAGTTGTTTTGAGTATGTTTGATGGGTTGGAAGATGAGTAGTTTAGTTTTGTTTGGGTTGAGTATTAATTGGGCATCGGATAACCATGTTTCAACAGAGGAAAAGGCTTCCTGTGTGACTTTTTGCAGTTTGGGTAGTCTTTGGGTAATCTTGATGACTGGATGGGTAGACACAAATTTATATCAGGGTTGTCGTGTACCTCCTTGCTCAATTTGGGAAGTAAGCACTACTAAGTGCTTGAAAAGGTAGGCAAAAACTTTAAAATGTGTTTACTTAAAGATGTATATCATTAGGCATCTTATGGTACTCAAGATTGCCTGTCTAGTATTATTCTGTGTTCCTATGTTACTGAAGTATAGATTTTCAAATGGGGAAGTTCAGGCCTGTTTCAGGGAGGGATACAAAATGTACGAAAATGCCGTGCACTTACAAAATAACAAATAGTTAATTTTTTATCAGGTTAATCGCAAAAAGCTAACACGTAATATGCGTACTTGATTGAATGTTAATAGCAAATGAGTACAACATGAAATCAAATACTAAATCAAATACTGTTATTTCAAATGTATGTATATGTGCGTGTGTATTATCATGAAGCATCTGCTTATTGTGCTTTGGGATATGCAAACTACTGTATTGTTACTTAGTGGAGGGTCAGTGATTTTTCTGTGGTTTGAATGAATCTCACTTGAGACAATCTATAAACCTATGTACTACAGTATAGCATGCCTCCATACAGGAATTTGAAAATCTGAATGGCAGTGGGATGGGGATAGCACGTCTTTAGCATACATGGCATTTATCTGGATTACTAATACAAACACAAACATATATGTAACATTGAAATCTAATCTATTCCAATGCAGCCTATATACTGAAAGTGAGTATAATAAGAGATAAGTAAAATAGTTAAATGCAGACATAACACTCCAAGATGTGGTATATAACCTGTGTCAGTAAAAACTCTGAATGCCTGAGCAAGCTTAGTAAAGAATGACATAAGTCTAGACAACTGCATATCACATTGTGCTGTTATCACTAACAGATGCATAACTCGCAGACCTGAAAAATCTTCTCTATAAGAGTATATATATATATATATATATATATATATATATATATATGGATCTAGGACTGTTGCACGAAATCAAATTTCCTCGAAACGGAAACAGATGAACACACTTTCGCGAAAGTGCATTTTTACCGAAATGCACTTTCGCGAAAGACAAATAAAAAAAAAATTAAAAAAGAGGGAAAAAAAACATTAATCACGTTTATGAAGGGGGGCAAGCCCCCATGCACCCAACCATTTGGGGGACTGTGCCCCCCCCACACCCCTACTTTTAAAGTCTCACTCTAAGATGACACTACAGTGGGGAAAAGGGAATATTCTCTTATCCCCACTGTACTGTAATCTAAGCAAAAGCCCCCATCGCTTAGTTACCTTCTTGTTATGTATTTTTTTTTTATTTCACCTCGCGAAAGTGCATTTTCGGTAAAAATGCACACTTTCACGAAAGTGTGCTCGCCCGTTTCTGTTTTGAGGAAATGTGATTTCGTGCAACAGTCCTAGATCCACACACACACATATATATATATATATATATATATATATATATATATATATATATATATGTATGTATATATATATATATATATATATATATATATATATATGTGTGTGTGTGTGTGTGTGTATTTATATTTGTATGTACATATAAGGCATACAGGATATGCATGTGCAAATACAGTATATCAGACCTCATACACAGGAGGGATATAGTGTACAAGACACAGTGCAGAGAGTTGTATGAAAAGAGTTATAGACCAAAAACATATACAAAATAAAAAGCTAATGTACACACCCTGATGTGGCCAGGCAAAGCCACATACATGCAGAGGTGTGCAGTGGTATGTTAGGAGAGTCTGTGCAGAATGCAGACACATGCATGATTTGGGCAGTAATACTGAAGTAAGCATAAGGGATGCACACCAATGAGCATGAGTGGTGACTGGTTCAAAAGTGGATACGGATGGTGGTATAACCTGCACGCAGTCACCCAGGCCTTCACTGTATGCATCTCTGCCAGTGCGCTGACTCACAGTGTTGAGTGCTGCTGTCTTTAGCAGTCAAAACATCAAGGACAATGGCTTGTCTTGTAGATAGACTTGACTATGTAAACCAGACAACTCCTCATCTAAATGTCAGAGAGGTTTGCTTTAGGGAACTAAAAGTTGCTACCTCTTCCTAATCTTATTTCTGAGAGGCAAGGTCCTGCAGGGCTGTGTGAGCTGAGCTCATCTTTTCCATTGGAAGATGGACTATGCTGGTGACATGCATGTCAATTATGTTGAGCCACTAGTGGCATGGCACCTGATAGCTCAGCACTGTTCCTGGCAAGCCCATCATTGCAATAGCCAGTCCTGGGCTGACTAATGTCGCCATTGCCTAATTCTGAGTTAGAACCTGAGGACTGGCAGGGTGCAATGTGACTTGAAGGGACACAGTGTAGGCTAGTAAAGTATGGCCATCTAGATAACTAATAATATTTGAAATGCCATGATCGAATACTACATGACATGTTCCATATGTCACTGTTGATGTAACTGTATGCTAAATGCTTTGCCACCAGGGTACAGTAGGGCATAATTTTAAGTACACCAGTGATAGAAGGTCCATTGTCAACAGTATACTATATATGTATACTTGTACATTACTGGAGCTTTTCTCTCTAGCTCTTCACCAAAAACAGGCCTATACTCAGATGGACTATGCTGGTTAACAAATGAAAGCAAATAAATAAATAAATACATTATGAAGGAACTGACCAGAACTGTTTAAATAGTCCACTGTTAAATATACCTTTAGCAATATCACCTGCAAAACGTTACAGAGCCAATGTGCCACCAGCACTAAAATGAAAATACTACAACCTTCAACACAGAATGCACACTGATAGATCACTATCCAAGTAAGGTAAGACACAACATGCAAAAAACAGGCAAATCACAGCATGCAAAGCAAGACAGCAGGTTCTACTTTCACAGGACTAGTAACAGCAAGGCAGCAGGATGCAAACACGACTCAAAGCAAAGTGAAACACAAAATACCAAACAGAAAGGTTGAAAAGCACTAGATAGCAGAAGTTTCAAACATTATAGTTCACCTAGTGTCAGCTTCAGATTTTAGAATACATCATTTTACTTGTTGGTGTGTGGGAGAGGCTTCACTTTCTGCTCTTCCGCTGTGGGGATTTTGACCCAGCAACCCTACAAAGTGTAAACACCTGCTCTAAAATAGCACTACCTTGGAGGTAAAGGGAAGAGTTTATTTGCTACAACAGTAGCTCTGCCCTTTGCTCTGAGGTAGTGCACACTTGAAGTTGATGTGTGTAGTTTGTAGGGGGAGTTCTCTGACCTTTACATCAGGGTATAGGGGCCTTTATGTTTATTATGTTGTGCTTTATTTGTGAACTGCTGTAATATAGCTTCTAGGGCGCTGAATACCGCTTTATCATTTATATCGCACATCTTCTATCTTCCTCTTTTGGCTTTGCAGTCTTCAGCATGTAGTGCTGTCTTTCTTATTTGTATTTTATGTAGGTACTTTGGATATTAGTAGATGAGTTTTCATAAGGCTTCCCTTAAATTTAAAGCATTTTACAGAGTTGCACAGAATTTGGCACACAAAGCACTTTGAGATAGAATTATTAGCTGAAGGTGCAATATAATAGAAATGAGTAGCAAAAAAAAAAAAAACAGACAAACTTTAGGTCTGTATTGATCAGGGTTGCCAGATTTCCAGCACCCCAGGTAGGGACACAGAAAAAAAAGAAGGTCTCTCACGGTAAGTGAAGACCTAAAAAAAAAAAAAAAAAAAAAAGGTCTTTAATGCGGAACAGAGTTCCACACGGAGCTTCTCATGTTTAATGCATTGCAGTTCCACATTCAACACAAGTAGCTCCTTGTTTAGCGTTTTTGATTGGCCCGTATACCGGCATATGGACCAATCAAAAATCGCTAAACACGGACCTTCTCGTGTTTAATGCGGAACACAAGAAGCTCCGTGTTTAGCAATTTTTGATTGGCCCGTATGCCAGGTATACGGGACAATCAAAAAAAAAAAAAAAAAAAAAAAAAAAAAAAACTAAGTGGAGGCTGGCCGGGATTTAAACCGGCAGGGTGGGACTCAGGATCAGGCTGCTGATCTCGGGACAGTCCCACCCAAATAGGGACGTCTGGCAACCCTGGTATTGATTAACATGATTTGCAGAAGGCTTTCCTAGCTGCATGGGCCATTTATGTAAGTTTCAGTGTTGGGACACCCCTCTGTAAAAGACAGCTTGATGCTGCTAAAAGGCTTGTAAGCCAAATGAGTTTAAAACTTAAAAGACCTTCAAAAAGAAAGCTCTGAGCTGACTGTGGCAGATGACACAACTGAACTTTCATTCTACAACTTGAAAGAGTCACTCATCATAACACTACCATTAAAAAGGAAAGATGTCATCAAAGCAGGCCAAGAACAATAACTTTGACTCATAAACTGAACTGCGAATGGGAGTGTGGAGCTAGTTCTTCAGCTCCACAGATTGATTCTTCAAAATAGGAATAATAGTGAGGTCCCAGAGAGCTTGCAGGATGCAAATATTGCAGTATTCAAGACAGAAAGAAATTAAGATGTGGAAATACTAAGGCATTCTATTATTTTCATTAGTGAGAAATCTCATCTACAGTATTATTCCTCTTAGTCATTGCCTTCCCTTTGCTGAAGAAATCCTGCATGAAATGCATTGTCAGACGATCTTGTTGCTCATTGATTTTCTACAGCTTAGCAAAATGATGGTGACATTATCAGGATGGACACATGACTTCACTGACCTAAAAGGAATTAATTCTATCATTCAGTTGGGAAGCTTTGGTGAGAACACTGGACAAATTGGCATACTCTGCAGAGTTTATCAAGGCCTTAAGACTTTTGCATTGCAACCTTGCTTTCAGTATTTTGTTACAGTTCACTATTAGAACCATTTATCAACCACACCTGGCTCAGGCAATGGAACATTATAATTCCCTTTTAGTTTTCTGCTTTCCTGGCAGTTATCTAAGACCTTCCAGGTAGAGAAAATCCCTCAGATGATGAATGAATGGTTAGCTCTTCAATGCCGGCTGTTTGTTTTTGAAAACCAGAACTGCCAACACATGTGACATTGATGTCTAAAATGTTAATTGTTGTATCCTTCCACAAAACTCTAGCTTATGCTACATCTCAGCTCAAAATGTGATGAAATCTGCAACCCTTATTCAACAAAGAGATAACATCAGTACTCTTGTTAGTCTACTCAAAGACTTAACAAATGTCCCAAAAAATACCTAAGGCTTTTACAATATCTAGTGTTGTAAGCTGTGAAACCGTGATCCTTAGAGACTAGCTTAATCCAGACTGATCAAACATGTATTCTGTCAGTTTTGTTTTCATCCAGAGATCCTAACAGTGATACATTGTAGGTATACCTCAAGAAGATAGAAAGGAGCAGCCTTAACCGGTGGACAGAAGGTTATCTCTGTGGTGCCACAACCACCACTAAATGGAGGATTGCCTTTAAAATTGTCTCACTGTTGAAGTGTAATACAAAAAGAGAGAGCGCATGTGTGCATGTATTTATGTTTATGTAAAAGGCATACGTATGTCTCTGTATATGGTGTATAATGTAAAATGTATATGTACATATAGTCTATATTTATACACAAAAGCACACAAACTTGTATGCGTGAAGAAAATAGAAAGAAGCCGTGGTAAAGGGGCTTCTGTGCTTTACTGCATGGAACATCTGCAGGTTTTATAAGTGGATATTACCTTCTGGCGTTCAGTTGCTATCACAAGGTTAAGAAATTTGGCTGAAAGCACCATTGCTGGTTTTAGTACTTTTGATTGCATTACTGAAACATTTTCTTCTCCAAAGATCTCAGCACTCACAAAAGTACTTGATCAAAAAACATTTTGGATAAATGAGTGGCAACAGATAGGATGTGAGAAAGAGGCATGATTGCATGCAAAGCATACAGAAAAGTACTCTTTCAAAAGACTGCTTTATATTTTGATAATAACAGAGCAATCACTGCACTCGGTTATGGAATGGAAATGTTATAAATGTAACCACTTATAAATAAAATTACTTTACATTCATTTGGCTGATTGAATGGTAGGCACTCAGTAGTGCATAGCCACCTTGTAGGTCATTATAATATGTTGGGTAGGTACTAAGTAAAGTGCCTTGCATGAGAACTGTGGACAGCTTTGTCCTCATATTACATTGTTTTTGGATTATTTTATTTTTGTAAAATTTTAATTTGTGGTATGTTTTCATCATTGGATTCACTGTGTTGTGTGATTATGATAGTTATACGATTTTGTGAATGGGTTTACAGTTTATTGCTTCTGGTTTTATGATTTATTTTAGTTTGTGGTGAATTTGCATTTATTACTATGCTGGTGTTGGCTTGTTTTTCATTTGGTTATGCTTTATCCTGGCATACATTAGGATGCATCAGTAAGCTTTGTTAGAGATCACTGTTAATCATACAAACATCAATACAGATAAAACCTAGTAACTTAAGCAGGTATTTATTAAAACTGTTTAGCGCTTTTATCTTTCAGCCGTAATTAACACATCATTAGAACAGAAAACATGCAGGAAAAATATTTAAGTAAATTATAAAAAATCCCATGATCAATTGCATCATTGCAATACCAACCACTTAATTGGTCACCAACAATGTAACAATATATAATATGCATAAACAACTTATGTTAATATTAAAAAGTTCTGACCTTTCATTTGAATTTCTACCAAAGCAATAAGATGCAAGTAAACAAAATGGAAAAAAAAACAAAACAAAAAAAAAAACAGACAACTTCCATATCACATGATCATTACGTCATTGCAATAGCAACCACTTAATTGGACACCAACAACTTAATATATAATATGCATAAATGATTTATATTAATATTAAAAAATTCTGACCTTTCATTTGAATTTCTACCAAAGCAATAAAACGCAAATAAACAAAATAAAAAAAAAGACATCTTCCAGGTCTCAATATAAAAGCACTTTTAAAACTGATATGTACTCATGAAGGCCTGCACTTTGATTAGCATTTCAAAATGCTTGCAAAGTTTAATTGTTCCTCCCTCTCCACCTCCAGAATTAAAATGAGCTGTATCTAAATTTGGATGGATATTTTAAGGTGTGCATATAAATAGCATTGTTGTTGTTCTTGATCTAATACTCCACAAATAGCTGATACAGTCCCCCTGACTCGAGATAGAGAGAGCCAAAAAATTCTTCTTTTAAAAGCACAAGTTTATTCCAAGATAACGCCAGTACACAAATGCGAAAAAGATCAGGTTAAGCGCTTTAATCTGGTGTAGCCAGATTTCATCAGAACCCTTATTCACAATAACTGCGTTGTTTATAAAGCAATTTTGGCGCCAAGTTGTTACAATAACCACATCTAATTATCCTAATTAAGCTATAAGTAAAAAACTTTTTAAAAATTTTTTAAAAACATGTAAAAAATACTTAATGTTTAAGTAATACTGTCAAGATGACACATACTTAGTTATATATATATTGTTGAATGCGTGAAAAATTCCCTATACTTTTGCTTATATTGCTTAACCACTACTATCACAAAACCTATATAACAAATATCAAATATACATAAATATTAAACTTTCTCTATGTATTAAACTATACCTGACAGAAAAATTACATGAATTCCTATATTACACTAACTACTAACAATAACATATCAGGTACTATAAAATCTGATACCATTCGAAACAAGAAAAGCCCTTCATAGTTCGAATACAACCTACTGCAAAGCTAAAAAAGGCTTCAAACTAATATGGTCATTAATACCCGGGGGTGTGGTCGCATCCAAGCATATTTGCCATTTGCTTTCAACCCATGCAAGGTATGTTTTCCAATTGCCTCCCCTATCCCCCAACTCAACCTGGTCAATAATAGCAAACAAAAAAGTATGATCTTGACCATTTTCTATAATATGTCTGCTCAACGCATTCTTAGGGTCCCCTCTCTTAATTCTATAGAGGTGCTCGTAAATTCGAGTCTTAAATTTCCTCTCGGTTTTCCCTATATAGTAAGTGGGGCACCTAGTACAAGTAGCTATATAGACTATACGTTGGCTGTTACAATTCCCTTTTCTACTGATTACCAAGGATCTAGTAATATTTTTTATCTTAATTCTAATATTAGTGTTGATGTTCTTACATTGGTTGCACACACCACATCGAGATGTACCTTTCTTTCCTTTAATTTCTATATCTCTTTTACCATGTTCTAATATTCTCTTTAAATTACTACCTGTTTTATATACGGTGTTTATTTGCATTCCTACTATATGTCCTATAGATACAGATGAAGAAATCAAATCCCAATATTTCTTCAATATTTCAATCACTACATTGGTGTAAGGGTTAAACCTCAATACGCACACTTTCCTCTCATTTTCAAAATTCTTATTGGGATTACAAACTATACTCTTTCCCAACAATGGGACATATTTGTGCCCCCATTGAGTCTTAACAAAAGTTGTTACATTTTCTAACATAGCTTTGGGGTACCCTCTATCTAGAAATAACTTGAATATTGTTTCTAACCCACTTATCATACACTCTTTAGTAGAGGACATCCTAGCTACTCGAATGCTTTGACCCTTCACCACATTACGAAAAATGTGGGGAGGGTGGCAACTACTATAATGTATATAGTCGTTTGAAAACGTAGGCTTTCTATAAATTTGAGAAGCAAAACCCATCCCTGTATTACTAATCAATGTGTCCAAATATGCTATTTCAAGTTTGGCATATTGAAAAGTAAACCTCAAAAAATCAGTGATTTGGTTTAGATATTCTATAAAAGATAGTATTTTGTTAGTTGGTTTTGTCCAAATGATAAACATATCGTCCAAAAACCTTGTATACAACTTAATGTATTTAAAATAATCACTAGGAAATATAAAGTTGTTCAACCACTCAAGCATAACTAAATTTGCAAAAATGGGGGCACAAGAAGCCCCCATTGCAACCCCTCGAGTTTGGCAGAAATATTCACCTGCGTGGTAAATATAGTTATGGTCTAGAACAAGGCCCATCATATCCATAATCAAGTTGATTCTATCCCAGCTCAGCCCTGAGTATTTAGTTAGGCTATTATAGAAGTATTCCAAGCCTGTAGTCGCTGGTATACTAGAAAATAAGTCCTGTACATCTACTGTTATAAAGGTTAAGTTCTCTTCCCATACTTCCATGGTAAGCTTACCCAAAAAGTCCCATGAATCCTTAACAATGTGTCTTACTTTAGAGTATATTGGTTTAGTCCAGTGGTCAGTAGTAACCCCTATTTTAAAGGTTTTTGATTTAGATCCTGATATTATAGGCCTAAAGGGGGGCTTTTCTAAATTTTTATGAATTTTGGGTATTCCTATAATATGTGCTAAAATAGGGTAATCAGTTCTTAAATATTCGTATAGTTCTCTGGTAATTCTATTATCAAGTAAATATTCTTCAAGTACTAAATCTATACGTCTATGCCCAATATTAATTTGGTTTAGGGACACCTCTTCATAATTACCTGTTTCATATAGAATGTTATGTATATCACTTAGGTATAGTTGTCGATCATATATCACTATACCTCCCCCTTTATCAGGTTTCATTATTCTGATCTCATCATTAAGTATCAGTTCTTCCATACATTTTCTTTCTCCTTTATCTAAGTTATCATTAAAGTTAGTAATTCCTAAAGTATTACACTTAATATCTCTGTATAAAGTGTATATATCTTTACACACCATTCTTTCGTATAGGGCTACCTCCGTGTTCATAACAGGAATATATGTACTTTTCTTAACCAACTTGGGCTTATTGATGTTAGTGCTAGGCTTATTATTGTCATCATGAAATTGTATGGCTAGATTGAGTCTTCTGCAAAAAAGTTTTATTTCTTTTATGACATCAAACAGGTTAAAATGTACTGTGGGTATATATTTCATTCCTTTACTAAACAAAGTTGTTAGTTCCTCAGTCACTGGAGTCTCTGTATAATTATATACTTTAAATCCCCCAAAGCTATGTATCCTAGGAGCCTTCTCTAGACACCCTGTAAATGAAGGTTTAACTAAAAAATGTTCCCCTACTTCTTTAGTAGCTAGAACAATAGCTTTGGTTGGGGTCAGTGTTGATGTTACTGTAGATGTATGTATATATGAGTGGTCACTAAGGGTAGTAGCTGTGGCTTTTCCTAAGTAGCCTTTTAATTTCTCGTCTGATGTCTCTTGGGAGCCGGATAGTATCTCCCCCCTTGAAAATTCTCCTCATCATTGTTTCTGTAATTCTTCCTTCTACCCTTCGTGTGCACAAATTCAAAATCACACTCCCCCTCCTGATGGTAACGTGGCCAAATATACGCTCTACCATTTCTGTACATTTCTAAATCCCGTTCAATTTTATGCATTTTCCTATTATAAACATTTTTTACATGTTTTTAGCATTGTTAAACTGGTTTAAATATAGATCATACCAAACAGTAAATTTTTCATCATGTATAATGGATTCATTTAACTCTTCCACTTCATGTAACAGAATATTCATTTTCTCCTCATTACACTTGATTAATTGTTTCATGTACATGTAACCAAACTCATCGAACATTTTATTAAATTCTTGTTCAGTATTAGGGTTATACCTTATGCCTAGTGGAAGTTTAAAATATCTAAGTCCCTTGGGGACAACTTTTAAAAGTAAACACTTTTCCAAATATGCATTGTCAATTCTAACACTCCTAAGTTGAATCAACTTTTTACCTAGGGAAAAAATCCTAGATTTAACATCATCATTTATGGCAGGGAAAAATTCCCTTCCATTATGTTTGTAATTAGGTTCCTTTACTGTTCTCCCCACAAAATCATATTCCTCAGACAAAAAGTCATTTAATACATTAGTTACATTAAGGTCTTGTACCCGACAGTCTCTTGATTTAGTATTTATCGTTTTCGGACTAGAAAATTGCTCATTTATTAAAGTACCTTTTCCCATGGCTTTCGCTTTGCTAGCAGCCGCAGAATATGTTTTAATTTCCTCTCGCTGTCGTTTTGGACGTGCCCCCATTCTTGCATTCTCATTGTTAGTGTGGAAAAGACTAAAATCGAATGTGAAGTCCGCGTCCAACCACATATTTATGTTAGTCTCCCTGATATCAAGATTATGTTGGTTATTCGGTAAAATATCACCTCCTTGTCCATTAGGTATCTCGCTCGTGTCACTGTTGATTTCGACTTCGCCAGGCTCAGCCTGTGTTGCTGGTAAATTTGTTTTTGGTAGTAGTTTGGAAGATTCTCCGCCTTGCGTAACTGCTTCAGTTAACTTATTCACTAATTCCAAAAGCTTATTGACGTCGCTCTGAAGCGACGTCACTTCAGAACGAAGCGTGCTGTATTCCTCTCTACTCAATGGAGTCACCGGTGCAACCGTATCTGCCATCGTACAACTAATAAATCACAACAACTGGTGTACACAACCAATACTCCACAAATAGCTGATACAGTCCCCCTGACTCGAGATAGAGAGAGCCAAAAAATTCTTCTTTTAAAAGCACAAGTTTATTCCAAGATAACGCCAGTACACAAATGCGAAAAAGATCAGGTTAAGCGCTTTCATCTGGTGTAGCCAGATTTCATCAGAACCCTTATTCACAATAACTGCGTTGTTTATAAAGCAATTTTGGCGCCAAGTTGTTACAATAACCACATCTAATTATCCTAATTAAGCTATAAGTAAAAAACTTTTTAAAATTTTTTTAAAAACATGTAAAAAAATACTTAATGTTTAAGTAATACTGTCAAGATGACACATACTTAGTTATATATATATTGTTGAATGCGTGAAAAATTTCCTATACTTTTGCTTATATTGCTAACCACTACTATCACAAAACCTATATAACAAATATCAAATATACATAAATATTAAACTTTCTCTATGTATTAAACTATACCTGACAGAAACATTACATGAATTCCTATATTACACTAACTACTAACAATAACATATCAGGTACTATAAAATCTGATACCATTCGAAACAAGAAAAGCCCTTCATAGTTCGAATACAACCTACTGCAAAGCTAAAAAAGGCTTCAAACTAACATGGTCATTAATACCCGGGGGTGTGGTCGCATCCAAGCATATTTGCCATTTGCTTTCAACCCATGCAAGGTATGTTTTCCAATTGCCTCCCCTATCCCCCAACTCAACCTGGTCAATAATAGCAAACAAAAAAGTATGATCTTGACCATTTTCTATAATATGTCTGCTCAACGCATTCTTAGGGTCCCCTCTCTTAATTCTATAGAGGTGCTCGTAAATTTGAGTCTTAAATTTCCTCTCGGTTTTCCTTATATAGTAAGCGGGGCACCTAGTACAAGTAGCTATATAGACTATATGTTGGCTGTTACAATTCCCTTTTCTACTGATTACCAAGGATCTAGTAATATTTTTAATCTTAATTCTAATATTAGTGTTGATGTTCTTACATTGGTTGCACACACCACATCGAGATGTACCTTTCTTTCCTTTAATTTCTATATCTCTTTTACCATGTTCTAATATTCTCTTCATCAACATCAACACTAATATTAGAATTAAGATTAAAAATATTACTAGATCCTTGAAAAAGATAGCCATCTGTAATTCATAGATGTCTTTTTTGGCATAGGTAGCAGTTAATGAGCAAGGTTGAGTGGGAATACTAATGGGCATACAGAAAGCCTTTGAGTTGGTGATTTTGGTGGTATCAATTTATTGGGACAGCAGGTTGTTCCATGGGAAATGGTCATTATATGTAGAGCTATTGATTAACTCATTTGTTAATGAAGGATTATTAGAAATAGTACATTTAGGTAGAGGAACAAGCCAAGAGTCCCCTCTCTACCCCCTGCTTTGTCCATTCTCACAGTAGAGAAGATGGGGCAAAGGATGAGAGTTTCCTGAAGGAGGGGGAATGTTAACAGCAGTGATAGCATAAATATGTTTACAGATGATTGCATACTGTTAATGGAAGATATGGACAGTGTTTTGACAGGGGTATTAGAAATATTTAGAGCCTTTAGGGAAGAGTCAGAACTGTGCTTCTAACCTCAAAAATGAGTGATGCAACCAATTAGAGCAAGGATATTGAGGCAGCTGGCATTGAGACAGACACTAAGGGGGGGATTAGGTGGTGATGGAGAAGAACTGGGATGGTCTAAGAAAGCAGCTTAGGAAGTCACTTGATGGATGGTTGGGGAGGTGATTTCATTTGGAAGGTCAGATACAGATAATGCAGGTATTGATGTTTACCTGAGTTTGAAATGGTTAAGGCATTTGCCTACTAAGCCACATAGTGTATAACAATGGAAGGATTGGGAGGTGATAAAATGTAGGAAGGTGGAAATTCAAGAATGGGTGGGGAAGCTTGTAAGGGGTTTGTTTATTGCAGTAAAGGAATGGGCAGTGCTAGCTAGATGTGGGCTAGGGGCAGAATGTTAGAGAGAGTGTGATACCAGGAAAAAGAGTGGAGGGATACAGGGATATTAATGAGGTTCATTGCCTTTTGTACCTTACCAGGAGCTGAATGTTTTTGCCTGCTCATACTGCTCCAGATCCACTCCAGAGCCAGTCAGAAGCAGAGCTAAGTGTCTCTGGGAGCATTCTACTTCTTATTGTTTAGATCCCTGGTTATATTCCACCATGGTATTGGTCATGGCCTTTGGGATTACTCCTGCAAAGTTTAAGCATGTAGAAAACTGACATTAAGAAGTGAAGGAAAATCAAGGACTTTCTGACTGAGGCCATTGGTTTTACTTTGTCTGGCAACAGTGAATCCAGTTAAGTGCTTTTTCTGCTCCTGGCTTCATAATTACATTGTGCCAAAGCCTCTGGTGCAACTGCTGTGCAGGCCACAATGCTTTTGTCTGTTAGCATGTCCTCCCAGGTGATGCTTTGGAGATGTTTGCTGGCTCTGAATTCTTATTGAAGGCCTCTGCTGCTGACATTGTGCACAGTCAGCAAGGGGATGGTTGTATCCCCTCAATCTACTGGCTCAGGACTTCTTTCATTTTCCTTAATTTCAAGCAGCCATCTCTGGAATTTATGAGGTGCTAGCAATCCTGTCAAAAAAGAGAAGGGTGGAATGTCATTCTGTCTTGCATTCTGATATTCTGGATTCTAATGCAGATGAACTGGCTTATGTGGGCCATATCTCCTCTTTTCATGCTTGACTCAGTCACTCAGGACACCTTATCCCCTGCTGCACCTCCAAAGGGTCTCTTCTCTTCTTTGCAGATTCCCTCCATAATATGAAGGAGGAGTTCCAAAGGGAGTCAAGAAAATACTGTTGGGCCCATTTAAGATACAAAGATATCAAGGGCCTGCCCGAGCCAAAAGCTTTAGGTGTTCCTACAATAAAAGATGTCTTAGAGGAGGCATTCACTAATGCATCTTTTAAAGGTGGATTCCTTCACCCTACTCCTAGGAAGCTTGACTGGATTTACTGGACCCAAGATTTCTATATCCTTCTCTATAAGAAACTATTTTCAAATCCAGCTGCACTGACCATGGATTCTTTTATGGGATCCTCTTTGGCTCCATCTAGGAACACTATTCCCAATTAAAAGGAGAACAGGATTTTCATTTTTTTTTGGGGGGGGGGTGGGGGTGGGGGCACCCTTTTGCTATCCTGGCATTTCAGAAACTTAAACTGCCAGACCTATATGATCTTAGCAACTACTAGCAATCTCTGGTAGAGAAAAGGAAATATAAAGCAACTGTGATTACTAATAAGGATATGAAACAATAGATACTAGAATTATGTGATCTATCATCCATGGTTGCAAGGTGCTGCAATGTCTGGGGATATGATGCAGAGGATGCATCCTGTAGTGTAGCCGCAGTGGTTATTTGGAGATGTTTCTGGCTGCGGACACAATCACTGTCAAATCTTGTGAAGGTGAAGGTACTTCGTGCACACTTCAATATGCAACTCCTTTTGCTTGCCAAAAGTGTCTTTAAGTTACTGGAGGAGAAAGGTAAAACCATGTAGTCAGTTAAACATCTGTTTAATTCACTGGCTCCTTAATTTAGCAAGAATTACCCCCCTCCCAAGACCTTACCCTAGGCAAGAGAAAGGCAAGCCTATCAAGAAAAAGAAGTCCAGGTGTAGAAAGAATGGCAGTCTAAACATAAGGAGAAGTTTGGGAGCCCCTAGGCTATAGCTGACAGAAAGAAACAGCCATGACTCAGCCTGGCTGCTATCTACCCATACCCAAAATTCCATCTCAGCTGTCCCCAAACTCAGACCTTGCCTACTTTCACTTCTCTCTTCAGTAGACAACAAGAGTACCTAGGCCTGCTCATGGGCCAATTGTAGACCATCAAGTCATGAGCAGTGGGTCCTGAGCATCATTAGATAAGGTTACAGACTTCAGTTTCAAAGTAGACTAGAGTTTGGGGGTGTTTCCTTGCATAACCAAACGTTAAGGTAACACCTGACCCATCTCTGATAAAAGAAATCCTGGAAAACAATGGGCTATAGAAAGAGAGTACCACCAGAGAAAGAAAACACTGTTTTATATCTAGTCTCTTCTTAGAACTTTTAAACAAAAAATAAATTGAGACCCATTTTGGAACTCTCAAGAGTATAAAAAGTCCTTAAAGGAGAACCGCACCCACAAACTCAAAAAACATGTTTATTTCATCATGGTTTGGTGTTTCCTACATTTTAACCCCACTCTGGGACTTACAGGTTTTAAAATATTTTTATATGTGATTTCTGAATCTGACTATATGGGGTCTGGCATGTTGAAGTAATTCTGATTGTTTAGTCTGCCTCTAGGTATCCCACAATGCAGTGCTTGTCTGCAAAAAATAATATCACACAGGCCTCTTTCTTCCTAAAACTCATGTTACTGCATTGATTTTACATGCATACACTGCTGTCTTTCAGTCAGTTAGTTTTAAGTAATGTTTCATGCCATTCAATGACTTCTTAAAACACAAACAGTGCAAATGCCACAGAAGAGACTTTCAAAGTGCTTTTTACTGTTGATTCTTTTTAGAATGGCTAAACTGCAGTCTTTTGTGAAGCCTGAATTGTAGTACTTTGACTCATCTCCCATCCCCCTTCACACCTAACTTCCCTAGCTGTCAGAGTGATAAGGGTAATTTGAGCAGTTACCTGCTGTAACTGACAGCTCACAGAGGAGACATGACTCATGTACTCTTTCCTTGTTCTAGCCTTTACTTTCTGTATGGGTAGGAGAAGAACCAGGGAGCTGTGCCATCACAACATGAGTGGGTATTTAGGATAGCCTGTCAGTTTGAGGAGGGAATTGGCCTGAAAACTATCTGTAGTCATTGGCCTTGATGACATCAATGAACTGAAGACTGCAGCAAGCTTTTTCAGGGCAGGATAAAAGTTTTTTGAAAGTGAAAACACCACAGTACAGTAAGGTAATGTCCAAGTGGAGAGAAACAGTCAATTTAAAAATGTTAAATGATATATTGTTGTTTACTCATAGCAGGGATGGTAAATAGGGATAAAAAGTACAGAGAAGTTGAGCATTTATTAACAGAATCCCATTGCTGTCCTTCAAGTATTTCACAATTCAAAATATAGACAATTCAAGGCATTCTGGCTTCCATGGATCTAAAAGATGCCTACTTTGACATTTACATTTCTGGACCCACAGAAGGTTTCTATGGTTCCAAGCAAGGGGACATCCTTTGCAGTTTACTTTCTTGTACTTTGGCTTTCTGCTACACCTGGGGGGTTACAGAATTAGCCAATATTATTCTTTTGTTGAACAAAAGGCATCCACATTTATTTCTACCTGATTCAGGTGGATTCCATGGATGAGATTTAGAAAGCCTTAGACTTCACCCTTTCTTGCTTTCAAAGACTGGAACTCTCTCTTAATCTCCCAGAGTTGAGCTTGAGTCCAACAAAAAGAGTTATGGATAGGATCTGTCTCCTAGAGGAAGACAACATACTTTTCTTGGTCCCTTCCTTTTAGACAACCATAGAGAAAGACATTATCCTAGCAAAAGAGCTTTAAGATTCTGAGATACATGACATCATGCAGTATCATTGTCCCTTAAGTAGTACTGCCTAAACCGAAGTGTTACCAAAGGGCCACATGACGTCAACATTCCTAGCCAATGAAAACCCCTTTTCCTGTCCTGCATTGCATAAAGAGGGAACTTTGATGGTGGAAGATGGAGATATAGCTCAACTTATGAGTACCCTTCAGACAAGTCAAGGGAACTCAGATGCTCATTTCAGACTCATCTGACATAGTCTGGGGAGCAGATATGGAATCACTGGAAGTATAGGACACTTGGAACTAAAGCACAAGAAAGAAGGATATATGTGTGAAAGAAATGGCAACAGTCATCCTAGCACTAAAAGCTTTCAGATAGATCTGGGCACAGGGAGCCCTCCACATTCTCTACACTATCAGAAACATCTTTCTTGAAACTCCCTGACTCTACACCAAAGCCACACATTTCTTTGCTAAGTAAGGGCTGAAAAGTACAGTTGTGTACTCTTACCATAAATGTAGATGTTCGAGTGTGTTCACTGTTGCAGTCATCACTGTAGGGTTCTTCCTGCCAGCAGCAGTCCCTGATCGGCCAGAATCCCAAAGTCTGGATCGGGCGCCAGCTGAGGTCGCATTTATCCTGATGTCAATGCACCGGAAGGTATAAAGACCTCAGCTGACGACATTTCCCCAGTTTTTCTTGCCTCAGAAGTCAGGTGCCCAGAAAGAAAAGGCTAAAAAGGAAACCATGCCCAAAACCTCAGCAGCCAAAATACCTCATAACAGACAATACTCAAGGAAAAAACAAAAGAGGGGATAGGAGGGAGGGTAACCCGGACTGCAACAGTGAACACACTCGAACATCTACATTTATGGTAAGAGTACACAACTGTACTATGTCCTTCGTGGTTCACTGTTGCAGTCATCACTGTAGGGTTGAGTCCCAAAGCTAAGAAAGGGTGGCTGGAGGAGAAACAGATGGAGCGGTCACAAAACCTTGCAAAACCACAGAAGCAAAACCTGCCCTAGATTTAGAATAGAGAGGGAGGTTGTAATGCTTAGAAAAAGTATGTACAGAACTCCCAAGTAGCAGCTTCCAAAATATCCTTGGTAGGAACCCCACAAAGAAAAGCTGCTGAAGTAGCAGTAGCCCGGGTAGAATGAGTCCTAACATTAACAGGAACCGGATTGCCATGATGAGTAACAGAACATGATGCAATGGGCAATCTACTTGGAAATAGTTTGCTTAGTGATTGCTTTCCCCTAAACAGTAGGAGCATAAGCGACAAACAACTGATCAGATTTCCGGAATATCTTGGTCCTGTCCAGATATAGACGAAGCTGTCTGTGCATGTCTAGAGAGTGCAAAAGACTTTCTTAATAAATAAATGTGGGATTAGTCCATAGAGATACCATGTCCTGATGAAAAATAAGGAAGGGTTCCACAGCCATGAGTGCTTGCAATTCCGAAATTCTTCTAGCAGAGGTAATAACTAAAAGAAAAGCAGTTTTCCAAGACAAAAATTTTAAATCCATGGAAGCTGCAGGTTCAAAAGGAGACAAAGTTAATTTCTCCAAAACATAGTTAAGTTCCCAAGTGGGAACAGGAGCCCTTATAGGGGGCCGAATATTCTTAGCCCCTCTAAGAAATTGTTTAAGTAATGGATGAGAAAAAATCGGAGGATCCGTTTCGTAATGTGCAGAAATAGCAGAAGCATGAAGCTTAATAGACGAAAAAGATAGGCCCGTATGTAATAACTTTGTCAGATACTGTAAAATCAGAGGAATGTTCGGAACAGAAAAATCACCACCCTGGACTTGACTCCAGGAGCAAAATCTTTTCCATTTTCCCGCATAAGATTTTCTAGTGCTGGGCCGTCTAGCTTCAAGGATTACATCCAATACCTGTTTGGAAAGGGCAGAGGTGTTTACAGACCCTGGATCCACCAGGCAGCTAGATGCAGAGTCTTGACATGACTGTGCAGTATCCGGCCGTCCCGTTGAGACAGTAGATGAGGGATTTGAGGCAGAATCCAGGGAGGCTCCTGAACCAAGGTCATCAGAGTGGAATACCAGAATTGCAGAGGCCAATTGGGAGCCAGCAGAATCATGTGCGGTCTGTCCTGTTTTATCTTCAGAAGTACCCGAGGTAGAAGAGGAAAGGGAGGAAAAGCATATACTGAGAGGTGTTTCCAAGTGAATGAGAGGGCATCCACTTTCCATGCTAGTTTGTGGTAGGTCCTTGTGCAGAATGTTGGAAGTTGATGATTCTGAGGGGATGCAAAGAGATCTATGTCCGGACATCCCCAAGCCTTTATAATCATCCTGAATATCCGAACATCCAACATCTATTCATGTGGATCTGAAATGCGTCTGCTCAAGGCGTCTGCTAGAGCGTTGTCTTTCCCTGGCAGGAATTGCGCCTGTAAGTCGACACTGCAGGTCAGAGCAGTGTACCAGAGATTCATGGCTAATCTGCACAGGGGGTAAGCGTGAGAACCCCCTGCTTGTTGATGTACCACATCACTGTAGTGTTGTCTGTCCATATCAACAATTGTCCTGGTAGAAGAAGGTCCCTGAAGGCTATCAGGGCATTCTGTACAGCTAGCATCTCCTTCAAATGTATGTGCAGGTGCGTTTGTTCCTTCGTCCAAACACCCTGAAGACATCTCCCGTGCATGTGGGCTCCCCAGGCATAATCTGAAGCATCCGTTGTCAGAACTTGGTCAGTCGGCGGAGGACAAAAAGGCTTCCCCTTGTTCTGTAGACAGGCTTTGGCCCACCAAAGAAACTCTCGCTGGTGACAAGGCAAAATCGTGACCACTGTTTCCAAACTGTGGTAATGCTGAGACCAGACAGTCTTGAGGTACCACTGCAGTTTCCTCATATGCAGCCTTGCATGTGGTATTAGCAGAATGCAGGAGGCCATGTAGCCCAAAGCCTGCAGAATTTTTCTTGCAGTCAGCTGTTTCATTGAAGCCAGGCATTGGAAAAAAGAAGCCAGTTGCACTTTTTTGTCTGGTGTCAAGGAAGCCATCTGGGTTGAAGTACGCAGAAGAGCACCCAGGAAAGTAATCTGTTGTGTGGGTACCTGATTTGATTTCTTTAGATTCACGGTGAAACCAAGGCACAGAAGAAGACAGTGCACAAAAGCTAGAAGCCAAAGTAGAGTGTCTTTGTCGTCCACTTGAAGAAGACAGTCGTCCAGATAAGGGTAAATTTGAATCCCCGTCTGTCTGCAAAATGCCATTACTGGTGCCAGGCACTTCGTAAAGACCGTGGGCACAATAGATGAGCCAAAGGGCAGCACAGAGAACTGGTAATGTTTTGAGCCCGCTTTGAAACACAGATACCTTATGCACTCTTGCCTTATAGGAATATGCAGGTAAGCATCTTTTAAGTCCAAAGTCACCATCCAAGCGTTCTTGCCCAACATAGGCAGCAGCTGCTGCAGAATGAGCATCTTGAATTTTGGTATATCTAGGAAGGTGTTTAGTACAGAGAGGTCCAGGATTGCTCTCCATGAATTTTCCTTCCTGGGAGCCAGGAAAAGTCAAAAATCTTGCCCTATTTCTAAATTTGTTACCAATTCTATGGCCCTCATAGCCAGGAGGGACTGAACCTGCTGTTGTGCCTCTGCCCACTGATGATATGGCAGGTCTGGCCAACCATTCGGTTTTGGCATAGTGTGGAAATGAAATCTGTAACCTCTTGAGACTATGTCCAGAACCCATTTGTCCTGGGTTATGTGGCTCCAATTTTGATAAAAAAGAGAAATCCTTCCCCCCAAAGGAGCTTCCAGGAGAGGAGCCCCTGGAACCAGATAGGGAGAGTCATAAAGACTGTTTTCGGTAGGGTTGAGACTTATCTTCACCTCCCTTGGGAGAGGGGGCAGTCCACTGCCTATTCCTAAAATGGGACTGTGACTGTCCCCTACCTCTGGAATGCCTGAATCTGCCTCTCTGAGACCTGTCCGAGCCCGGAAAGAACCAAGGTTTAGTTGGCCAGTATCTGCTAAATCTAGGAGGTTGCACTTGTAGAAAATCCTTAACCATCTGCATAGATTTGGCTTTGTCTTCCATTTTCTTCAATACCTCTTCAGCTTTGGACCCAAACAGAACATCTTGCTGCAAAGGGGCATCCAAAAGTTTGGCTTTAACCTGATCTGGCAAGCTTTGATCTCTTAACCAAGCATGTCTTCTAATAACAGCGCCAGTTGTTGCAGCCCTACAAGAAGCTTCCAAAGAATCAAAACCACAATGCAGGGTATGTTTACCCACTTGTTCAATAGCATGCAGTAAATCCTGTAACTCCTGATTATCTGCACCAATAGACACAGCTGACATCTTTTGTTGAAATACAGACAAAAGGTATTGCTGATACTTCAGCATATGAAATTGACAGTTCAAAGCCCTAATAGACAATGTAGCAGAAGTATAAACCTTTTTACCCCATCTTTCCAAAGCCCTGGACTCTCAGTCAAAGGGAATAGGATTTTTAGCAGAGGCCGCTTTAACACCCTTAGGACCCTGAGAAATTGTTTCCGGATCAGGCGAAAGATTTTTAAAAAGAAATTTATGAGAATCTGGAACCCTATAATACCTATCTGGTTTGGCTGGAGTAGGGGGAAAAGATTCAGGAGAGAGAGAAGCTTCTGAAAAAACATCATCAACAATGTCCAATACAGGGGAAATAGCCAGAGGCTTATGCTGTGGGAGAAGAAGAAAATCCCTAAGCCTTTTCTTGTATTCAGAGAATTCCTGCCCTTCCCAGTGAAAATGCACCCTGATATCATGCAAAGTTTCACCAAAAGAATAATCCTCAGGAGGAGAGACGGAAGGAAAGGAATCTTCAGCATCAGAATCCTCATAAAGAGGAAAAGCATAATCCTGCTCAAGGGAAGAAGAAACAGAAATTTGGTCTGAAGAATCATAATCGGACTGTAATCTAAGCTTCTTATCAGGAGGGGGATGAGAACCCCTGATCATAGTTAAGAGATCTTCAGCCATCCTAAGCATCTGCCTCTGAGGCCTAGGACCCTGATCAAAAGGTGCCTGTGCTAGCCACTTCACTTTAGCTGGAGCCTTAGACTTTGACTTAGCATGTAAACCTGAATCCACATTTACAGGAAGCTGTGAAGGCCTGAGAACTCCCTCAGAAGCCAGTACCTGCCTACCGGCTCCGGACCCAACTGAGGGAGCAGTATCCGAAGGTCCAGTCCCTGGCAATTCTGAAGACCCCGTCAGCTCCACACCAGAGTTGGTACAGGCAATTGGTTCAAAAGAGGCAGACGACAGAGGCTGCAAAGGCGCCTCACTGACGACCGTCGAACCAGCAACTGGCAATAACTGAGTAACATCCTTTGCTGTGGACCTCGGAGGCCTGTCTGCATCCCTGTGCCTCTTACACATCCCAGAAGCCAGAAAATAATCTGAAGACATGTTATAATTAAACCTTTTTCCAAAATAGTAAAAGGCAAAGTTATATCTATGCCTAATAGTATGCTGATTAAATCTAGCACAAAACACACAATTAGCAACATCATGGTCAGGACCCAGGCAGGGAATACAGTAAGTGTGAAAATCCCTATGAGGTATTTGCTTCCCACAAGAAATACAATTATTAACTTTTTCTGACATCTGACTGGAGCAAGAAAAAGACCTCTCCAACGGGGTACTTATCTGTAAAAAACTAAAAACCTGGGATTAGATCCAAAAACAAACAGGAACAGGCCGACCAGCATCAGTGAACTGCAAAGGGCACCATGCGGCAAGAAAGACTGGGGAAATGGCGTCAGCTGAGGTCTTTATACCTTCCGGCACATTGACGTCAGGATAAATGTGACCTCAGCTGGCGCCCGATCCAGACTTTGGGATTCTGGCGGATCGGGGGCTGCTGCTGGCAGGAAAAACCCTACAGTGATGACTGCAACAGTGAACCATGAAGGACATCTCCTTGATAGGCATAAATAGGGGAAGGATACATTTATATGCATGCAAGCTGGTTGTAGGATCAGTCAGAAATCTGGCAGAGGATCTCAAAATAAATAATCAAAATGTGAGTATTAGACTACATACAGTGACAGAATGTTGTTGTGTCTTTCGGCTTTTCCCGGTTAGGGGTCACCACAACGGAACTCCAGTCCGCTAATGATTGGTAGTTGATTTTTACATGCCAAGTTACCAGCCCTGAAGCACAACCTTCAATGAAGGTACGCCCATTCACACATTTCTCCACGTAGAAAACGCTGTAGCTGAACATAATATATTCCAAAATGTTTAACACACTGAACTTGAAATAAGGCAAATTCAAGTCTTCTGTTTGTAAGTTGCTTACTTTCTAAGATCATCAGATATTGGTGCTGGGTCAGAAATTACTCATATTAGAATATAAAATAAGAATCAAATGCAGAAAGTTGGATTAGAAGCATCTTCTACATTTATCATTTTGAATTGTTAGAAGCTTAACACAGCAAAAATAATTTATGTTGTTCATGTAAAGAGTAAATGAAAATTGTTTTGTGGCTTTGGATATTTATTTACTCATCTTGACTGTTTCCAAAAATATTTTAACAGACCTTATCATATTAGTAGAAGAAAATTCCCAGTAGCTTTGCAGAGTAGTAGTGAGTGGAGTTACACAGAATGCAGAGTCTAAGTGTGGCTAAGACTCATATTGAACCTGTGTGACCAGTATGGTTTTCTGTGGCAATGCATGACAAGATTCATGTATGAATAGATGTACAAGACCTCAATAAAATTATGAAGGGGAACATTATCCAGTTTATTTTTTTAAGAAGTTGTTAGTGTTTTGCCATATGCAAATTATTTCTCTCTGATGCAAATCAGGGGTTGTGGCAAATTATGACAGATGGGGGAGGGGTTTTAAGTTTGTTTATTTAATACACTTGTGGGTTGATATAGACTCCTGTAACTTCGATATAGTGTTTTGTCAGCACATGAGGTGTAAGGAACTTGAAGATGGTTTAACATTACTTAGGATACCCTGATTTGGATTGTGATAAGAGACGAGTAGGACAAGATACTGCTTCATTTAGAATTCAGTGAGACTGTAACCTGAAGCTGAGCGAGAACAAGTGTGAAATCAGAGTTGCAGGACTCAGTTAGTTGTATGGGTCTTGTTTTACCTTTAAAATACCTGAAACCAAATAAGGAAAAAGTCAGTATTGTAGCTTGGTTATTTTATCAGATGGTAAACAGGCACATAAGAAAGTTCAAGGCATGATTATAGTATCTTTCAAAGTTTATTCTGAAACTATCAAAATTTTGTAAATCATTTAGGAAGTAAAATTGAGAGAAAAAATGTGTTTTGAACTCCTTAAATAATTAACACACAGAGTACCTAAGATGTAGTATTTTGATGTAATTAAGCCAGTTGTATTACTGCGTTATAAACTGGGGTGACTAAAATGCACTTGGTACAGTAATTTTATAAAAACATTTGCTTATGTTTCAAGAGCATTTGCTAACTATCAGAAGCAATATCATCAGAAGGAAGTAAAGCTGCTAGCTATTGTGCACTTGGATTGTTTTTAGCTCTGTTTTAGCTGCTTTTCCTGTAACAAAATAAATAAATACATAAATCTAAGCTTGTTTCCTGCCTTTCCTGTAACTAGTCTAGTCCAGTTACAGATTTGCTGTATCCAGGATTGTTTGTAAGCTTCTGAGCCCCCACAAGCCTTTCTGGGTTGGAGGGAAGCCTTCTAGCTTATCAGTGGGAGTGGTAAGCACTAGGTAGCCTATCTACCACAAGAGTGGTTTGTGGCTCAGAAATAGTTTATTGGTTGTTTGGGCAGTTTTTCCATATCTTTCAATTTTCTGGTCTAAAAGCCCATGTTTACGCTTGTTTCTCGTCTTTCCTGCAGCTAGTCTAGTCCATATACAGTTTTACTGTATCCAGCACTGTTTGTAAGCTTCAGAGCCCCCCCCCCCCAAGCCTTTCTGTGTTGAGGGAAGCCTTCTACCTTATCTGTGGGAGTGGTAAGCACTAAGTAGCCTATCTACCACAAGAGGACTGGTTTCTGGCCCAGAAATTGTAGTTTATAGGCCGTTTGAGCACTTTTTCCATCTCCTTCAACTTTCTGGTTTGAAAGCCCACAGTTGCGCTTGTTTCCCACCTTTCCTATAACTAGTCTAGTCCAGATACAGATTTGCTGTATCCAAGACTGTTTGTAATCTTTTGAGCCCCCCAAGCCTGTCTGTTTCGGAGGGAAGCCTTTTAGCTTGTCAGTGAGAGTGATAAGTACTAGGTAGCCTATCTACCACAAGAGGAGCAGTTTCTGGCCCAGAAATTGTAGTTTATTGGCCATTTGGGCAGTTTTTTCCATCTCCTTTAACTTTCTGGTCAAAAAGCCAGCGTTTGTGTTTTTCCCGCCTTTCCTGTAACTAGGTTAGTCCAGATACAGATTTGCTGTATCCAGGACTGTATGTAAGCTTCTGAGCTCCCCAAGCCTTTCTGTGTTAAGGGAAGCCTTCTAGCTTATCAGTGGGAGTACACTAGGTAGCCTATCTACCACAAGAGGAGTGGTTTATGGCTCAGAAATTGTAGTTTATTGGCCATTTGGGCAGTTTTTCCATCTCTTTCAACTTTCATAGGTTCATAGGTTTACAGGTAGGTACTAGGCTATCTGCCCAAAGGCATTTATAAGCCTAGCCAGAATGTGTTGGCTTTCGCCGCCCCCTTAGATTACTTCCCTGTGCCTCTGTCCAGCAGAGCCACTGAAGTGATCCCCGGGGTAAACTTCCTGTTTCCCATCCACTCATCAAGGTTTTTCTTGAAGAGTGTTAGTGAGGAGCTCTGCCTAATGTAGATCGGAATCTTGTTCCAGAGCATGGGAAGTCTCTGGGAATTTATCCCTCCAGCATGTCCTATTTATTTTTGTGGTGAGGTTTAGATCCCTAAAGCGTGTGGCTCAAGGGGATATGGTTTTCTTTAGGTGGAGCATGTCCATCAATTCTGGGTTGGACATGGCCTTGTATATTAGGCAGAGATCACCTCTGTGTATGTGGTATGCAACCGTGTACAGCTGGAGTTTCTTCAGTCGAGCTGCATAGGGCATCTGTTTGAGGCCAGTGATCCTCTTGGTGAGGTACGTCTGTGGTCTTTCCAGCTGTTGCAGGTGTCTTGTAAGGTACATCCCAAATGGGGTGTTGCACTCTATGATGGGTCTGATGAGTGATGTGTAGAGAGGCACAATGACCTCTTTTGATCTGGATGCAAACCCTTTTGTGATTACGTGGGTCACATAGAAGGATTTTCTAACCACTTTGACAATGTGATTATCAAAGGAGAGATTACTATCTACTTGGGTCCCCAGATCCCTTATTTCATCTTCTGTATTGAGGGGGCTACCACCAATGTAAAAATTTGTGGGTACTTTGTTTTTTCCAAAGGGGATGACTATGCACTTTTTGGCATTTAGCTTGAGGCCATGGTTTTGACACCAGGTATCTGTCTCAGTGAGACCCTTTTGGAGGATGTCTGTGTCAGCCGGAGAGTTAGTTATAACCCCTAGTTTGCAGTCGTCTGCGAACTTGGTCAGCCATAATCCTCCTGTGCTTGGCTGTACCTCTGAGAAGTATATGCCGAACAGGAGGGGTCCTAGGACTGAGCCCTGGGGAATGCCACTTGTAACCGGTTTAGAGTCAGACCTAGCTCCCACAACTCTTACGATGTGTCTGTGAGCCAGTTGGCAAACCATCTCGTGATGTAGGGGTTTATGTTCAGGCTGGTGAGCTTGTCTATAATACCAGAATGGGGAATGGTGTTGAAGGCCTTTGCGAGGTCTAGGTAGGCTGTGTGGACCACCTTTCCCTTGTCTATAGCCTTGGTAACTGTCTCAAAGAAGTCCACCAGGTTTAGGAGGCATGATCTACCGTTAACAAAGCCGAACTGGGTAGGGTCCAGTGTTTGGAGGTTCCCAATGTCTCTGTTAATGAGATCCATGATGATGCGCTCCATAGCCTTGCAGACCAAGCTAGGCAGGCTTATAGGGCGATAGTTCCCGGGGTCTGTTGTGGCTCCACCTTTGTGGAGCAGAATAACTGTTGCTGTGCGCCACTCTATGGGCACGTAGCCTGTGGAGAGGCTGAGTTTGAGCAGTGTGTTTAGGTGAGGGGTTAGTTCATCTTTGAGCTCAAGTAGGATGCGCCTGGGATACCGTCCAGTCCCATTGATGCTGTGTTTTTAGCTTTGGAGAGAGCTATTTTAACCTCAGTGTCTGTGATTTCAGGGACACTACATTCTTCTGGTATGGTTATGGGCCCTTTTGGGGGTGAGAGGGGGGTGAAGTTTGCACTGAACCTGTCTGCAAAAATGTTGGCGATATCGGTCGGTTCAGTGTATTTTGTGCCATTCTGCACTAACTCCGAGCAGATCTGGGAATTGCCATTTAGATTCTTGACATAGCTAAAGAATGCCTTGTAGTTATCTTTGGAGTCCTTGGCAATTTTTCTTTCGAAGCTAGCCTTGGATGATTTTATGAGGGATTGTAGTTTCTTGCTGATACTGATCAGGGATGTCTTCCACTCTTGGGATTTTACTCTTTTCTGTACTAGTTTCCTTCTTCTATTGTATAGCTTGTTTAATGCAGGGGTCCACCAGACTGGTTTCCTTTTCTTGGAGGAGTGAGTCTTGGTTTTGCTTGGGATAGCACAATCCATACATTCTTGTAGGTGCCCGTAGAGTGCATTAGTAAAGGATTTTGCAGCTTGGGTAGTGTTATCCTTTAGCATGGGGGAATTGAAACTTTCCACCTCAGTCTTAAGTAAAGTGAAGTTTGCTTTTGAAAAGGTTTTCACTGTGATTTCTTTGATCAGGGGTGGGGGCGGAATGTGGATATCCAGAGTGATTAGTTTATGGTCAGATCTAACCAGTGAGGGGTTGACCTCCGGTGTGGAACACCAGTCACCCATGTTGGTGATGACCAGGTCCAGTATGTTGTCATCTCTGGTGGGGGTGTTGACCAGTTGATTCAGGGCATTTGAGTTTATAAATTCTAGGAAATGTTGGGCAAGGGAGTTAGTACTAGAGTAGTTCTCCCAGTTAATGTTTGGGTAATTGAAATCACCCAATATCAGGGTGTTTGGTAGGACCTTTATGTTTCCCAGTGTTTCCAGAAATGTGGAATGGGGGTCCTGGGACATGGTGGGTGATCTATAGCAAGCTACAATTTGAATTGCAGTTCTGCCTGATGTTAGTCGCATGTGGATGATCTCTGAAGCATCATGGTGTGCCACTAACCTAAAGGTGTGGGTATCCTTTATGAATATGGATACGCCCCTGCATTTTGTATTTCGGTCCAGGTTTTGTGGCCGAAATGTATGGTTTGAGTTGTAGCCTGGTAGTGCTGGGGTGCTCTCTGGAGCCTTAAACCAGGTTTCTGTTAATGCACATGTATCAATTTTCTCCATACTGAGGAGTGCCTCGAGTGCATGCATTTTGAGGTTTAGACTTCTGGCATTGAGTAGCTTTACCCTCAATTATTTTGTTACTTGTGCTATTTACAGTGGTGGGTTTGTCTTTTGAGCCTTGCCTAAAAAAGGCACTATGGGAGTGGCAAGAGCCTTGGCCAGTATTCGAAAGCCTAAGGGTGACAAGTGCAAGCCATCTCTAGTGAAGCAGCGTGGCTTGTCAAGCATGTCATCCCAGGCTGACAGACACTGGATCCCCTTTGAATGACAGCAGAAGTTTAGCCAATTGTTGAAATTGATATTTTTTTCTTTATACTGTGGTATCATTCTTGGTGAGGGCAGGATGCTACTCAGGGTCAGGGTCATACCGGCCTGGGCTACATGATCAGAGAGCTTTTCCATGTCTCTTTTCATGTAGTCCAGGGAGGTGTGGCTCAAGTCATTCACACCAACATGGACAATGACAGAGTTGTATTTGTACTTGTTCTGGAGTGTCATGAGTGCTTGTGTTATGTGGCGGATCCTGGCTCCTGACAGGCAGCTAACAGTAACCTTCTCCTTGTTCAGCCTAGTGAGCGGGACGTCAGTGTACCTGACTATAGAGTCACCTATTACTAGTGTGTTGGGTATGTTATTATGCCTTAAGGGCTGTGATTGCATGGCACACTGGTTTTGTGAAGTATGTGTTTCATGGTTTGTGTTGGGGGGTGGAGGTTGCTTGGATGTCTGGTTTGGAGGTCTCTGTTGCTTTTGCAGATTTTTATTTAGAGCCTCCGCGTATGTTTTTGTGTATTTATGTGTGTTTTTTGCCGGTGCTGGTTTTATAGTTCTATGTGAGACTGGTGGTGTGATGCAAGTAATTCCCTTCTCCTCTTGACTGTCTGGTCCAGTCTTGGGTTTAGAGAGCTTAGCCTCCAGTTTGGCTGTATAATTGCATCTCTCGCATGTATTAGTGTTTGGTGGTAGGAGGAGAGGGTTGTCTATGTACATGAAGCATTTGTAACATTGCCTCAAAATGCCCAGATTCACCAGTTGGACCGGAGAGTACACCTGAAACTGCCCTTTGGACATGCCTGGATAGGTACAGTGAGCTGTTTTACTGATTGGCTGGTAAGGTCAAATAGAGAGCCTTGTTCTTCTCTTCAGTATGGGGGGATCTAATGCTAAGGTTTATTAGTGCTTGCTATGAGTTTTGAGCAAGTGCCGGGCTGAGAAGTGAATGGCTTGAGTGCTTAAGTTGAAAGTTTGTGTAGTTCCAAGGGAAAAATTGAAGAGTAGACTTTGTGGAGCTGAGAATAGCTATACCCTAGCTAACCGGTGCTGCCCGGCACGCAAAACCATGCTAATACAGATTTTATAGCAGGGAAATGAAAGAGAGGGAAATTAGCCCAAAATGGCTAATAAACTACTAATTTCTGGGCTGAAACCACTCCTCCAGGGACAAATAGGCTGCTCAAAGCTCCCCTCTCTCACAGGTGAACAGAGAAACTTCCTTCTATCCAAGTAAGGTATGGGCAAACACAGAAACTTGTAACACAGCCCTGAATACAGCACTAACCTGAAAACTGGACTATACTAGCTTAGAAAGGCAGGAAAACAAGTATTTTTTTTTTGTTTTTTTTGTTTTTTTTCAGAAAATAAAGCAGATACAATCAAAAAAATACTTTAAATGCACAGAAATAGCTATCACACTTGAGGCAGTAGCCTACAACAGTTAAACAAGTAATGTAAACACAAAAACGACTTTGTTAAAGTAAAGGCAGTAAAATAAGTACAATATATAGGTGAAACAAGCTTTTTAAATAACAGAAACTCTAAAAAATCTGCATTTTAGGTGGAATTAGCTAAAGGCAACAAGAAAATGCAGAAAAATGATACTTAATCACTCCAAAGTCTCTCTTTTGTCTCTCTGCTGCTGTAGAACTCTGCAGGGCACCAGTCAGGAGCTTGTTGAGCTGTATACAAGCACAAAAACCTTGCAAATGCGGGTTTGTAGCAAGGAAATGAAAGAGATAGAAATTAGCCCAAAATGGCCAATAAGCTACTAATTTCTGGGCTGAAACTACTCTTCCAGGGATAGATAGGTTGCTCAAAGCTCCCCTCTCTCACAGGTGAACAGAGAAACTTCCTTCTATCCAAGTAAGGTATGGGCTAACACAGAAACTTGTAACACAGCCCTGAATTCAACACTAAGTTGAAAACTGGACTATACTAGCTTAGAAAGGCAGGAAAACAAGTATTTTTTTTTCAGAAAATAAAGCAGATACAAACAAAAAAACACTTTAAATGCACAGAAATGGCTATCACACTTGAGTGTGTAGCTTACAACAGTTAAACAGGTAATTTAAACACAAAAACGACTTTGTTAAAGTGCAGGCAGTAAAATAAGTACAATATGTAACTGAAACAAGCTTTTTAAATCACAGAAACTGTAAAAAAAAATCAGCGTTTTAGGCAGAATTAGCTAAAGGCAGCAAGAAAATATAGAAAAGTGATACTTAATCACTCCAAAGTCTCTCTTTTGCCTCTCTGCTGCTGTAGAACTCTGCAGGACACCAGGCAGGAGCTTGCTGAGCTGTATATAAACACAAGAACCTTGCAAATGTGGGTTTTATAGCAGGGAAATGAAAGAGATAGAAATTAGCCCAAAATGGCCAATAAACTACTAATTTCTGGGCTGAAACCACTCCTCCAGGGACAGATAGGCTGCTCAAAGCTCCCCTCTCTCACAGGTGAACAGAGAAACTTCCTTCTTTCCAAGTAAGGTATGGGCAAACCTCAACAACAAATGCAAAGCCTGCATTGCACTTGTTTCTTACCTTTCCTGTAACTAGTCTAGTCCAGATACAGATTTGATGTATACAGGACTGTCTGTAAGCTCCGGAGATGTGCCAATGTCTGCTGTTCTATTTCTCTCTTAGCCCTGCTAGTTCTCTCCTCTGCTGCACTTTTACTAGAGTATTAGTCTAGCACTTTACTATAGCAGACTTCTAGTAGCAATTATTGTAGCACACAAAAGTGCTACCAGCACTAAACATTCTACAAGGAAACAACTCCAGTACTTATTATTAATGCCCACCCCTCCATGCATGTCTAAAGGTCAGTTCCTTGTGCTTTAAACTGTTAACTTGGTGAACCTGGACATCTTGAGGCAATGTAGCAACTGCCTCATGTACATTGACAGCACACCTACCTCCCAACACTCAGACTTGCGACAGATGCACTTATATATCCAAATTGGAAGCCACGCACTCTCCAGCCAAGACTGGAACAGCTGGTTAAGAGGAGAAGGTCAACACTTGCACCACACCACATGGAACACATAGCCCTCCAGAACACACACCAGCACTGCCTTCACATAAAAACACAAACCACACACCCACCTTCGTGGAGGCTCTCAATAAAAATCTACCCAAAGAGCAGAGACCTCCAAGGCAGAAACGCACTTGATCACCACAACACAACACTAATCATGAGACACATAAATCTCCTAAACAGTGTGCCATTCAACCAAAGCCCCTAAGGCAAAACAGCATGCCCAGTCCACCTAGTCATAGGTGACTCGATAGTGAGGCACATTGATGCCCCACTCACTAGGTTCAATAAGGTGAAAGTAACAGTGAGCTGCCTGTCAGGGGCCAGGATCCACCACGTAACGCACGCAATCAGGTCCCTCAACAACAGGTACAAATATGACTGTCATTGTACATATGGGTGTGAATGACCTGAGATGTACCTCCCTGGACTACATGAAAAGAGACCTGGATGAGCTCTTGGATTATGTAGCCCAGGCGGGTCTGACCCTAGTTCTGAGCAGCATCCTGTCATCACCCAGAATGATACCACAGTACAAGCAGAAAATAATTGATTTCAACAACTGGCTAAGTTTCTGGTGTCATACTAAGAAGATCCAGTATCTGGGATGAGATGATTGACAGACCTCAATGCTTTGCCTGAGATGGCCTGCATTTCTCACCATGGGCTTTCGGATAGTGGCCAAGGCTCTTGCCACTCCTATAGTGCCTTTTTTAGGCGGTGTTCCAAAGACCAAATTACCACCATAACAGCTACAAACAAATGTAATCTGGGGATTATGGTGCTCAACGCTATAAGTCTAAATCTCAAAATGCACTAGCTCAAAGCACTCCTTAAAATGGAGAACATCGACATTTGTGCTGTAACAGAGACCTGGTTCAAGGCAGCAGAAAGCACCCCTAGACTACCAGGCTATAACTCATGCCACTTCTTTCGGCCCCAGAACTTGGACCGAAGCTCCAAAGGTGGTGGAGTTTCCATATTCATAAAGGATGTGCACAACTCCAGATTAGTAGCTCAACATAATGCATCAGAGATACTTCAGGTGCAGCTAACACTGGGTAAGACAACGATTCAGGTTGTAGCCTGTTGCAGGTCCCCAACCATGTCCCAAGACACTCACTCCACTTTCCTAACCACCCTGGAGAATATTAGGGTCCAACCTAGCACACTCATACTGGTCAACGTCAACTACCCCTCCATTAACTGGGAAAACTACTCATGTACCAGTACACTTGTCCAAAGTTTCCTGGAATTCATTAATTCTAATGCCCTGGACCAACTTGTTTGTACCCCCACTAGAGGTAGCAACATCCTTGATCTGGTCATTGCTAACATGGGTGACTGTTGGTCTGCACCAATAGTCAACTCCTCCCTGGTTAGATCTGACCACAAACTAATCACCTTGGAAATCCACATCCCCCCCCCCCCACTGCAAAGGTAACCACCATGAAAAACTTCTCCAAAGCTAACTTTGGGCTCCTAAGAACAGAGGTGGCTAACTTCATGGCACCCATGCAAATGGAGAATAGTTGCATGACCACCGAATCATACACAAATGCACTGTATAAACATGTACACAAATGCATGGATCTCGCCATACCCAATAGAACCAAGATGCTCTCCTCCAAAAAAAGGAAGCCAATCTGGTGGTCCCCTGCTATAAACAAACTCTACAACAGAAGGAGGAAACTGATGCGGAATAAGGTGAAGTCCCAAGACTGGAAGAACTCCCTTATCAGCCTCAACAAAAAGTTGAGATCCCTCATCAAGTCCTCTAAAGCTAGCTATGAAAACAGAATTGCAGCAGATAGTAAAGACAACCACAAGGCCTTCTTAGTTATGTAAAGAATCTCCATGGCAATACCCAGATTTGTTCTGAGCTACTGCACAATGGTACCTCTTATACCGAGCCAACAGATATTGCCAGTATACTGGCCAACAGATTCAGTGCCAACTTTTTTCCTCCCCACCCCTAAAGGACCAATCACAATAACAGTAGATTGCCAGGCACCTAGTATTACTGCTGCACAGGTTAAAACAGTACTGTCCAAGGTCAAGAATACAGCCTCTATGGAACCTGACAATATCCCTGGCTGTGTTCTTCATGAACTACAGAGTAAACTGGCACCTCACCTGTGCCCTGTTCAATCACAGCCTCACCTCAGACTTTGTCCACACTGAATGGCACACTGCTATAGTCATCCCTCTCCACAAAGGAGCAGCGACTACAGACCCTGGGAACTGTTGCCCCATTAGCCTGACAAGTCTGATATGCAAAACTATGAAACGCATCATCATGGACCTAATAAACAAGGATATAGGGAATCTCCAAACTCTGCATCCCACACAGTTTGATTTTGTGAAGGGTAGATCATGCCTGGTCAACTTGGTCAACTTCTTTGAGTCAGTCACCAGAGCTGTGGATGAAGGTAAGGTGGTTCAAACAGCCTACATTGATCTGGCCAAGGCCTTTGATACCATTCCCCACTCAGGAATCACATAAAAATTCACTAAGCTAGGCATCAACCCCTATATCACTAGGTGGGTTGCAAACTGGCTCACAGATAGAACACACAGTGTGAAAGTAACACTCCAAGTGAGACTGCTGTCCAGTCACAGGTGGAGTCGTCCCACAGGGATCGGTCGTGGGTCCTCTCCTGTTTGGTATCAACTTCTCAGAAGTCCAGTGCAACACGAAGGGGCTCTGGCTGACAAAGCTCGCAGACGATTGCAAGTTGGGTGCCATTATTAGCTCCCCAAGTGATGTTGACATCCTACAGAAAGGCCTCACTGAGACCAACGACTGGTGTCAGAACCATGGCCTTGAGCTCAATGCCAGAAAAATGTGTTGTCATCCCCCTTTGGGAAAAACCCATTTCTCATGAACTACTACATTGATGGTAGTCCACTGAACACAGAAGGCATTATAAGAGATCTGGGAACACAGGTTGACAGTAACTTCTCTTTTGACCACCACACTGCCACTGTGGTCAGAAAGTCCTTCTATGTGGCACATTTCATTACTAAGGATTTTGCATCCAAGAAGAAAGAGGTCATTGTCTCACTCTACTCTTCCCTCATTAGGCCAGTCATCGAGTACAATGCCCCATTTTCCATGTACCTCACTAGACATCTCAACAACTGGAGAGGCCACAAAAGTACCTACAGAAAGGCCTCACTGAGACCAACGACTGGTGTCAGAACCATGGCCTTGAGCTCAATGCCAGAAAAATGTGTTGTCATCCCCCTTTGGGAAAAAACAATTTCTCATGAACTACTACATTGATGGTAGTCCACTGAACACAGAAGGCATTATAAGAGATCTGGGAACACAGGTTGACAGTAACTTCTCTTTTGACCACCACACTGCCACTGTAGTCAGAAAGTCCTTCTATGTGGCACATTTCATTACTAAGGATTTTGCATCCAGGAAGAAAGAGGTCATTGTCTCACTCTACTCTTCCCTCATTAGGCCAGTCATCGAGTACAATGCCCCATTTGCCATGTACCTCACTAGACATCTCAACAACTGGAGAGGCCACAAAAGTACCTCACAAAGAGGATCCTAGGCCTTAAACACTTGTCCTATATGGACATACTCAAAAAACTTCCAATTATTCTCTGTCTCATATTGCCTACTTAGAGGTGATCGCTGCTTGACTTATAAAGCCATGTCTGACCCAGCTCTGTTAGAAATGCTACATCTAAAGAAATCCCAATCCCTCCGCACCACATGCTCCATAGACCTCAACCTCATTACCACAATCAGGAAACAAAAAAACGGCAGCAGCGGAACCACAGCAACACTGTTTTTATTATAGATAGAGTAAGCGCTTTCGTCAGTGAACTCCACCAACTTCATCAGACAAATAACATAACATATTAAAACCATTTTTTTTTTTAAATTAAAGAGATAGTCCCAAAAAAAAACATTACAACAAAGAACGCCAAAGTGGGAATAAAAACTATGTTACTAGCGCAGTAACATAGTTAGATATAAAATGAATTCTTTACATTAGCAGGACTTGCAAAATCTTTAACGTAAACAGAAACAAAAAAAGTATATAGTTAAAACAAACCAGACGACAACAGTAATACCTAGTCAAAGTTTTTTATACCATCCTTGTATGTCTATTTGTATCTTAATATTCTCTATCCAATAACTGATGAAGTTGGTGGAGTACACCGACGAAAGCGCTTACTCTATCTATAATAAAAACAGTGTTGCTGTGGTTCCGCTGCTGCTGTTTTTCTGTTTCCTAGTTGTTTTGGTTTTACAATTTGAGGAGTTTGTCTTGATCATTACCACAATCAACAGAACGTGCTGGAGAGACAGGTTCATAACCCAGAGACTGCCCATGCTATGGAATAGACTTCCCATACATGTCAAACAGAGCACCTCACTGGCCCTCTTCAAGAGAAATCTTGATGAGTGGATAGGAAATAGAAAATTCACTCCGGGGATCACTCCAGTGGCTCTACTCGACAGAGGCACTTTAAACTAAGATCGGGTGGGACGATCCCAGGGTAATCCTATGGGCTTTGCTTATAAAGGCTCCAGGGCCATTAGCCTAGTACACACCTATGAACCTATGTATGGTTATAAAAAAAGTTATCAATATGTTTTATGAGAAAGATCTTCAAGTAAGATATTCCATTACAGTGTGACAGTCCATTAATATGCTCTTGCACAAGGCATTACACAACTAGCAGAGAATACAGAAATACATATTGAGATATAAAACAGGACATTTGATGTGCTTAGCAGATATGCAGATTTTTTTCTTTAAGAAATACCTCTGCTTAGAGATGAGCTAACATTGAATAGGTTATTTTATGATTACTTATAGCAAAAAGTACTGTAAAGATTTTTAGAAATGTAGTGAGGAAGAAATTAAAATACTTAATGAAGCTGATATAAAAGGT
This sequence comes from Protopterus annectens, assembly GCF_019279795.1. Lineage (NCBI taxonomy): Eukaryota > Metazoa > Chordata > Ceratodontiformes > Protopteridae > Protopterus > Protopterus annectens. The sequence goes on from NC_056730.1 coordinate 1,114,597,360, forward strand.
TGATCAGAACAAAAGGCTGTTATAAGGAAGGAAATCAGCTTTACTTTTCATTTAAGAAATTAGCTGCATACAGGACTTGTTTTAAAGTTGATAAACTGAGAGTGTCAAATTGTTTGAGAAAGAAAAAGCTCAAAATAATTAATGAGGATAATTTGGATATAGCCAAGTTTAAATTAAGAGCAGATAGTGCATTTCTTTGGTCATGAATGTCTGTAAAAATAGGACAACTAGCTAAGAACTCCGCTATATGTAAAATTTATCAGAATAATTATCCAAGAGAAGCAGTCAGGCAGACTGGTGCAGTAGATTAATTTCATTTTCAAAAATGTGCTTATCTGATCTGTGTTGACTGTTATTCAAAGTTTACTGAGGTCATGAAGTTGACTGTCACTGTTAGACAAAGTGTAATTAATACACTGAAAGCAGTTTTCTCAAGTTGTGGTATTGTATATGCTAGTTCACTATGTGCTGTTTAGTCTTCAACAATTTTCACAGTAGTGAGGATTTCAGCATGTTGCATTTAATCCTAACTCTTCATAGTCATGTGGTCAGACTGAAAGCATAGTGAAGTGAGTAAAGCCCTTTAGTGAAGCAGGCACAGAATGACAACAGTCCACATGACAGGGACTGTCTCTTGGCTTTACTTGACTGTAGGGTAATCTGCTGTAAGAGTGGTCTATCGGCTCTTCAGCCACTAACAAGTCATAGATTAAAGGGAAAGATTCTGAGAGTATAAATTGGTTTCAAGAGACTGAGACGGACTCAGTTAAGATAAAAATTCTACTACAATAGCCATGGCAAAACTCTGTTACCTGAATGAAGTAGATTAGTTGAGAATTCAGCAGGAGTTGCTATGAGAAACAAACTGAAGCAGTATTTTAAAGAAACTTGAAATGCCTAGATCATTTGTAGTAAAAACCTTAGAAGTGAAACTGCTGACAAGAAACAAGACATTTGAGCCAGATGAATACATGTATATATATATATATATATATATATATATATATATATATAGAGAGAGAGAGAGAGAGAGAGTTTGCAATGTTATTTAGAGAAAAACATGAAAGAGAACATCAGCCATTGATGCTACCATGGTTGCCCAGATATTAGTAATTGCATCACTACTACAGTAAGAGCTATCAGTATCCCCAAAGCACTGAAAATATGAAAGATCTCTCTAGTCAGTTGTTTGATGCTGACACCGTCCCTGATGCAGCAATGTGTTAAATAATGTATAATGCTGAGGCAATTAAAAGCAGTTTTAAGTGGGTTTTCATTGCAACATGAAAATCTGAATGTACTATTTTAATACATTCATAAATCAAAATTGATAACATATACTAATGAAACAGTATACAGTGTTCACAGTTTTATCAATGTTGTTGCAAAAATCTGCATCCTAAGTTTTTTTCTGAAAAAAGGAGTAATAGTATGGTTTGCCTCTTTAAATAACTGATACATTTACTGCCATCCAGAAAACCTCCATGTCACTCATTTTGTCTGGTTTCCTGTGTACTAATGTACAATCTGAAAGTAAAGTCAAAGACGCTGGCAGCACATCATTTTGTGTCTTTCTTGGTATTTCTGAACATTTTGAGCTTGTATGTTACAAACAAAAAAACACATGTTCATGTCCTAGTTTCAGGACTCTGGTTGCTATGCACTAGCAAGCAAAGTATTACATTTTATAATTGTAAAAGTAAAAAAATAGAAAATAAAGCAAATTAACACAAAATGCAGTATATTTTTATTTTCTTCTTCTTCTTTCGGCTGCTCCAGTTAGGGGTCGCCACAGCAGATCAGCTGTTTCCATTTCTTCCTGTCCTCCGCATCTTGCTGTGTCACACCAACCGCCTGCATGTCCTCTCTCGCCACATCCATAAACCTTATCTTAGGCCTTCCTCTTTTCCTGTTACCTGGCAGCTTCATCCTTAGCATCTTTTTCCCAATATACTCTGCATCCCTCCTCAGCACATGTCCAAACCAAAGTAATCTTGCCTCTCTGGCTTTGTCTCCAAACCTTCCAACCTGGGCTGACCCGCTAATATACTTATTCCTAATCCTGTCCATCCTCGTCACACCCAGTGCAAATCTTAACATCTTCAACTCTGCCATGTCAAGTTCTGACTCCTGCCTTTTTGTCAATGCCACTGTCTCCAACCCATATAACATAGCTGGTCTCACTACCCTCTTGTAGACCTTCCCTTTCACTCTTACTGGTACTCGTCTGTCACAAATCACTCCTGATACTCTTCTCCACCCACTGCATCCTGCCTGTACTCTCTTCTTCACTTCTCTTCCACACTCACCATTACTCTGAACTGTTGATCCCAAGTACTTAAACTCATTCACCTTCGCCACTTCTACTCCCTGTATCCTCACCATTCCTCTATCCTCCCTCTCATTCACACACATATATTCTTAGTCCTGCTAACCTTCATTCCTCTTCTTTCTAGAGCATATCTCCACCTCTCCAGGGTCTCTTCCACCTGTTCCCTACTCTCACTACAGATCACAATGTCATCTGCAAACATCATAGTCCACGGGGACTCCTGTCTGATCACGTCTGTCAACCTGTCCATCACCATTACAAATAAGAAAGGGTTCAGAGCTGATCCTTGATGTAATCCCACCTCCACCTTAAATGCATCCGTCACTCCCACCGCAGACCTCACCGCTGTCACACTACCCTCGTACATATCCTGTACCACTCTTACATACTTCTCTGACACTCCCAACTTCCTCATACAATACCACAACTCCTCTCTAGGCACCCTGTCATATGCTTTCCCTAAATCCACAAAGATACAATGCAACTCCCTCTGATCTTCTTTGTACTTCTCCATCAACACTCTCAGAGCAAAAATCCCATCTGTAGTGCTCTTTCCTGGCATGAAACCATACTGCTGATCACTAATCATCACCTCCCTTCTTAACCTAGCTTCCACTACTCTTTCCCATAACTTCATGCTGTGACTGATCAGTTTAATCCCTCTGTAGTTACTACAGCTCTGCACATCACCCTTATTCTTAAAAATAGGTACCAAAACACTTTTTCTCCATTCCTCAGGCATCCTCTCACTTTCCAAGATTTTTATACAAATTAAAATAATATGTATTAGGCTTTGTGAAACCTTTAGGCAGATAATATTCATAAAATCAGCACAGTATGTATATTAAGAAACTTTTTAGTACAAGCAGACTTGTTTTTGATAAAGGTAGCCAATTTGAGAAGCAGAGTTGAATTTGGACCACATAAGCTTTTTGGGTCAGTTGGCAACAGGAAATGAGAAGTCAGATCATCATGTGATTAGGTTTTTAAGGTGAAGACATTAATGCACAGCAGAATTTAAAGTATATGGTTAGGAGAGTTCTGAAACAATGGAGTTTTGCTTTTGCATACAAGTGGAATAGACTTTGTTTTTATCCTTGGTTTCTTTATTTGCCCCATATCCATTTTGATTCCATTTCTGCTACTCCTCACAGCTATTGTCAATATTCTACACTGTTCCCTGCATGTACCAAAAATATGAGAGCAATGCTGTGTGTGCCATACCGCACTGCAGTGGGTAGTATGACATCAGAAATCACTGTGGACTGCTTTTAGCAATGGTTCATTGTAGAATGTTCTATTTATTGGGCACATAGGTGTACAGTGCATTAAATGAAATAACTGATGAAGGATAGGGTATATAAATGCTGTTACAGAAAATCAATTTCAAGAGATGAAAGCCTTAGACAACTATAGTTATATAAACATTTCCAAGATACAAAACGTTATCTCAAACCCATTGTGGAATCAGGAAAGCATAACATTCATACTGCCGTCATGAAACTAGTTGATAATGTAGGCAGTGGCTAGGAACAATATACTGAAGTTGTCTTCCTAGATTTCTTTGAAATCCTTTGACTTAGTCATTCACATAATGGTCAAGAGGTTAACTGCCTGCAGATGTGTGCAACTCCCTGTCAGTCTTCCAGATGCTTATCAGCAGAACATATATCATAACTTTGCAGAATACACTATATGAATTATTTTGGTTCATTATGAGTGCCACAGAATTATATCATAGGTATACAACTTTTCTCTGTATATACCAGTGGTATGCAACTGCAAACTGGAGGAATTACTGTACTCTTATCCATTATGCTAACACATGTCCAGCCAACAGTGGAGGTGCTAGGGGGAACACATGGGGGCATGTGCCCCTCTGAGTGCAACAGTAAATTTAGAAACTGAACAAATGGGTAAAACACTGACCCTATGGTATTCCTTGAGGAGATTTTTTTCTATCCGAGTAAATTTGCAAACCCATAGAAACTCAGTCCAACTGCTGTTTTTTAAATGCACATGAACACATTGTTGCATGAGTTCCAATTTAGAGCCAGACATCTGCATCGTCCATTCCCAGTTTCTTTGAATCAACTGGGCTCACACACCTTTTGAGAGTAAAAGTGAGCTCAGTGCAGTTTCTTTCCCACTTGCACTGAGCAGCCCAAGAAAAACTAGAATCTGAACAGTTAGGTGTGCTTGTGTGTGTGTGTGTGTGTGTGTGTGTGTGTGTGTGTGTGTGTGTGTGTGTGTGTGTGTGTGTGTGTGTGTGTAAAATTCCAAAGTAGGTAAGCTGGTGGGTGTTTCATGATTAAGGAAAGTTGCTCAGTGAGAGAGTCAAACCCTCCACCCTAGAGCCGGATCCATAATCCTCCACACCAATTGCCAGAGTACAGAGTTTAAATCTTCCCTAAAAAATATTTTAAATATGTCCCTTTTGTCCCCCCCCCCCCCCCGCAAACTATATTTTACTTTCTCTAGAACTTTTGAATGAATAAACTTAGAATTATTTTCTTCTGTTCCTGGATTACAGACAGTCACTAAATATCAGACGTGTTTCAGACTTTATGTCCTTCAGAAAATGCTTGCTAATATAACTTTCTAAGTATGTAAGAGATTTAACATCAGTTCTTGACTGTTGGATCTTTTGCCTCTAATTCTTGAGCTAAGAGGTTGAAGGGCATAGGGAGTGTGCAATGAGATGCACCATATGGATATCACAGTAGAAAGGTGAAATACACTTCTCAGTTATTATGTATTTGTTTATTCATTTTATTGCAAGTAAACATTTGAATGTACACAGATGTACAAGGGGCTGAAATTGATAGTCATATCTGTGTATGTTTGTGTATATCCTGCATCGTAGAGAAGTTATGGTGTAAAGGAAGGAATGGTTTGTAGTAAACGGGCGCTTCATTATATGAACAATGTTTTTTGGGTATGATCCTTGGTTTACTTCCTTTGTTGACTTTTGATGGTGTGCTTATTTGACTGTGAGTAAACTGCACAGCATGAAGTCTTCCAGTTTAATGTTAAAATATTAACCATGAATTAATATGTAATTTAACTTGTTTTTTGCAGGCACAAGGGTGCTGCACTCCTGAGTGTATTTTCATTTGGAAGAGATGTTTAACAGAGGTCCCATCTGCCTGAGTTGGTTGTAGCTCAGTTTGATGTAAAAGATCCCTTTGTACGTATGAAAAAGAGTAGGGGAAGTATTCCAGTGCCCTGGACAAATTTACCCTAGTAGTATAAATACCTCCTCAAGTCACCCATGTAAAGAGGCCACCAGCTTAGTGGTACTAACCCAGTCAGCAAAGGATAAATTAAACTTTTTTTTCTGGTAAATCACTGAGGATTACTGTCGATCAGTAATGTTAGTCATTACAATTTCATAGTTTTTATTATTCAGAGAATGCACATCCATGCAACACTTATTGTTAGCATTTTAAGTGATATAGAGTTGTCTGGCATTTGTGTTAATGAACTGCTTCATGTACTCAAAGGTAAAGGTTTGAATCTTTTCACCACCATTTGCCTAATTTGTGACTTTTGAGCAAGTCACTTAACCAGACAATGCTCACAGGTCAGCTCTAATAACTTTGCATTGAATTTACCTGGTTGACAAATACATAAAACAGTACTATTTAAAATTTGTCCCTCTTTGTCCTCCATTCTTTTTGGTTTGTCCAGAAGTATATAAGAGATGTTTAAAAGCTGTTCTTGACTTTGTTCCCTGTTGCTGATTTGTGAACTAAGAAGTTGAATGGACAGAGAGACTTCTGCACTGTATGATTTTGACGCAAGTGAGAAACATACATTTCTGAGCCATTAATTATTAATTTATTCATTCAATTGATGTCAAGCAAATATTGAGGTGTACAGTCATAAAAGTGTGTGCAACTGATGTGTGCGTGTGTGTGTGTGTGTGTGTGTGTGTGTGTGTGTGTGTGTGTGTGTGTGTGTGTGTGTGTGTGTGTGCGTGTGTGTGTGTGTGGTTCAAAGATCAAAGTATTAGCAATGTAGTGGATAGAATAAAGTAATAATAACTGAGTTGGGGAGCAACACTAAAGATGTTTTTCACTGAGAATTGGTAACTAGAGATTCTAAGAGAGCATATGAGAATGGTGGTTGTGGGGGAGGGGGCATCCTGGACTTTTTCAACTTACTCTCAAATCTCTAATGTTTGAAGAGCTGGGTTTGTGGTAAAACATAATTTATTACAACTGCTGTATAACTTTTTGTTTTTATAGTGTAAAAGGATAATTTTACGTTTCAACCAAATTACAGTTCTGGCAAGCAAAGAAAGAATGGGGTTATTAAAGAACTTAAAATATACAGTTTAACCATTGTGTGAGCTTCCATCTTAATTAGAAAATGTGTCATATTTTTCCCATCTGTTCCACATTGTACAAGACAGTGCAATATTCTGCATTTTGAAGATGGAAGGTTGACTAGGGCTATAGTTTCTTAAATTCTTTTGCTTGTTGATATTTTGGATGGTACGGTATTCATGATGTTACAAGCCTGTTGTTAACTGTACTGCTTGCTTGATGATGACTGGAGTTGCTAGGTTTGCCCCTCTGGACGTTGCACATTTGTAACTTGAGTTGTTTCTCCCAAGAGTCTGTAATGGTTGAAGTGGGAATATGGAAAAACAACTGTAAAGTAACATTTTAACCATGCTGTGAGCTCCATCCCAGGCTGCTAGTAAATGTTCCACATTTTGCCCATTTGTTCCACGTTATGACAGGTAGTATGGTGTTCCATATTTTGCCCATTTGTTCCACGTTATGAGAGGTAGTATGGTGTTCCATATTTTGCCCATTTGTTCCACGTTATGAGAGGTAGTATGGTGTTCCATATTTTGCCCATTTGTTCCACGTTATGAGAGGTAGTATGGTGTTCCACATTTTGGTAATGGGAAGTTTAATATGGTTGCAGTTTCTTTAATTCTTTCACTTATTGGTACTGTGGATGTTATGGAAATGTCAAATCATACTAAATTCTCTGAAAATGAAGATGCCTTGGCTTAAGATGTAAGGATATGTAGTTTTAATTATCTCATTCATTAAAACTACACATTCTCAAGTTCTGATGACACTTGTTCATAGACACTTATAAAAATATTCACACTATTATAGCTGCATAGTTTTAAAACTCCACACATGCAAAAAAGTATTCAAATCTTGGAATGAGTTATTATGAACAGACATTCCCTTCTGAATGATATATACCTCTCAACTCTCCCCATTTTTTTGCTAAATGTCCCTAATTTTGCTCAAATGTTTGTCCTTTTCCTCTTAATATGTTTTGGTTGCAGTTAGTTATACCAGTCATTGGAGTTTTATACTTCTGTTGTTAAAAATGCATATTGAGGCAAAACCTGCTGCTCTATTTACTTTTTAAGTAAGTTAGGGTAATATTTAAAAATTCTTCCTAACTTTTTTCCCCCATTATTTTTGTTTTTTGCCAGAATTCTTGACCACACAAGTTGAGATATAGGGTGCTATCCCAAAACATTCAGATCTAAATGAATTATATTGGTGTTATGTCAATAAATGAGTACTAGGCAGTGTATGTTGCTGCTTTTGCTTGGTACATTTTTTGTCTTCATCGGTGCTGTTTTTGGGTGGGGAGATCTCCTGTTTTTCTTGGAGGGAGCTGTAAAGCTAACATGTTTATCTGTAGCCTCAGAAGCTCAACAGGTAGCTCACTCAACTTTGGTCCAGAAGGCAGTGAGTTCTATCCCCATACCAGGCAGCTGGATTAATTTTTCAATACTTCACACTGCAGTAGAGCATAATGGAATTGCTGCACTCCTGGGTATGCCTTCCTTCAGATGAGACATTAAACAGAGGCCCCTATCTGCCTAAGTTAGTGGTAGCTTAGGTGGCTGTAAAAGATCTCATGGCACTTATCAAAAAGAATAGGGGTCCATTATTTACATGCATGGCACACTATTTACATATTTACATTTTTACATAGATCTATATGCATTTGCAGATTTACAAAATGACACAGTTATTTGCATAATTTCCTCCTTACAGATTCTATTTTTCATCTTTGTACATTTTTCTTCAGACTAAACCCCCATCTTTTTTTCACAATCATCTTATTTTTCCTTAATATTACTGTTAATATCCATTTCCATTAAACATAATCTCATTTAATCTCTCATTCCAGATCACCCATACTACATAAAACAACTTTTTGTCAATTATTTTATATTCTTTATTATTCCTATAATAACCATATTTAGTCATATCCATATGTATGTCACAACAGTTTTTTAACTCTCCAAAATGTTTTTCTTCACATAGTTTTTCCCATAATTTCTCTACTCTTTAACATTTCAGAAGAACATGTTCTGTGGTTTCTTCTTTGTCACAATACAAATATATCCTCTTGCTTTTTTTATAAGGCATATTTGCTTTCACTGGTACTTTTTTTATTCCCAGTCTCAATAGACAATACTGGTATTCTACTTTATTGTTATACCACTTATTTCTTTATTTTCCAGTTTTAATTTTTTCTTCTGGCAAAATGTCCTGTGGGTTAACACAATAATATTGCACTATTAAATTCTTATACCATCTTTTCTTATCTTTATCTATCTCATCAATCTTTATCGTCCACATTTTTATTTTTTCTTCATAATTTTCTATTTCTTCATTAATATGTTCTTTTCTCTCATATTTCTTTTATATCCCAAAATGTTCATACATAAACAGTTTTACTGATAATTTCTATTTTTTCTCATTTACCCATCTCAACTCTTTATACAAATTTAATGAAACTGCAAATACTACTGGATTTAATAATCCCGGTTCCCCCATTCATCTTTATTCATGTATAATACTCCTCTCTTTACTGGATTTAATGTAGATCCCCATATAAATGTAAAAATAACTCCTAATAATTGTTTTTCATACATTCTTGGAAACATAAATGCACTTGATAACTATACTGTCTTTCCCATTAATACTGAATTTATCAAGTTAGTCTTTTTCTTATAAGATAATATATATGTTCTCCATAAACAACACATTTCTTTTAATTCCTTTAAAAGGTTTTCCCATTGTGCTTCACTTATTGTTTTATTACCAAAATTTATTCCCAGTACTATAATTTCTTTCATTGAAATTTGTATTCCTTCTGTCTTTATCCTATCTCCCAAACCTTTACTTTTATCCTTATTTAATGTCATACCCATTTCTTTTAAACACTCTACTGCACAAAATATGGCTTCTTTCATTCATAAACTATTTTAGTTATCATAATAATATCATCTGCATATGTCATCAAAACTGGAATAGCTACACCTGTTTGCATTGTATACTTTTCATTTTCCATTTTCCATTTCACCTTACTTATTACCATATTAAAACAAATAATATACCACTCATATAACAACATTGTCTTATCCCATTACTCATTCCTATTCTTTATTTAACCAACCATTTATTAGAATTCGTATTTTATTACCAAACAGTGTCATACAAATGTTTTAAAATTTTACCACCAAAATGATAGCCTCCATTAATTCCCATAATATGTTATGCTCTATTGAATCAAAAGCTTTATTAATATCATCTAGCATGAATTTTACATCATAATTTCTATTTAAAATATCATCCAGAATTACTGTTACTATCATTAACAATTCTTGACATCTCTTTCCTTTCATACCATATAAATTTCCTTCCATTATATTTTACATCTTATTTTCCAAATTTTTTTAATTATCTTCATAAAAATATTGTAATCTATATTATGCAGTACTGGTTTCCAAAATGTTTTATATTTTCTTTTTCCCATATAAATTTTAATATTCCACTACAGAGTTCCTTACATGCAACAAGTATTCTTTTTGCCATTCCATATATATGTATATATATATATATATATATATATATATATATATTATATTATATTTTATATCCTATTCTGTCTGGGACTGCTACTGAATCTATATTTACCTGTGTAAGCACTATATCTAACTCATATATAGTAATCTCTTTTTCAATTTTTCTTATTTTTGAAGTGAAAATGTTTTCACTTCACATATTTTATTACATTCTTTCTTATTTATTTATTTATTTATTTATTTAACATTTGTTTACCAGGAAAGTCCAACTTGGAATGAAGCCAGTTCTCATTGGAGGCCCGAGGAGAAACACTCCAGATGCATGTGTTTGTAATGTGGGAGGAAACCGTAGCACCTGGAGGAAACCCACACAAACACAGGGAGGACACGCTGATTCCGCACAGAAGGCATCCCAGCTGAGAATCAAACTGGAGAACCTCTTGCTGTGAGGTGACAACACAACCGCTGCACAACTGCAACATTTTCTTTAAACATTTCTACCTTATAATGAATTACAGTTTCCATACTCTCTATTTGTTTTGGGTTTACCTCTCCTTTCTTATTTTTCATTTCTGTCATTACACTGCTATCTTCTTTCACAATTTTACTCAAATATGCTAACACTTCTTCCTTTTTCCCCTTGTAACAAGTATTGGTTATATAACAAATTCTTGATTTTTTCATAATTTCTTTTGTATAATTCTTTTTCTTTATCATAATGCTCTCTCTCATTCTTTTCAGGGTTTTGAAAGCATTTTCATATATCTCTACACATATTTTTTATCTTTCTGATTTTCTCTTTGTCATTTAAAAAACATTTTATATCTACCTTTAAATGTAATCCACCATTCCAACCAATTAATATAAAATGCCTTCATGGTAACATGATCTCTCCATAATTGTATAATTTCTTCTTTTTCCTTTTCATTCCATTCTTTTCCATTTATTCCTTTTATTTCCTTTCCTATTTTATATGTTCTTTATTTTCATTTATCTCTATCCATATTGCTTAACGATCTGTAAATCCTGTTAAAATTATTTCCCCTTCTGTTGTACTTACTCCTCCAGATATTATAAATTAATCAGTTTCCAATTTAGGAATACCTCTTCTATACCTCCAGAATTTTCTATTCAATATAACCAATTTAGCACATTGTATAACTTACACCATTTTTTTATATCCTTTCCCTTCTTTTTGCCTCTTAAATCACTGTTAAATTCCCCATTATTATAATATTCATTTTCGCTATTACATAATCCAACAATTGTTGAAATAATTTCTCCCTTTCTTTACAAATAACATAAGCATACTAAGCTATAATTCTATATATTTTTGCCATCTTAAATCAACAATAATCTCCCCATTCTTACTAATGCTACATCTAATATCTTTAGTGCTCTTCTGCATAATATGGGTGTTCCTGAACAATATTCATTTCTCAGATTCCATATTATATTTCCATCCCATATTTTTTCTGTTTGCAATTTTGCTTCATTTGTTTAGACTCTTGTGTCTTGTAATGCAGTTGTGTCTGCATCATAGTTATAACAGCATTTATTTTATTTATTTATTTTGCATTTGTTTACCGGGAAAGTCCAACTGGACATGTCCTATTTCAGCGGAGGCCGGAAGAGAAAAGCTCAAGTTAGAACAGTGATATACAAAACAGATGGAACATAAATGTGACAATACAAGTAAACAAAAAAAATCCCTATCCTTCTTATAATATTTTTAATAATTTACCAAACAAATTCTTAAATTATCACTCCTTGTTTTCTTTAATTTAAAGGAAATCAATTACTCTTTTTAATTTACATTACCTATTGCCCATTTCCTTTCTTTTTTCTTTTAAATGTATTCCTTTAACCTTCCTTTTGTTATTGTTCACACTTCTTCCAACTGAATTTACTTTTCCTTTCACTATTTTCCAATCTATATCTTATTTAGCACTGATTTCTGAATCTTTCTCTATTTCCTCTCCATCTTCTTGTCCTTTATTTTACCCTTTTCTTTTTCTAAATTATCTTAATTTTCAGTTCTTTTTCATTTTTGTTCAATATTCTTCCACTTTTTCACTATCATTAAGCTCTTTTTACAGTCCATATGTAACAATCCACCACTGGACTGGTATCAAGGACCCTCAATCCTCACCACTGGCACATATGGGGGGGACGTTCACTGGGAGGATAACATGTACACACACAGTATTTCCAGAGACAGCTCTCTCCATCAAGTGCACTTTCCCTTAAGAGCACACAGAGACCACAGTCAGTCAGGGCCTGTTTTCTCTCTCTTTCTCCAGATCCCCAATAAGACTCCACACTGGCACAGCTATAGAGTTGAGATCTCAGCTGAGTGACCAAGCCAAGACCTCCAGCACCCAGTCTGTCCAACCAGTACTTTGTGTCCCTGCCCAAGTAGCTGACACGCACACTCTTTGAGGTTTGATTTACACACACACACACACACACACACACACACACACACACACACAAACACACCTGGGAAAGGCTGGCACAGGTTTACTAGCTATGCCCCCTTCTTCCCAGACTATATGGTAGTTTTCACTGCCACCAGTCACTTCTGCCAGCTACCTTAAGGCCCTTAACAAAGGGTGTCCAATCTTACTGTGTAATATTAATATTAACACAAATGGTAGTTTGACCAAGAGCAAGGCTATTAGGAGTGGCCCACACAGTGTCACCAAATAAATATGCAAGTACTCTCAAAACGTAAATATCTCTACACAGATTAGCCACGATGAAAGGTTTAAATATAGTTAATAATAAATAATAAAAGGACAAAACAATACTAAATATATATTCACAGTGACATCATCGTTCCAAATCATAGGAAATATTTGAAATAACATTGCAGTACAGGCAAAGAAAAAGAAACCAGCCTGGTGGACCCCTGCTATAAACAAGTTATACAATAGAAGGAGGAAACTAGTACAGAAAAGAGTAAACTCCCAAGAAGGAAAGACATCCCTGATCAGTATCAGCAAGAAACTACGATCCCTCATTAAATCATCCAAGGCTAGCTTCGAAAGAAAAATTGCTTAAGGACTCCAAAGATAACCACAAAGTGTTCTTTAGCTATGTCAAGAACTTAAGTGGAAACTTTCAGATCTGCTCTGAGTTAGTGCAGAATGGCACAAAATACACTGAATCAACTGATATTGCCAACATTCTGGCAGAAAGGTTTAGTGCAAACTTCTCCCCCCTCTCACCCCTTAAAGGACCCATAACCATATCAGAAGAATGTAGGGCCCCATCAATCACCATCACACAGGTTAAAACGGTCCTAGCCAAAGCCAAAAACACAGCTTCAATGGGACCGGACGGTGTCCCAGGCTGTGTCTTACAAGAGCTCCAAAATGAATTAACCCCCCACCTTAACACGCTGTTCAAACTCAGCCTCTCTACAGGCTACGTACCCACAGCGTGGCGCACAGCAACAGTTATCCCACTTTACAAAGGTGGAGCCACAACAGACCCTGGCAACTATCACCCTGTAAGCCTGACTAATCTGGTCTGTAGGGCTATGGAGTGCATCATCATGGAACTTATTAACAGAGACATTGGGAACCTCCAAACCTTGGACACTACCCAGTTTGGCTGTGTTAAGGGCAGATCATGCCTCCTAAACCATGTGTACGTCTTTGAGACAGTTACCAAGGCATTAGATGAGGGAAAGGAGGTCCACACAGCCTACCTAGACCTCGCAAAGGCTTTCAACACCATTCCCCATTCTGGTATTATAGACAAGCACACCAGCTTGAACATAAACCTCAACGTCATGAGATAGGTTGCCAACTGGCTCACAGATAGAACCCACACAGTGAGAGTTGCAGGCTCTAGGTTCGACTCTAAACCAGTTACAAGTGGCATCCCCCAGGGCTCAGTCCTAGGACCCCTTCTGTTCGGTATATACTTCTCAGAGGTACAGGCCAGCACAGGAGGACTGTGGCTGACCAAGTGCACAGACAACTGCAAACTAGGGGCCATAATTGATTCTCCAGCTGATACAGACACCCTCCAGAAGGGTCTCACTGAGACGGATACCTGGTGTCAAAATCATGGCCTCAAGCTAAATGCCAAAAAGTGCATAGTCATCCCCTTTGGAAAAACAAAGTACGCATGAACTACCACATAGGTGGTAGTCCCCTAAATACAGAAAATGTAATAAGGGATCTGGGAACACAAGTAGATAGCAATCTCTCCTTTGACAATCATATTGCCAAGGTGGTTAGAAAATCCTTCTATGTGGCCCACCTAATCACAAAAGAGTTTGCATCTAGAACAAAAGAGGTTATTGTGCCTCTCTACTCATCACTCATTAGACCCATCATAGAATACAACACCCCATTTGGGATGTACCTTACAAGACACCTGCAACAGCTGGAAAGACCACAAAAGTACCTCACCAAGAAGATTACTGGCCTCAAACAGATGCCCTATGCAGCCCGACTCAAGAAACTCCAGCTGTACTCGGTTGCATACCGCTTACTCAGAGGTGATCTCTGCCTGATATACAAGGCCATGTCCAACCCTGAATTGATGGACATGCTCCACCTAAAAAAAATAAATCCCGGAGAGCAACATGCTCTGGAGATATAAACCTCACCACAATGATAAATAGGATGTGCTGGAGGGATAGATTCCTGTCCCAGAGACTCCCCATGCTTTGAAACAGGATTCCAATATACATCAGGCAGAGCCCCTCACTAAAACTCTTCAAGAGAAACCTTGACGGGTGGATGTTAGACAAAATATTTACCCCAGGGATCACTGCAGTGGCTCTGATGGACAGAGGCACAGGAAGCTAATGGCTCTGCTGGACAGAGGCACAGGGAATTAATCTAAGGAGGTGATGAAAGCCAACACATTCTGGCTAGCCTTATAAATGCCTTTGGGCAGATAGCCTAGTACTTACCTATGAACCTATGAACCTATCCACAGAGGCCCGGGGAGAAAAGCTCCACAATTAGTAAATAGAGAAAGTATACATTAATAGATTGGTATAGTAAAGACAGTAGATGTATACATGATGAGAGATAAAATGATTATATCTGTGCAAAGAATGAAGGACATATAGTACATATTTTTTACATCTTGATAAATGATTATATATGTACAAATTATATAGAATTATGCTCTAACTTAAAGACATGTTTGGGTGTGAAGCGCTTCAAAACTTTCCTGCCAGCAAAGAGAAGGAGGCTGAGCCCTGAAAGGACAATGCTAAGATAACAAAAAATAAATGTCCACACCCTGGCATAAAAGCACACCAAAAGCAAGGGGGGGTGGAGGGAGGGAGCAGCTACTGCATTAGTGATCATTGCAGCATCTACTGTCATGGTAAGTTTACTTACACAACTGTACTTTGTTCTTCATATTGATCACTGCTGCACTAGCCTTAACTGTATGGGTAGATTACCATAGCTAAATATATTTGGGAGGAGGGAGGAGTAGGATCCAGGAACCCCTGGAGAATGGTTCTAGCAAAACTTGATCTAGACCTAGAGAAGGAATCAGATTTATAGTGCTTTGTAAAAGTATGTACAGAACCCCAAGTAGCAGTTTCTAGAATACTTCTAGAATGCAACCCTTTCTAAAAGGCCATACATGAAGCCAAGGCCGAAGTGGAGTGGGCCTTGACCCTGCCTGAAATAGATTTGTCATGGTGAGTATATCAAAAGGTAATAGCCTTTGACAACCATTTGAAAAGTGTCTATTTTGACACAGGTTGTCTCTTCTTCTTTTATTCAGAAGAAAGGAACAATTGATTCTGAAAGATTTAGTTCTGTCAAGATAGCATCTGAGTTGTCTGTGGACATCTAAGGTTTGGTTTATCCTTTCTTCCTCATTTTACATTCAGGAAAGAAAATGGGGAGATAGATAGTTTAGCTTAAAGTAAACTTGGATACCGTTTTAGGCTTAAAAGAAAGATTAGTTCTCAAAGAAACTCTGGCCCTATGGAAAATTAGTTAGATTTGACTCTCCATAAGAGCTTACATCTCAGATACCCTTCTTGCAGACGTCGGAGCAATCAGTAAAACTACTTTCCGTGTTAAAAACCTTATGTCAGTCAGATGATCTGTTTCAAATGGAGCAAGTCTAACACAAAATTAAGATCCCAAGGAGGAACCACCAGTTTACTTGGAGACCTCTTATTCAAAACCCCTTTAAATAACATTTTGACATGAGACTAGGAGGATCCATGGGCAGACATGCTGAAATGACTTTTAAATGAACCTTGATAGAGGAATAAGAAAGGATATAGGACAGTAACTCACACATCCGCGGTGGTGGTGTTGCGGTAGCATTGTCGCCTTACAGTAAAATGCTGTCCGGTTCGATTCTCAGTTAGAGCGTCTTCTGCGTGGAGACATGTGTGAATGGGCGTACCTTCGTTCAAGGTTGTGCATCAGGGCTGGCAACTCGGCACGTAAAAATCAACTGCCAATCATTAGCGAACCGGAGTTCCACTGTGGCGACCCCTAACCGGGAAAAGCCAAAAGGCACATACATACATACATACATAGGACAGTAACTCACACAAAATACTGTAAAACCAGAGAACAGCTAGCCCTGAATGGGTGCAGGTTATGTTGTTGTTAGCAACTAGAAAACCTTTTCCATTTGCTAATATATGATTTTCTTGTAGCAAGCTTTCTTGCTTCCATTAGTACCTGCTGCACATCCTAAAAAAGCAGGTGCCTAAAAGAAATTAAGACCCTATCATCAAGGCAGTCTTTTGAATATGATTGATGTTGAGGAGTAACACCCCTGTTCTTGTGGGAGTAAATCCATTCTGGAAGAAGCTTGTGGTAATTGTCCCCAGCCATTTCCAAAAGAAGAGAGAACCACTGTTGCCTGGGCCAAACGGGAAACATCACATTGATCTTCGGAGATTCCTTCTGAATATTCAGAAGTAGCCTGGATATTAATGAAAAGGATGAAAAGGCATACAGGAACATTCCTATCCAAAGAAAAGAAAGAGCATCTGTCTTACAGGCCTTTTTGCATATAGTCCTGCAAGAGAGTTTTGCCAGTTGATTGTTCAGAGAGAAGACAAAGAGGTCTACTTCAGGGCTCCAGACACATGGATCAAATCTTGGAAGACCCCCCCCCCCGATCGAGTTTCCATTTGTGAGCATCTGCCCTGGTCCTGCTCAGCTTATCTGCCACATAGTTTTGCTCTTAGGGAATGCAGGATGCCTGTCAAGTAAGATTGTGCTGTGAAGCTATATCCCTAGCTAACATGGCTAGTCTGCAAAGGGGGGTATGACCTGGTTCCCCTCTTGCTTGTTGATGTACCACATGACTGTGGTATTGTCTATAACTTCTTGAAGAGATCCTGTGGACCAAAGATTGTTCAGAAAGTTGAGTGCCTTCATCAGGGCAAGCATCTCCTTGATATTTATGTGCTTACTTCTGTCTGTGGTGTCCTACACCTCCTGCATTGTATCCCTCCGTAAATACTTCCAAAGCAAAGTCTGAAGCATCTGTGATGACTGACTACTTTGGAGCAGAGAGGAAGAAGGGGAGACTTGGGTTTAAGAATATCTGTTGTAACCACCAAAAAATGTATCTTCTGACAAACCCCAGTACTGGGATCTGAAAATATAAAGTGTGTTAATGTTGGGACCAAAGAGATTTCAGATGCCAGTGTATCTTTCTCATGTGGAATCTTGCCAAGGGTATCATGAGAATCATAGATGCCATGAGATCCAAAATTCTGAGGTATTCTGTCGCAGTGGAAAATATAGAAATAGGTCTAGGTAAAGATCTATTTTTTCCTGTAGAAGAAAAGCTCTTTGAAGTGAGGTGTCTAGTTGACATCTCAGGAGCACAATTCTGCTTGAGGGAGTCAAGAAAGACTTTTGAGTGTTTTCTTGGAATCCCACCTTGTGGAAGAGATATTTCACCCAAGAAAGAGCGAGAGAGAGATTCCTGACATTTTGAAAAAGACTCTACAAAGATAAGCAAGTCTTCTAAGTATGGAAAAAAGTACCCTGTAGACTGCAGTGAACTATAATTGGAGCAAGACACTTTGTGAACTTTCTTGGTGCAGTCTACAGTCCATAAGGTAAGACAGAGAACTGATAATGTGATCCAAATACATAAAACTTTAAGAAGCATTTTAAGTTTGGATAAATAAGGATGTGAAGATAAGCATCTTTTAAATCTAGTGTTACCAGGAAACTAGAAAGAAGAAGAAGAAGTAACAGGTTCTGAAGTGACATCATTTTGAATTTCGGTACTATTACAAACAGGCTTAGGAAACAAAGATCCAGAACTAGTCTCCAAGCATTTTCTTTCTTTCTTTGGCACTAGGAAAACCCTCGAAGAAAACCCCAACCCCACCTGGGAAAGAAGAACTAGATCTATCACTCCTTGAGCAGCACGTAATGAAGAACAGGTGGAAACAAGAGTCTGATCTGCAGATGAGGAATTGCCCCCTAGAAAGGAAGACATTCCTCCCACTGCCATCTGTAACCCTGTTGAGTGATTTTCAGAATTCATCTGTCTGAAGCAATCTGTTGCTAAAGAGAAAAATGGAGATTCAGACTTTGTGGAAGAGAAAATGCCAGGGTGGGTGGGGGTCATAAGGTCTCTTGAATAGTCATTCAGACTTGTTGGACTGTCCTTCGTTTTGGGAGATTTGAGACTTCTTTTTCGAACCCCCCTTGCCACTTCTTCTTAAATACTTGTTTACCTGAATTCTGTTGAGACTGTTTATTCTGTTTTTTTTTTTTTTTTTGCTAAAATTGGATGAGGAGAAAGAAAATCCCTTGGACACTTTGGAAAGGGAGGGCTGAAAAATCATAGAGATTCTCTGGATCAACTTGTCCATTTCATCACACTTTTTAATCACTTCTGCAGCAGAGGGTCCAGACACTAAATATCCATCTAAGGGAGCATTTAAAATTTTAGTTTTTAAATCATCCTGGAAGTTCTTTGAATGCAGCCAAGCAAACCTCCTTAAAACAGTATCAGCAGCCTTAGCCCTGGAAGAAGTATCAACTAAATCATACACACACATTGCAAATAATGAATAGTGCTCTGTGCAGTAGAAGAAATTACATTATTTAAATCATTTTTTCCTCACAAGAAGAAACTGTAGATAAAACATTCCTTATGCTTTCACAATATGCCATAACAAACTTTAACATATGAGCCTGGCAGTTTAAAATTCTAAAAATCAAAGTTGGAGAAATATACCCTTTTCCTCCATACTTATCAATAATTTTCCCATCCATGTTATTAGAAAGAAGAGGGTTGAAATTAACTCAGTGCTTATCAGCAATGGAGTCATCTAAGACTATAGCTGCTGGGTCAGGTTTGGGAATAGCATATAAAAATGTAAATGACTGAGGAACTTCATGCATCCTGTCTGTCTTTTTAGGGACTTTTAGGGACAGCTGACTAAGTGACTGAGAAACCTTAGTATTCTGCCAATTCCAGCAATTGTCTCAGAGAAAGAGAAACCCCACAGGAAGAATCTGAAACTGAGCTCTCCCCTGAGTCTGAATCAGAAATCTGAAGACAAAACCTTGAATCCGTCCTTGCTTTTTCCTGTTCAGATTCAGAATCTTGAATTTTTCAGTAAAACAGACATCCCTACTTCTTTTACCAGAAACTACTTTACAAGGAGGACCAATAGCCTTAATTAAACCCTCAGCCAGTCCTGGTAAACTACTCCTATCCAAAGAAGTTTTGGGAGGGATAGATATGTTTGGTTTTCTATTTCTTTTGATGGGATAAATGGTGCCAACCATGTTACTAATGGCAGCTGCTGCTTCCCCCGATATGGACACAGAATTCTGCCTCAACAGGGAAACCTTCCCTCTTCCAGGACAAACAAGAGTCGCACTCCCCTACCCACTGAGGGGACTCTAGCTGCAGAGGATGTGGCTAACCGCTGGTAAATAGTGGCTGCAGGTGATATAGCAGAGGGATTTGGGGTAAGAGATGAGTGGTCTGAGGTACAACAAATGGCCACAGCAGAGTAACCCATCTCTAGCTGAGGCAAATTACTAGACTGCTAAGGTGGCAATAGATGTTTGCGTAACATTTTCTTTCTGTGGCTGGAAGCAGGACTGACAATCTGTTCCATAGTCAAACCAAAAATGGTGCCTCTTTCCCTGGGAAGACAAGCAGCAAATGCTGGTAAAACTACCAGTCCACAAAAGTTGCATTTTGATAGAAAAAAACACAGTAAAATGCACTGTCAAACACTAAGGCAGCCCCACAATGGAAAACTCAACATAATTTCTCCACAGAAAATATGTTATCAGTTAGTTTACACTACTTTAAAACTGACAGAAAAAAACAAGTGCTCTGTTTAAAAGTATGTTACAGTCTTGAGAGAGTCCATTAAAACATAGCACTCCTAGTTTTAGAATAGCTTTCGTGAGGAGAAAAGTAATAAAATGTTAGTAAATATATGAAAATGATTTTTTCCCCAAAGGGAACTTATTTGCCCAGCAAAGGAAAGGACAAGCTACCGTTGATCCTTGAAAGCCTCAGAGGAGCATACTGTTCAGCTGTAGGAAAGCTCTGAAGGGCTTCATGCCCAAACTTGTCTTTTAGTCAGCTCATCTAGAGCTTCCCAACTGTTTGGGTGTGTGGAAGGCTCTATGAAGCTTTGCAAGATATCCAGCTGTTGTATTCTTGGCAGGATGTAACCTATCTAACTAAGGCTACTGCAGTCAGAAGTGATCAGTATGAAGAACATCAACTTGGGTCCCCCATGGAAAGAGGCCATTGGCCCAGTGGGACCAACTCAGTCAACAAAAAGTATAAATAAATTAATTAAATAATTGTTGCTACTGTATCTCAGTTATTTCATTGCATCCTTTGTACTCTGTTTTAATACAGCAAAACTATTTAGTGGTTATGGTTATTATATATTAGTGGACCTTAATAAACTTTTTTGGATTTTTTCCTAGAATCCACATGAGTCACACTGGATATATAGAAATCATTCTATCTTCCATATAAATAGAATGGCAGTAATGTGAGTCACAGGCATCTTGGCACAGCTTCTGGAACCTATTTTCATTGTCATTTTTTCACTCAAATTTCTATTATCTGTGTTCTCAGAGCAGCTCTTAACTCTTTAACAGTAGTTGTAAATGTTGTTGTTGTGTCTTTCGGCTTTTCCTGGTTAGGGGTCGCCACAGTGGAACTCCGGTCCGCTAATGATTGGCAGTATATGCACAACAAAATAAACTAGCTGAACTGCATGTTTTATGGCATCTGATTTTTAGTCCAAGTAATGACAGACTCTGTCGCACATTCTCTCTGAGGTGTCAAAACTATTGTTGTAATCCAGGTGCTATTATCTGACCACTTTATTTCAAAGAAAATTTAACAGGCATAAAATTTGCTTTGCTGTTCACCCATGTCGGCAGTGGGAAGATGTGTTTTGTGTTAAATCTTGGCAAAATGAGGTGTTTTTTTTTTTAAATATTTTTCGTAATATGCAGCACAGAACAAAATAAGTCAGACTTTCTTTTCTTGAATTTAGACTAATAATGTTTTTTCACTTTCTACTGAGCACAAATATCTTTACTCGTGTTTTTTTCCTCCTCTGTTATATTGGTAGTTATACTCCCTTAACTAGTTACACTATAGCATACTAATAGTTCATCCAAACCATAATCCTTGAGACTGATGAATCAGTAGTTTATCTGTGTTGTGAACATTGCTAACATTTGTAAGATTATGGTGTTCATTTTTTTTTTTTTTGGAATGTAGGGAAATGGTCTTTCATTTTTAACAGTAGATCCTGGATGAGTTGCCATTTATCATGTATTTTAAACTTTATTTGTATGCATTTTTTTTTCACATGCCGTGTGTGCCCCTGTTGTACCCCGGCAGGAAAAGGAACCTGGAGCTGCCACTGTCAGCTAGTGAGTGAATTATTCCTATGTTTTAACACCAAGACATAGATCAGTAATAGTAAGCTTGTACTAAATGACAAAAGACCAAGATGACTTACTTTGATTAATACAGGTCTTGCAAAACCTTTGCCTATATACTAGCTATAAAGGTTATTGGTAACTCTAGTCTGACACAGTAGGAAGACTGCCAGTGAAATTAGAGTATTATTGTGAGCAGAGATATTTCAGTCAAGCATCATATCATAAGCATCACAAAGCAAACAAAACTGCAAATTAGGTAGTCTCTAAAGGATCCAACCTTTTCTTACAGATGAAGCAAAAACATGCTCACATGCGCAACATCTACTTAAACTCCTGAATCTCTACTTTGCCAAGGATAATCTGCACAATTCCTGATTAGTAAGTTCAGTGTGTGTATGATAGAATTGTAGTGTGTGCTGCTAACCGTCCCTCAGCCATTTACCACTGTAACAACCTCAAAAACAAACTGGATGACTTTTAAAAGTACCGCAGAATATGATTAACATGAATTTATGTTCAAACTTCCATATGAAGTAAATGTCCTCAGTTGTCCAGCATGCTAACCTAACAAAAAATCAACAGAGTACTAAGATCTACAAGTCAAAATTTACTTTGTATCCAAGAGGTCATAATAATGTGGACAACAAGGTACCAAATGTACTCC
This sequence comes from Protopterus annectens, assembly GCF_019279795.1. Lineage (NCBI taxonomy): Eukaryota > Metazoa > Chordata > Ceratodontiformes > Protopteridae > Protopterus > Protopterus annectens. The sequence continues at coordinate 1,114,620,168 of NC_056730.1, forward strand.
ATCACTCCAACTGGAACAAACTCCTTCCATTTTAAGTGCTGCAGAACAATTAATCAAGTTTATGTGTTTGGCCAAACAGTATTTTCTTTATATATGTTTGAAGTGATAAAACATCTTATCAACCTATTTGTATCAATTAGTCTCTTTATCTTTCCTAGCTGCATCACTGTTCGGTAATACTTTATTACCGTTTCCTTTTTCCCTTGTAATGAAACATATAGCTATCTTTTTTTCCTGCATGTTTGCCTGGATGTTGTCTGTTATCAATTATCGATACTGTATGTTGAAAAATTATTTTTACACACAGGTAGTATTTTCTGCTAAAATGTCTAGCTCTGCCTTTGCAGTGTAATACTTGTAAGCCTCCTGTCACAAATCATAGATATACTGCTGTGGATCTGTAATCCGCTTAGCTGGCTGCAACTCAGTTTGAGATATAATGCCATTTTTAAGATGCATATCTAGGCCAGGCTAGTAAACTTAAATCTCAAGTCATTATGATGTTATGGTTCGTTAATCCTCAAAGCACAGTTGACTGCAACTCAGTTTTCTGCAATACTTCCATGTCCAAGCCACATAGTTTGACCAGTAAACCTATACCTCATGTCATTGTTATATCCACAACTGTAACAACGGCTGTTCACATCCAGTGCTTAGGACTTTTTTTAAAAACATTTGCAGCTGAAAGTATTTTAGGACTTCTTTTTCAATTCATTTGCAGCAGAGAGTATTTACTTTTTCTTCTTTCTCTAACTGGAGAATTCAAGAGTTTTGCTTATGTTTTTTAACACATTGCCCCTAAAGATCCTGCTGGAAGGCTTGAAAGAAAGTCCAGGAGGAGGATCAATGAAAACGCAAGACACTCCAGCCTTTCTACTAAAACTGACACAATAAAAGACACAGGAGGCGAGTACATACAGTGGGACAGTGGGAGGACACACACACACACACACACACACACACACACACACACACACACACACACACACACGTGTGTGTGTGTGTGTGTGTGTGTGTGTGTGTATGCTGTCTAGGATGAGCAGAGAGAGAGAGAGTCGTACGGAGAAGGATTCTCCAACCTCAAGATGTACTTAAAACATGTACAGTAGTTGTTATGCAGTAACAAGAACTTGTGTAATGAAAGTGAAGGTACTGATCTGCAAAACATACCTCTCAAGTGTACCTCATTATGAGGAACGTACCTCATTTGAGGTCTTAAAAAGTTCATGTTCCTCAAAGTTCCACATTGAAAGAGTCTGTCACACATTCAGTGTTAGGAATCTTTTTAAGTGAAATCCATGGTAAATAGAGATTAATCATATTAATTCATTAAAGGATCTTCTTTATAAGTAAAACCAGCATACTTTAACCATCCTATGACCTTCCTAGCTGAAGTTGTTAGTAAGCCATTATTACACATTTTGCCCATTTGTTCCACATTATGAAGGCCAAGTGTTCTTCATTTTGGAGATGGAAGGTTGAGAGCTATGCATGGTATGTCGTTAGAACCTGGTCTAAAAGTTAAATTCAAGGACTAACAAAAGGAAATGGTGCTATGATGTTTAATTAATGTTTCTGTGGTTCTAAAGGCTGAAGTATAAAGTATCAAAGAGTACTTGTTAGCATACTGAAGTGTACAATAGCAAAGAGTACTTCCTTGCATACTGAAGTGTACAATGTATTATTTCTTTAGTCTGATAAAGCTGGGACAGAACTAAGTTGTCCAAGTTGTGAAGAATAAAATGTTGCATTGACTCTACGCTGACCAATGTTTCTTGTTAATTAAAATGTACTGAGTTGTACTGGTGAATTAAGTGAAAGGCATAGAAGTGAAGGAGCATTGACTTTGACTGGCATATATGAGAGTAGAGCTAAATGCCCTGTGTTCTGTGTTGTGTTACAGTTTGTGTATGTCAAGTTTTTGAGGCTTAGTTTTTAACTGCATTTAAATATTTGATCAAACAATATTTTCCACAGTATTTTCTTTTATATTTTTTTATCTTTTTTTTTTCTCGTTTAGTTTCTACTTTATTCTTGTAAGTCTTTTTGGCTTGCTTCCCATTGTAGCAGTCTGGCTGTCTGTGCATTCACTGTAATGTAAACGCTTTGCACTTTGTCAGTGTACCTTATGTTTATGCATCATTTATTTATTTATTTTTCTTGGGGGGGGGGGTTCTTCCTTGGGTTCCTTCTGAAATTGGCTCAACCTAATAAGGCTAACCTAGTTAGGAAAATAAAAATAGAATAGATAATGCATTTTAGGGAAGCCTGACAAGATGGCATTATTGAATAAAACTGACAGAGCACTGCCAGAAAAGGCTTTCTGAAAGAAGGACAGCTTCATGAAGTTGAAGAGGGGATAAAAGTATATTGCAAGTTAATATCTGACATTTATGTAGAGAAAGGTTATATGAAAACTGAGAAAAGCAGTACTGGAAGAAAGTCATATTGGTGTTCCGGGTATTGCTGCAGTGAAGACCCTATCATGAAAATTTGTTTGATAACACTGTGTATGTGAGATACTGGGCCATGCTATATGGAACAGCATATGCCTATGCTGGAACCATTGTATCCATGGGAATTTCTAGGAGATACAGGAAGGCACTGCATATTCATTTTGCAGGTACTTCGTTACCATATTTGAAGTGGTTTGAAGTCTTTTATATAAATGAAATTATATTGTAATCCAAACCATTAGATTGAAAACGTTGCTTACCTATGGATTCCCAGAGCATATCATTACAGATAGCGCTGCTCATGTCAGAAGAGTGCCATTATTTTATTAAGCAAAATTGAATTGTTTGTTGTACCCGTATACAGGATTAACCTGTTCTATTTGCATTAGCAGGAAGGTATGCTCTGACATTTAAGGTTGAAATGAAAAGGTTTGTTGAATAAATGTGAAAGATAAAGTTTTTGTTATTTCTTCTGCATTCTAGAACTGTAACAACTTGCACTATGGGATAGTCACCAGACAGTTTTTTTTTTCTTAGCATGCTTTTCAGATCTAGACTTAATTAATCCAAACGTGATTCCTGCTATAAGAAATACATTGTATGTGCTGATGTTTCAACACAATAAGCATGCAAAGGACAGAACATTCAGTGAAATCAGATTTTCTGTGCCTTTAAGGTATGACAGGGAGCGATACTGTGTGTATCCTCGGTATAATAACTGAAAAATAGTGGTTCAGTTTCATTTTATATAGATATATATATATATATATATATATATATATATATATATATATAAGGAACAGCTGCAAGAATTAATTATAGAAGAAGACACAGTGAACAGCTGAAAACCAGAATGACATTAGACACTTCTAGCACTAAAGAGGTGGGTTCTAATACAGAAAGATGGAAAGTGATGTTGAAGCTCTTCTAGATACTTCACAAGAAACTCTACTAGATAATTTGCAAGAAACTGTTCTAAATAATTTACAAGAAATGCTACTAGAATCTTCACAAGAACCTGAAGTAGATAATTTACAAGAAACGCTACTAGATAACTCCCAAGAAACTGTAATGTGCAGTTTGTTAATCTTTATACACTGAGAAGCTTGAGCCCCTGGCAGAACTAAAACGTGTAGAAGGTTTGGAATTCACTTGAGTGCCTGACTTTGATAATGGAGTTTATATGCATGAACCTTTTGTATTAAAAGGGCACTAGGGTATTTCAAGCAATAAGCTCTGAAATGCCATTTTACTCCATGTGAAAATATAATTATATATCTTAAATTGAACCAGTGGTAAGGTGGTATACTGAGCTGTGTTAATCTGTACTGTAGCTGTACAGGGCATCTATAAAAGCAAGCCAAGCAGAAGCTTAAAATGTGCCTGTGCATTAGTGCAGAGTAGAGACTAAAAAGTATGTTTAAGAAGTATTGTCACCTCATGTATTCTTTCTCAACATACTTCAGGAAGCACATGGAATATTTACTTCTATACTTTATCATTACCCTGAGTTCTTATCTCACCTATTACAAGAGCAGCCTGATAAGTGAACAGTAAATTAGTGATATGTCTATGTAATAGTGCATATGTGAATACTTGGTGACAAACCATTCTGGCATTGCTGTTGTTTTTGAATAAAAGCTGTACCATGCACAATATCACTATCATCATGTTGAGTTAGTTAACTTCCATAGGCGTCGTGGGCAGGTTGGATGAGCTCACGAGGTACACTGAGTAACAATATATATAAACTTAATACTCATATGTTTTATATTCCATGGTAGTAGTGAACTAATTTCTTTTCAACCACAATCCCAAAACGAATCAGGATTTGTTTGATTTTTAATTCCTCATTGCTCCTGCGCCTTGACTAATTGCATGTATTTGTACGAGTCTTGGTTACCATGGAGAAACAGCCAGCTGAGATAAGAAGGCGTGGCAAGAAATTAAAGTGTTAAAATAGAAAACAAACGTACTCCGTTGTACATTCCTTTACATTAGTTGCATTCACCCTAGACAAGGAATGCAGTGCCAATCCCACCTTGCAATCATAACAACACAGCAGAAAAACTTGATACTTGAAATCAGACAGATGACATTTGGTTACCATCAAGTGGAGACCAAATACAGCACAAAGGGTCTATTATACAAATGTGCACGGTCTCTGTTCACCTTCCATATTGCATGTCATTTGACATTTGTTTAATCAGGAAGACATGCAAATTCTTCTTTGTGAGCTGACATTTAAACAAATGTGTTTGCTAAACTGAATGGTTTCTTGCATTTCATTGTGCACTATTTCTTTCCCCATCTATGTTTAAACATACAAAACAGAAAGCATCAGATGTTTGTTCATCATAAGAATCATTGCTACAATCAATAGAAATGTGGCAGTGATGTAGAAGTAAGTGGATGTGCTGAACCCCAAACAGATCTTGTTCAGTAGTCGGACATCTCTAGGGTCTTATGGCTGCAACCCCATGCCATAGCCTTTAAAGGGAGGTAATTTATAACATGGAAAAAGATGAATGCTCAGCCCATTTCTTTTTTATCACTGAAGTAAATGGGCAGTCCACAGAACGCTGAATAATTATCACTTGTTTCACTAGGCCAAGGTGTGAAATCATTTTCAGGAATATATTATTTGTTGACATTGTATAGTATTTTCATAGTATTTTAAATTATTTGTTAAAAGTTATAATGTTTGTTTAGATTTTTCTTATTATGCTCCCAGAGATATTTATCAGGAATTGCTCCTATGGGCATCAAACCCTTAAGGATTTTTTAGGGGGGGGACCACCATATGATAATTGTACAATTTTTAACCTAAATGCTTTAGCACTGAATATAGATAAAATATATAAGGTTTTCTGGAGAGTGGAAGGCTTGCATCTTTTAACTTTAGCTCCATCTACATCTTCTTCTACCTCTACCTCAATATTTCCCTCTAAAGTCCATAACTATAAAAAGAAGTGTGCAAGGTGCATACTGTTAAACATTTTGGAAAGATTGGGGGGGGTGGTCCTGTAGTTGCATTACATGATTAGGTGTTTGTGATTGAGGGGTGAACATCTGACATGCAGAAGGATACAGCCCATCTCCCGGCATCTGGCATGCAAAGTAGGTGTTCCGTTTGACAGAAGAGTACTTGATCAATATCTCCTGCTCACCCTGCCATTCTCATTGCTAGTGCGGAAGATTCTAGGGGGACAAACTGTAGCTGGGCGGGACACTTTAACCACTGTAATAGTGCTCAAAACAGCATCAAAAGGTGAAAGGTTTATAATTGTCAAAAGATTTTATTTCATTTTATGTGTCATAGTTCTGATATTAGGCCAGGACAAACCCTTGAACCCTTCTGCTACCTTCCACTTAAGTCTTTGTAAGTTCACCGGGTTTTATCACTTCTACTGAATTTTCTAGTATTGTAGTCTAAACATTCGTGGATATGCGACTAAAGAGAGGCTGATACACAATCAAGGCCCACCTTATTTATGTGGAGATTGAATATCTTATTCCCAGGTACCTTAGCTTTGGGATTCAGGTGTCTAAAGTTCAGTTATTAACCTCACAGACACCATTAGGGACTCCAAATGTTTGTTTTTTTAATATAACACCTTCTCCCAGGAATACCTCCTCTTTGCAGTTCAGTTGAAGATAAAGATGATGAAACTTTGATTTATATGGATCAGACTGGATCCCTTAATGACCTTGATACAAATTCCAGGGATGGTGATTTTTTCCCCTTTGATGTCCCTGAAGGAAGTAATTATTTTGTTAGTAGTTTAAACCGCATGAAAGCACATTTAAAATAACTCATTAAGCCTTAATCCTCACCTAAGATTAGATATGAAAAACTTAAGAAGCTACTGGAGCCCAAATCTCTAGCAGTCCTTCCTGTTATTGATTTGTTTCAGAATATTTTCTCAAGAGTCACCTTTGGAATCTGATTCTCACTTAACTCAAATAAACCTGATACCGTTTACAGAGTACATGAGGAAGGTACATTTCTATGTAAAATAGTTGTGCCTGACCCTGATGTCATAGACCTGTCTGAGGTTGTAGAAAACAACTGCACTGGCTAGTCTACTTTTTATACAAAATATAGATCCTGGGACAGTTGGGGGAAGACAATATATAGGTTTATAGGTAGGTACTACGCTATCAGTCCGAAGGCCTGTGTAAGCCTAGCCAACAAGGTTCCCTGGCTTACACCACCCAAGAAAGTTATTTTCCTGTGCCACTGTCGAGCAGAGACACAGAAGTGATCCCCGGGGTGTATTTCCTATTTCCCATCCACTCATCAATATTTTTCTTAAAGAGTGCTAATGAAGAACTTTGCTTGACATAGATGGGTAGCCTGTTCCAGAGTATGGGAAGTCTCTGGGATAGGAATCTATCCCTCCAGCATGCCCTGCTTATTGTGGTGACAAGGTTTAGGTCCCTAGAGCGTGTAGCTCGGAGGGATTGGGATTTCTTTAGATGTAGCATGTCAAACAGCTCTGGGTTTGTTAGGCAGAGATCACCTTGGAGTAGGTGATATGCTATGGAGTAAAGCTGGAGTTTTTTGAGACGGTCAGTGTAGGGCATCTGTTTGAGGCCAGTAATCCTATTTGTGAGGTACTTCTGTGGCCTTTCCAGCTGGTGCAGATGTCTTGTGAGGCACATTCCAAAAGGGGCATTGTACTCTATAATGGGTCTAATGAGTGTCGAGTAGAGGGGAACAATGACCTCTTTTTTCCTGGATGAGAACCCTTTTATGATGAGGTGTGCCACGTAGAAGGACTACCTGACTACTGTGGCAATGTGTCTATCAAAGGAGAGACTACTGTCCACCTGGGTCCCAAGGTCTCTTATAACACATTCGGTGTTAAGTAGATTGCTGTCAATGTAGTAGTTCATGGGTACAGAGTTTTTACCAAAGGGGATGACAATGCACTTTTTGGCATTGAGCTCTGACACCAGGCATCTGTCTCAGCGAGGCCCTTCTGTAGGATTTCCCCATCATTTGGGGACTCGACTATGGCTCCTAGTTTGCAGTCATCTGTGAACTTCATTAGCCAGAGGCCTTCTGTGTTAGCCTGTACTTCAGAGAAGTAGATACCAAACAGGAGAGGTCCCAGGACTGAACCCTGTGGTACTCCACTTGTCAATGGTTTGAGGTCAGATTTGGAGTGTGCAACTTTTACAGTGTGGGTTCTGTCAGTGAGCCAATTGACAACCCATCTTGTGACGTAGGGGATTTATACCTAGTTTAGTGAGTTTAGCTATAATTCCAGAATGGGGGATGGTGTCGAAAGCCTTGGCGAGGTCAAGAAAGGCTGTGTTTTTGAGTTTGGAGGTTACCAATGTCTTTGTTTATGAGTTCCATGATGATACGTTCCACGGCCTTGCAGAACAGGCTCGTCAGACTAATAGGGCAATAGTTCCCGGGATCAGTGGTGGATCCCCCTTTGTGGAGTGGGATAACCATTGCTGTACGCCATTCAGTGGGCACAAAACCTGATGTGAGGCTATGATTGAACATGGTGCTTAGGTGGGGAGCCAGTTCGTTCTGAAGTTCGTGTAAAATGCAGCCTGGGATGTTGTCCTGTCCCATGGATGCTGTGTTTTTGGCTTTAGAGAGTGCAGCTTTTACCTGCATAGTTGTGATTACAGGGACTCTGCATTCTTCCTGTATAGATAATGGGCCCTTTAGGGGGTGAGAGGGGGGTAAAGTTAGCACTGAACCTATCTGCCAGGATGTTGGCAATATCAGTTGGTTCTGTAATTTTCGTGCCGTTGTGCTGTAACTCAGAGGAGATCTGGGTGTTGCCATTGAGATTCTTGACATAGCTATAGAATGCTTTGTGGTTGTCCTTAGAATCAGTGGTGATTTTGTTTTCATAGCTAGCTTTGGAGGATCTTATAAGGGATCTAGGCTTCTTACTGAGGCTGACCAGGGAGCTTCTCCACTCATGGATTTTTGCTCTCTTTTGCAACAATTTCTTCCTTCTGTTGTACAATTTGTTTATGGCAGGGGACTACCAGATTGGCTTCCTTTTTTTGGAGGATAGTGTCTTGGTTCTGTTTGGGATAGCACGATCCATGCACTCGTGTAAGTGCTTATAGAGTGCATTTGTGTAGGATTCAGTAGTCGTAACTGTATTGTCCATCTGCATGGGTGTCATGAAGTTCACCACTTCTGTCTTAAGAAGCATGAAGGTGACTTTGGAGAAAATTTTTACAGTGGTTTCCTTAATGGGGGGGTGGGGGTGGGATGTGGATATCAAGGGTGATTAGTTTATGGTTGGATCGGACGAACGAGGAGTTGACTTCAGGTGTGGAACACTGGTCACTCATGTTGGTAATGATTAGGTCTAGGATATTGCCGCCCCTGGAGGGGGTGTGGATAAGTTGATTCAGGGCATTAGAGTTTATGAATTCCAGAAAGCGTTGTGTGAAGGAGTTGGTAGACGAGTAGTTTTTCCAGTTAATGGTGTGGTAGTTGAAATCGCCCATTATTAGGGTGTTTGGTTGAACCCTAATATTTTCCAGTACATCAAGAAAAGAGGAGTGGGAATCCTGGGGCATGGCGGGGGATCTGTAGCAAGCTACAATTTGGATTGCAGTTTTGCCCAGAGTTAGTTGCACTTGGATAACCTCGGATGCATTATGCTGAGCAACTAGCCTGGAGGTGTGGCTATCCTTAATGACTATGGACACACCTCCACCTTTGGTGTTCCGGTCCAGGTTACATGGCCGAAAAGTGTGATATGAGTTATAGCCTGGTAGTGCAGGGGTGCTCTCTGGAGCCTTGAACCAGGTCTCATTCACTGCACAGGTATCAATGTTCTCCATTTTAAGGAGTGCCTTGAGTGAGTGCATTTTGAGATTTAGACTTCTAGCATTGAGTAGCATTACCCTCGGCTTTTGCTTGCCTGTTCCTGTTACGGTGGTGAATTTGTCATTTGAACATTGCCTAAAAAAGGCACTATGGGGCAGCAAGAGCCTTAGCCAGTATCTGGAATCCTAGGGGCGACAGGTGCAGGCCATCTCTGGCAAAGCATCTTGGTCTGCCGACCATGTCATCCCAAGCAGAAAGATGCTGGATCCCCTTAGAATAACACCAGAAGCTTAGCCAATTGTTGAAGTCAATCATTTTGTCCTTGTACTGCAGTATCATTCTGGGCGATGGCAGAATGCTACTCAGGGCTAGGGTCATACCTGCTTGGGCTACAAGATCAGAGATCTCTTCCATGTCTCTTTTCATGTAGTCCAGCGAGGTATGTCTCAGGTCATTCATACCAACATGGACAATGACAGAGTCATATTTGTACTTGTTGTGGAGTGACCTGAGTACGTGGGTTATGTGGCAGATCCTTGGCACCCCGACAGGCAGCTGACAGTAACCTTCTCCTTGTTTTGCCTGGTAAGTGGGGCATCAGTGTGCCTGATTATAGAGTCACCTATGACTAGTGTGTTGGATACATTGTTTTGCCTTATTGGCTGTGGTTGAATGGCACACTGGGTTGTGTTGGGGGGAGGTGGAAGTTGCTTGCGTTTCTGCTTTGGAGGTCTCTGTTGCTTAGGCAGATAATTATTGAAAGCCTCCACGAATGTTTTTGTGTTTCTATCTGTGGATTTTGGTGGTGTAGATTTAGTGAGACTATGTGATAAGTGTAGTGTGGTGCAAGTGTTTACCTTCTCCTCTTGAATGTCAAGTTCAGTCTTGGTTAGAGAGAGCTTTACCTCCAGTTTGGCTAGAGAAGTGCATCTCTCACAGGTTGTAGTGGTGGGGGTAGGAGGAGAGGGTTGTCTGTGTACATGAGACAATTTCTGCATTACCCCAAGATGCCCATATTCATCAGATAGACAGGAGAGAACACTGGGAGCTGACTCTTGGACATGCCTGAATAAAAAAACTATTTTCCTCTAGATAAGTGAGGAAAGTGAGTACAAGAGCTGTTTTACTCTAAGCAAGTGAGGAAAGTAAGTGCAAAAACTGTTTTCTTCTAGGTAATGAGGAAGGTTGAGTGCTATAGTAATTAGTAGCTTATTTAGTGCTTACAACAAGTTCTGAACAAGTGCTGAGCACGAATAAGCAAATTCAAGTGCTAAAACTAAGAATCTGTATCTGCACTAGATTAGTTACAGGAAAGAAACAAGTGCAAATGCGGGCTTTCAAATCAGAAAGTTGAGAGAGATGGAAAAGATTGCCCAACTACAATTTCTGGGCCAGAACCACTCCTTAGTGGGAAATGTGCAATTTTAGTGCCATAGCTCATAAAAGGAATTCCCCAGAAGTGGGATATTATAAAACCAGCCAAAAATCTGAAAAAGAATGGCCAAATGATAACCCATAGATAGAAATAATGAGAGAATATACTAAAATAGGTGCTATTGATTTGTTGTCATCCATAGAAAGGCTGGCAAAGGTTCATGTGCAGCCATGCTTTTTCAAATACTGGGTGATTATACACTGAAAAAATGCATGTCTCCTGATATGTCACCAATATGAACAGGGGAATCGTCAGTGCATTTTCCTCTCTCAGGTACCTGAATCCACAGTATCCAATATTGAGACAAAACACTTAGCTGTACACAGTACAAAAAGTTAAGTATATAAGCTACTAACAAACGTTTCTCCCCCCACTCCTGTTATACATCTGAGGATTCAGTTGTCAGAGCCATTCACCATTAGAACCACATGCTGCAGTCTCCTGATAAAATAGTTAACAGACAGAATAGTCTTGCCAAAGGTATTTGGGATGGTTCTGTTCGTGCAGGATAAATTGATACTGTTGACTTGGACTGCTGACAATGTAGTGTTGCACATTATCATTTGTGGTTATAGCTCACAGGGAGATGGCTTCACAGCAGTTTCTTCAAACCATTTTTTATGTAAATTTGTCTGACTGAAGAAACAGCTTTACCCTGAAGATGTAACACTCAGTTCATGGCAATTGCCCTCTGGACATTTTCCTTCTGTTTGGTCTTCCCTCAGAAAAAGTACTAAAACGACTGCAGAAAAGGGGGCATATCTGTAGAAAATGTAAATTAATATTATTCCTCCAGTTTACAGATGCATTAGAAATTATTTTTTCCAAGTCTTGGTCCTTCTACAGAAAGTAGGCACCTGGGTACTAATATTAAAAAAAATAATCAATTCCACTATAAAAAGCAACAGTTGTAGCTGAGAAGAGGTATAATCAGCAGCTTCAGTAAAACTCTCTAGAAAGATGTTCTACTTTTAATTCTTTGTAACAGGGTTTACAGTTACTCATCTGTTACCTCTTCTAGACTGCCACAGGAGGAAGGTTCTTTCTTCTAACAAAGAATTGATATTTTATAATCACAGACAAAATGGTAAGATAAGTACTTTCCACAGAGTAACCCACACAATTATGTTCCCTTTCCTTTTTGTTTTCTGTGAACATTTCCAGATGCCTTTGCTGGCCAGCTTCAGGCAGATCTCCCTGTAACTCAGCAACTTTTAGTACTTTGAGAAATTCAGCAATCCCTGTTTCAGAGATGGGTACTATTTAAATCATGATTTTCCTGATATCGAAGGAAGAACATTGAAGACCTAGTTAAGACCACACAAACCTCAGAAACTTCATAAAGAGAAAGAAGTTCTAAGTGTTGAATTGTCATGCTCTTGGTTCTGTTCATATGCAGAACATTTGGTTGTTAATCTTTCATAACTAAGATACCCGAGTCCATATTGCATTTCACAAGGCCCACATATGGTTTCTAAGGGTCTGAATAGAAAATTGCCATTACTTTTTCACTTTTTATGGTTTTGGCCTTTCATCTGTTTTTTGTTTACTAGGTGTATTGTAAGTAATACCTGTGCAGTCTTCTGGGAGTTTAAAGTGTCCATACAGGAAACTCTCCAGTGCTTTCTTGCTCCCTCTTCAGACAGATACCTGGGAGCCATTTTAAAAACAGAAGCTTGAATCAGTTCCCTTCCTCAGGAAAGAATGTATTTGATAAAGAGAATATTTTTAATATATTTCTTTGTAGAAACAACTGACAGCAAGGACCTTTTTAAAGTTACTGGACTGTATGGTCCTTATCCATTATCATGGCAACCAACGCCAGGAGTCACATGGGAAAGTTGCAGTGGTAGCCATCATTTCATTGGAAGCAGTATGATCACTATGTACAGTGCACTCACTTTTCCACTGATTCCAGCAGTACTAATGGAAATGCAGTGATTTGCTGTTTCTTCCAGTCTGCTTATTCCCAGTTAAAACTGTGGTCGCATGCAATGTTGAATTTACCTCAGAGTATATATAGAGGGTACATGTAGTTGTCATCCCTAAAAATCTTCATGGAGCGAGACTCACTGTTGACTGCAGAAGTGTGTGGGAGAGTGCTGAACAGTGAACACAGTTGCCTTTAAACACTTTCTGGCTGTACTTAGAAACCAGGAAGTAAGACCAGTGAATAAGTGACACGGCGTGTGCAGTAGACTAATGTCTAATTAAGTGGTGTTCAGACACTGGCTAGTATTCTGATCCATTTTTTTTTATTGAAATTCTTTAGTACATTCTGATGTCTTAATTTGGTATTTTTTTGTATTCTGCAGTCAGTGGCATAGATTTCTAACTCCTAAAAGGAATTATGCCATCTTTATCTGTTCTTCTGCCAGAAATGGTCTTCTTTCTAGATAGTACCACTAGCAGCCTATCCATCTTCAGATTAGCTTTCTCCATTCTTGGGCCTAAATGGTGAGACTGACCACTTGCAGAAATCTATGACAAAGGCACATACAAGGAATTTAGGGATGCACACTACATGTACCCTCTGCTTTCAGACGCATGTTTTAGGGATGACAACTACATGTACACTCTGCTTTCAGACTCCTGTTTTAGGGATGCACACTACACACTCTGCTTTCAGACTCCTGTTTTAGGGATGCACACTACACACTCTGCTTTCAGACTCCTGTTTTAGGGATGCACACTACATGTACACTCTGCTTTCAAACTCCTGTTTTAGGGATGCACATTACACACTCTGCTTTCAGACTCCTGTTCTAGGGATGCACACTACATGTACCCTCTGCTTTCAGACGCATGTTTTAGGGATGCACACTACACACTCTGCTTTCAGACTCCTGTTTTAGGGATGACAACTACATGTACACTCTGCTTTCAGACTCCTGTTTTAGGGATGCACACTACACACTCTGCTTTCAGACTCCTGTTTTAGGGATGACAACTACATGTACCCTCTGCTTTCAGACGCATGTTTTAGGGATGACAACTACATGTACCCTCTGCTTTCAGACGCATGTTTTAGGGATGACAACTACATGTACACTCTGCTTTCAGACTCCTGTTTTAGGGATGCACACTACACACTCTGTTTTCAGACTCCTGTTTTAGGGATGCATACTACACACTCTGCTTTCAGACTCTTGTTTTAGGGATGCACACTCTGCTTTCAGACTCCTGTTTTAGGGATGCACACTACACACTCTGCTTTCAGACTCCTGTTTTGGGGACGCACACTGCATGTACACTCTGCTTTCAGACTCCTGTTTTAGGGATGCACACTGCATGTACAGTTTGCTTTCAGACTCCTGTTTTAGGGATGCACACTGCATGTACACTCTGCTTTCAGACTCTTATTTTAGGGATGCACACTGCATGTACACTCTGCTTTCAGACTCCTGTTTTAGGGATGCACACTGCATGTACACTCTGCTTTCAGACTCCTGTTTTAGGGATGCACACTGCATGTACACTCTGCTTTCAGACTCCTGTTTTAGGGATGCACACTGCATGTATACTCTGCTTTCAGACTCCTGTGGGTACTTCATCCCTCCGCTAGCCTTTACTCTTAGTTTACTTCATTCTGATACACTTACTTGCTGAATATCAGCTGCTTCACCCCTACCACAGCTTTCCCGAGCCTGAATATTACTGACATTTATCTATCTTTTTTTCTCTCTTTCACATATTTATATATATTACTGAATAAGCAACATGAATCACAGTACAAGCAATGAAAGAATAACAAATTATAACTGATGTTGTGTTTTAATCTCACGGTTCACTTCAGACAAATTGTATATTCATTTCCTTTCTAGTTTATACATATAGGTATTGTATTTTTTCTTGAATTTATATTACTATATTGCTAGTTAATTACTATGATTTAATTTTGGGTTTCCTGGTTTGTCACTGAAATTGGTCTTGTGGATAAGTCCATTATTCTGGTTAACAAATAACATAAATATCTATGTATGTATGTATGTGTGCGTGTGTGTGTATGTATGTGTATATATATATATATATATATATATATATATATATATATATATGTATATACATATACACACACACACACACACACACACACACACACACACACACACACATATACATGCATAAACAGATTTTGATGATTGTGCACTGTATTTTTGGGATTATTTTCCTTATGGATAAGTCCATTATTCTGGTTAACAAATGAAAATACATATGTGTATATGTATATATATATATATATATATATATATATATATATATATATATATATAACACACATACGTGCATAAACAGACTTTAATGATTGTGCACTGTATTTTTTGGATTATTTTCCTTAAGTAAAGTACTGATACCTGATCAAATGTAAATTAAGACAATATCAGGCATGGCATGTCTTACAGGTAAGAACCCTGTTATGCATATCAAAGTCCAGCTTTACACTTATAATGGATTTTAATGAACTAGTGATGAAAACTGCCTTTTCTGTGATTAGAGCAGCACCAGAGTGTTGAGAAAATATCAGCTGGTAAAGAAAGGTCTTTGTTTAGATTAACTGTTGTGTCCTATTTGGTGCCCACTGCAGAACCATACTGTGGTTAGAAATCAGTACACTAGACCTAGGGGCATTCATAAGTCAGGTGTAGGAGGACAACCTGTACCTACATTTGTAGCTTGGTATTGTAGGCATAACATGACTGCATCCATTGAACCTCCTTTAAGTGTGTTTCTTTTGTATTTTCCTTCCACTATTTATCTGTTATTATTCTTATCACATGAGCCTTGCTTTCTGTTTCTTTTTTCCTTTTTGTAGTTGTATACAGAATAACTTTATCCCGGGCTGTTTACCTTTTCATTTTGGTTTTGTAGTTTCTTTTTTTCATCTCCTTTGTTTTATAATTTTGTAATGATCAGGTCTTATTCACCTACCTGTTTGCCATTTCTTTCCTTGTACCAAAATTTCCTTTAATGACTATCTAGCTGTACTTGAGCAACATTAGTACTTTATGTCTATCCTTACTGCCATCATTTGAAATATATGAAGCTGCAAGTGCAGATGTGCTAAGTATGGACGGTGTCTTATTTCTTTAAGGTGTTGTCAATTTAATACTTGATTTTTTTACTATTGAATGTATTAAGCATAACTGCACTTATTTGATGATTTTTATAGGTTCATATGTTCATAGATAAGTACTAGGATAGCTGCCCTTGGGGGCCATTTTAAGCCTAGCCAGTTTACCTTTTTGTGCTCAAATTAACCTATCCCATGTGGTTAGAGGCTAGTCTTACCCATCCCAGTGGTCGATAATTATATATTATACCTAATGAGTATAACTGGGATCATTCCATAAATAATCTGAGGGAACCCATGAATGGAATAAAGCATTCAGGTGATGCCTCTGTCCATTAGTAGTAAAGGGGGCAGCCCTGGGGTAATTTGTTTTCCCATCCATAGATCCAAGTTGCACTTGAATATAGACAAGGATGAACTTTGTTTTATGTGGATGGGGATTCTGTTCCAGAGCAACGATTTCCTATGCAAAATGCAACTGTCCCCGAAAGCATTCTGTTGATATTGCAGAAGAAGTTTAGATCCCTAAACCGAGTATTTCTGATGTATTTGACTTGCTGATGTACAGTAAATTCATCAGTATTGGGTCGGAGGATGCTTTGTATGCCAGACACAGGTCACCTTTTAGCAGTCTGTAAGATACTGAATATAATGACAGGACTTTGAGTCTTTCCATGTAGGATATGTTGTTTAGGCCTTGTATCCTTTTAGTAAGGTATCTCTGTGGTCGTTCCAGTTGTTGTATGTGTCTGGACAGATGCATGCCAAAGGGGGCATTATACTGAATGACTGACCTAATGAAGGCTGAGTAAAGGGAGACAATGACATCCCTAGATCTAGATACAATCCCTTTGTCTGTAATCTATGCAATATAGAAGGACTTTCTTATAACAATGGATATGCATTGCTCAAAAGTTAGGTAACTGTCAATATAGGATCCAAAATCTCAAATTACTAGGTCATCTCTTAGGGGGTGTATTGTCAATGTGGTAGTTCCCTGGGGTAGATGAATTCCCAAAGGATACAGTAATGCATTTTTGGCATTAGTTTCAATCTATGATTTTGGCACCATTTATTTATTTGGATCAAACCTTTCTGCAGGATGGCTAAGTCATTTGCGGATTCAATAATTGCTCCTAGCTTGCAGTCATCTGCAAACTTGGTCATCCAGTGTCCTTTTGTGTTGGCTTTTACTTTAAAAAGTAGATGTCAAAGAGGAGAAGTTCTAGCACAGAACCCCGGAGGATTCCACTGGTGACCCTTCTCTTTGTTGAGGTAACTTCCTGTATTTTTATTTCCAGTGACCTATTTGTGCGACAGTTAATGATCCAGCAGGTGACATATGGGTTTATTCCCAGTTTATTTAGCTTTTCTGCTATGTTTGAGTGGAGAATTGTGTCAGAAGCTTTCTTGTATGTTGAAATCTGCTACAGACTACAGAAAATACCTAACTACTGCAGACTTGTCAAACTATATATATCCTAATAATTGCATTATTAGATTTCTAGGTCACATGACATGGAATTAGGAAGTAACTGGATCGCTGCTTACCCTACAGTAAACAGCAATACAAGTTACTGTACTTAATGAGCATAATTCCACTGAAGTAACTAAAGTAAAATCTATTTATTTTATAACCAGAAAACCCACTTTACATAATGAGAGCATAAGGGCATAAAAAATGGCAACAAAAATCTTTGCAAATGATCTTAAAAGAGCAATGACAAGTGAACGAATGCCTCAATAAACATTTGTTAGCAGTTATTTTTATAAATATACATGCTATGATAAACATTTTTCCTGTTTCTGTTGTTTACTTGGGTATAGCCCTGAAATACTATGTTAAAGGCTTAGGTTCATAGGTTCATACTAGGCTATCTGCCCTAGGGCATTTATAAGCCTAGCCAGAGTGTGTTTGGCTTTCACCTCCCATTTTAAATTTATTTTGCTATGCCCTTTTTCGAGGTTAGTATACTGTGCCTCTGTCTAACAGTGACAAAGAAGTGATACCCGGGGTAAACCTACGATCTCCCATCCACTCATCAAGATTCCTCTTGAAGAGAGTCAATGAGGGACTCTGCCTAACCTGGACTGGGATTTTATTCCAGACTGAAGGGAGCCTCTGGGTTATGAATCTGTCCCTCCAGCATGTCCTATTTATTTCAGTGCTGATGTTCAAGTCCCTCGAGCGCGTAGCTCGATGGGATTTGGATTTTCTGAGGTGCAGCATGTCCATTAATTCCGGGTTGGACATGGCTTTATACGTCAGCACAGATCACCTCTGAGCAGGCGGTATGCCACTGAGTAGAGCTGGAGTTTCTTTAACCGGGCAGCATACTCGGAGGCTCTAAATAAAAATCTGCGTAAGCAGCAGAGACCTCCAAAGCAGACACCCGAGCAACCGCTACCCCAAAACAAAACACATGCAACACATAGCTCACAAAGCCAGTGTGCCAAACAGTCACAGCCCTTAAGTCTAAACAACACACCTGATACACTTGTAATAGGTGACTCTATCGTCAGGCACACTGACGTCTCGCTCACCAGGCTGAACAAGGAGAAGGTCACGGTGAGCTGCCTGTCAGGCGCTAGGATCCGCCACATAACACAAGCACTCAGGTCACTCCAAGGCAAGTACAAATATGACTCGGTCATTGTCCATGCTGGTGTGGATGACCTGAGACGTACCTCCCTGGACTACATGAAAAGAGACATAGAGGAGCTCTCCGAGCATGTAGCCCAGGCCGGTATGACCCTGACCTTGAGTAGCATCTTACCCTCACCAAGAATGATGCCACAATATGAAGACAAGATGATCCATTTCAACAATTGGCTTAAGTATGGGTGTCATTCAAAGGGGATCCAATGCCTGTCAGCCTGGGATGACATGCTCAACAAGCCATGATGCATCGCTAGGGACAGCTTGCACCTGTCACCTCTGGGCTTTCGGATATTGGGCAAAGGCTCTTGCTTCCCCCATAGTGCCTTTTTTAGACAAGGCTCAAAAGACAAACCCACCTCCATAGGTATCACAAGGGATAAGAAACTAAGAGTAATGCTACTCAACGCCAGAAGTCTAAACCTCAAGATGCACACACTCAAAACTCTCCTTAGCATGGAGAACATCAATATCTGTGCAGTAACAGAAACCTGGTTCAAGGCTCCCAAGAGCACCCCAGCACTACCAGGTTATACCTCGTACCATGCTTTTCGGCCCCAAAACTTGGACCGAACCACAAAAGGAGGGGGAGTATCAATATTCGTCAAAGATGCCCACACCTCCAGGTTGGTGGCACAGCATGAAGCATCAGAGACTATCCGTGTGCAACTAACAGTGGGTAAAACTGCCTTCCAGTTTATAGCCTGCTACAGACCACCCTCCCAAACCCAGGAACCCCACTCGGCCTTTCTGAGAACACTGGAAAATATGAAGGTCTCTCCAAACACCATTATATTGGGTGACTTCAACTACCCAAACATAGACTGGTAGCATTACTGTAGCTCCAACACCCTAGCCCAAGGGTTCCTAGAATTTATAAACTCAAATGCTATGGAACAACTTGTTACCACTCCCACAAGAGGGGAAAACATACTGGACCTGATCATCACCAACAGGGGGACTCTATGCTCCAGACCAGAAGTGTATCCCTCACTGGTAAGATCAGACCATAAACTAATCTCACTGGATATTCACATCTCAACCCCACCCCTAAAAAAATGAGTAAGTTAAAATGAAAAAAAAATGAAATATGCCAAGATTTGTATTTTACTGAATTTGGCATAGCCTTGAGTCTTCCATACAGAAAGTGGAAAGAAGTTAAATCAGGGAGGCACAGGAGGAAACTAAGAAATAGGAAAGAAAATAGATGTGGAACAAATTGGGGAGACAGAATCTGAATAATTAGTTGGTGCTTTCAGCTAGTATTGCCTGCATGACAGGAAATGAAGACAGAACCTATGTAAAGTACAGTTGTGTACTCTTACCATAAATGTAGATGTTCGAGTATGTTCACTATTACAGTCATTACTGTAGGGTTCTTCCTGCTGGCAGCAGCCCTCGATCAGCCAGAGTCCCAAAGTCGGGTCCGACATCGGCTGAATTTGCTCCTTCCCTGACATCATTGCGCCAGGGGTATAAAGACCTCAGCCGATGCCATTTTCCCCAGTTTTTCTTGCCCCATATGTCAGGTGCCCAAAAATGAAGGCCAAAAGCTTAATCGAAAGAATAAGCAAACATAAACCAGAACATTCCCAAATAACACCAGCAAAAATACCTCAGAGAAAAAGAAGTGCCAAGGAGACACAGACAGCACTTAAAGAACAACAAAAGAGGGGATAGGAGGGAGGGTAACCCAGACTGTAACAGTGAACATACTCAAACATCTATATTTATGGTAAGAGTACACAACTGTACTATGTTCATCGTGGTTCACTGTTACAGTCATTTCTGTAGGGTTGAATCCCAAAGCTAAGAAAGGGTGGATGGCGAAGGAACAGAAGGGGCGGCTACAAAACCCTGCAGGACTACAGAGGCAAACCCTGCCCTGGATTTAGAATAGAGAGGGAGGTTGTAGTGCTTAGAAAAAGTATGCACAGAACTCCAAGTTGCAGCTTTTAAGATCTCCTTGGTAGGAACTCCACTGAGAAAAGCTGCCGAAGTAGCAGTAGCTCTGGTAGAATGTGTTCTAACATTAACAGGAACTGGTTTGCCATGATGAGAGTAACAGAACTTGATGCAGTGGGCAATCCACTTGGAAATTGTTTGCTTAGTGATTGCTCTCCCCTGTGGAGTAGAAGCATAAGCTACAAATAATTGGTCAGATTTCCTGAAAATCCTGGTCCTGTCCAGGTTAAATCGAAGCTGCCTGTGTATATCTAAAGAATGCAAAATTCTTTCCTCTTCACTTTGAGGATTAGGATAAAAGGTAGGTAAATGAATAGTCTGATATAAGGCTACTTTCAAAACCACCTTAGGCATAAAGGTGGGATTAATCCTCAGGGACACCCTGTCCTGATGAAAAATAATAAAGGGTCCCACAGCCATGAGTGCTTGTAATTCCGAAACTCTTCTGGCAGAAGTTATAGTTAAAAGAAAAGCAGTTTGCCATGATAAAAACTTTAAATCTGTGGAAGCTGCAGGATCAAAAGGAGACAAAGTTAACTTTTCCAAAACAAAGTTGAGATCCCAAGTGGGAACTCGTGCTCTTAAAGGGGGCCTTATATTCTTTGCCCCTCTGAGATATTTTTTAAGTAACGGATGAGAAAAGATTGGGGGATCCGTATTGTAATGTGCAGAAATAGCAGAAGCATGAATTTTGATAGATGAAAAAGATAGGCCCTTATGCAACATCTCTGTTAGGTATTGTAAAATCAGAGGAATGTTTGGAACTGCAGAATCGAAACCCTGGGCCTGATTCCAGGAGCAAAATCTTTTCCATTTACCTGCATAAGATTTCCTGGTGCTGGGCCTTCTAGCTTCAAGGATTATGTCCAGTACCTGTTTGTTAGGGTAGAGCTGTTCAAAGACCCTGGATCTGCCAGGCTGCTAGATTCAGAGTTTTGACATGGCTGTGCAGGATCTGGCTGTCTTGTTGAGACAGTAGATGTGGAATTTGTGGCAGAATCCAGGGTGGACCCTGAGCCAGGTTCATCAGGGTGGAATACCAGAATTGCCGAGGCCAGTTGGGAGCCAGTAAAATCATTTGCGGTCTGTCCTGTTTGATCTTCAGAGGTACCCGTGGTAGAAGAGGCAAGGGAGGAAAAGCATATACTGAGAGGTGATTCCAACTGAATGAAAGGGCATCCACTTTCCATGCTAGTTTGTGGTAGGTCCTCGTGCAGAATGTTTGAAGTTGATGGTTTTGGGGGGATGCAAAAAGATCTATGTCCGGGCACCCACATGCCTCTGTTATCATCCTGAATATCCGAACATCCAACATCCATTCGTGTGGATCTGAAAGGTTTCTGCCAGAGTGTTGTCCTTTCCTGGCAGGAATTGAGCTTGTAAGTCTACCTTGCTGGCCAGTGCTGTGTTCCACAGCGTCATGGCCAATCTGCACAGGGGGTAAGAGTGAGAGCCTCCCTGCTTGTTTATGTACCACATCACTGTAGTGTTGTCCGTCTTTATCAGTAATTGCCCTGGTAGAATAAGATCCTTGAAGGCTGTCAGGGCATTCTGCACAGCTAGCATTTCTTTCAAATTTATGTGCAGGTGCATTTGGTCCTCTGTCCAGGCACCCTGAAGACATCTCCCTTGCATGTGGGTTCCCTATGCATAGTCCGAAGCATCCGTCGTTATGACTTGATTGGCTGGAGTGGGACAGAAAGGCTTCCCCTTGTTCTGGAGACAGGCCTCGGCCCACCAAAGAAACTCCTGCCGGAGACAAGGCAAAATTGTGATCACTGTTTCCAAACTGTGGCAATGCTGAGACCATACACTCTTGAGGTACCACTGTATCTTCCTCATATGCAGTCTTGCAAATGGTATTAACAGAATGCAGGATGCCATGTAACCCAAGGCCTGCAGAATTTTTCTTGCAGTTAGCTGACTCATTGAAGCCAGGTTTTTGAAAGAAGAAGCCAGTTGCACTTTTTTGTCTGGTGTCAAGTAAGCCATCTGGGTTGTAGTACTCAGAAGAGCACCCAGGAAATCTGTGTGGGCACCAGGTTTGAGTTCTTTAGGTTCACTGTGAACCCTAGGCACCAGAGAAGATGCTGCACAAATGCCAGGTGCTGAAGTAAAGTCTCCTTGTTGTCCGCTTGAATGAGACAATCGTCCAGATAAGGGTATATTTGAATTCCCTTCTGTCTGCAAAACGCCATTACTGGTGCCAAGCACTTTGTAAAGACCCTGGGCGCAGTAGATAAGCCAAAGGGCAGCACAGAGAGCTGGTAATGCTTCAAGCCCACTTTGAATCTCAGGTACCTTCTGCACTCTTGCCTTATGGGAATATGCAGGTAAGCTTCCTTCAAGTCCAAAGTCACCATCCAAGCGTTCTTGCTCAGCATAGGCAGCAGCTGCTGTAGAGTGAGCATCTTGAATTTTGGTATTTCTAGGAAGGTGTTTAATACGGAAAGGTCCAGGATTGGTCTCCATGTGTTTTCCGTCCTGGGAACCAGGAAAAGTCTTGAATAAAACCCTTGCCCCATTTCTGAATTTGGTACCAACCCTATGGCCCTCATATCCATGAGGGACTGAACTTGCTGTTGTGCCTCTGCCCATTGATGCTTTGGCAGATCTGGCCATCCGTTTGGTTTTGGCAAGGTATGGAAATGAAACTTGTAACCCCTTGAAACTATGTCCAGAACCCATTTGTCTTGGGTTATGCGGCACCAATTGTGATAAAAAAGAGAGATTTTTCCTCCCAAAGGCGTATCCAGGAGGGGAGCCCCTGGAGCTAGTAAGGGAGAGTCATAATGACTGTTTCCTGTAAGGTTGTGACGTATCTTCTCCTCCCTTGGGAGAGGGGGCACTCCACTGTTTATTTCTGAAAGGGGGGCTGTGCCTGATCTCTACCTCCTGAATGCCTGTATCTGCCTCTCTGAGGTCTGTCCGAGCTCAGAAAGGACCAAGGTTTAGCTGGCCAATTCCTGCTAAATCTAGGGGGTTGTACCTGTAGAAAATCCTTAACGGTCAGCATATATTTGGCTTTGTCTTCCATTTTCTTCAATACCTCCTCAGCTTTGGCCCCAAACAAAACATTGTGCTGCAAAGGGGCATCTAAAATTTTGCCTTAACCTGCTCCGGCAAACTTTGCTCCTTTAACCAAGCATGCCTTCTAATAAATGCGCCAGTTACTGCAGCCCTGCAAGAAGCCTCCAAAGAATCAAAACCACAGTGCAGGGTATGTTTACCCACCTGCTCAGTAGCATGAATAAATCCTGTAATTCCTTATTTTCTGTACCACCAGAAACAGCAGACATCTTTTGTTTTAACACAGACAAAAGGTATTGCTGATATTTCAACATATGAAATTGACAATCCAAAGCTCTAATAGACAATGTAGCAGATGTATAAACTTTTTTGCCCTATCTTTCCAAGGCTCTGGATTCTCTGTCAGAGGGAGTAGGATTCTTAGCAGAGGCCGCTTTAACACCCTTAGGGCCCTGAGAGATATTTTTTGGATCAGCTGAAGGGTTCTTAAAAAGAAATTTGTGAGAATCTGGAACCCTATAATACCCATCCAGTTTGACAGGAGCAGGAGGAAAAGAGTCAGGAGAGAGAGATGCCTCTGTAAAAACATCATCCACAATGTCCAATACAGGGGGAATAGCCAGGGGCCTATGCTGTGGGAGCAGAAGAAAATCCCTAAGCCTTTTCTTGGATTCAGAGTATTCCTGTCCTTCCCAGTGAAAATGCTCTCTCATGTCATGTAAAGTTTCCCCAAATGAATAATCCTCAGGAGGAGAGGCTGAAGGAAGGGATTCTTCAGCATCAGAATCCTCGTAAGGAGGGAAGGAATAATCCTGCTCAGAGGAAGAAGCAGAAGAAATTGAAACTTAATCTGAAGAATCATAATCTGGCTCTAGCCTAGGTGTCTTGTCAGGAGGGGGATGGGAACCCCTGATCATAGTTAACAGGTCTTCAGCCATTTTAAGCATCCGTCTTTGAGGTCTAGGGCCCTGATCAGAAGGTGCCTGTGTATGTTGCTTTGTCTTTGCCGGAGCCTTAGTCTTTGTCTTTGTCTTTGACTGCAAAACTGGAGCCATCTTTACATGAAGCTGTGTAGGCCTAAAAACTCCCTCAGAAGCCGGTGCCTGCACAGCGGCTCCAGACTCATCTGAGGGAGCATTATCCGGAGGTCCAATCCCTGGAAATTCTGAAGGCCCCATCGGCTCCTCGCGGGAGTTGGTACAGGCAACCGGTTCAAAAGTGGCGGATGACAGGGGCTGCGAAAGCGCCTCACAGATGACCGATGAACTGGTAACTGGCTCTGGTTGAATAATGTCGTCCACTTTGGACCTCAGAGGCCTGTCTTTATCCTTGCACCTCTTATACACTCCGGTAGCTGGATATGAATCCGATGACATATTGTAATTAAATCTTTTTCCAAAATAATGGAAGGCAAAATCGTACCTACGCCTAATAGTGCATTGATTAAATCTAGCACAAAACCTACAGTTAGCTACATCGTGGTCAGGGCCTAGGCAAGGTATACAGTAAGAGTGAAAATCCTTATGAGGTATTTGCTTCCCACAAGAAATACAGCTATTAACTTTTTCTGACATCAGACTGGAGCAAGAAAAAGGTTTCCCCAATGGGGTACTTAGCTTAAAATAAGAAGTCTTTGATACAAAAGTCACCAAAAGTAAACAGGAGTCGGCCGACCGGCACTTGCGAACTGCTTTGCTACGGGCACTGCAAGGCAAGAAAGACTGGGGAAAATGGCGTCGGCTGAGGTCTTTATACCCCTGGCGCACTGACGTCAGGGAAGGAGCGACTTCAGCCGACGTCGGACCCGACTTTGGGACTCTGGCCGGTCGAGGGCTGCTGCCAGCAGGAAGAACCCTACAGTAATGACTGTAACAGTGAACCACGATGAACATCAAGGCAGGCTGTGGCAAGTCCTTGGAGCTTCTATGGTGAAGGATCTGAGGTCAGTACTGCACTAGCGAAGGCTCTGCATAGGTGCATAAATTCTGCAGAGAACAGAACGTGCTTATATTCAGAACAGTTTGCTAGTTTATGTAGCTTAGGAAGCAGCTGTCAACAAGAATTTCCCAATCAACTTCTGTAAGGGCAGTACAGTTTCAAGGCAGGTGCAGACAGGGAGTGTAAAACCAGGCAGTGACAATGACTTCCGTGACATAGTGGGGTAAATCATTCAAAATGAAAGAACTTTACTGAATTGTGAGGATGGGGAAGGCAGCCAGTACAGTGTGGTAAATAATTAAAGTGACTGGAGGTTCAGGGCATAGATAATGTATGTTTTTCTTGAGAGACATTGTGGAAGAGAGGTTGCTTGACTCTGGCTTCCCCTTAGGTGATGCCTAGAGAGTAATACAAAATATTTATGTGCAGTCTTAGGAAGACAAAATGGGCAAGGAGGCTGCTGAGGTAGCAGAATACATCTGTCTGTTCACTGAGAGATCTAGTGGTGATGTTCGGAGGGGACTCTGTCATCTTCCAGCAAAAGTGTGAGCCAAACACTACCAGCTCTGCCTTTTAGAATTCAGGGGCCAATGTGTCTGAAGTAAAGCAGAGGATCTAAAGACACTAAGCAAGATGTCAATGGTCATCAGTGGAAATGGTGGTCAGGGACTTCTGACAGATTGTATACCTGTTACAGTCATAACCAAATTAGGCTGTGTAGAGGATGCATTAGATGCTGTGCTTACCTAGTCAGTGCATCATAGTCATATGTTGAATATAGGTTTTCTTACCATTTTGAAAAGAGCAGAATAAACAGAAATTAGTTTATGCATAACTATTTAGATAGATAGACAGATAGATAGATACAGAGATTAAAATAAATAGAAAGTTAGTATACGTACATATATATTATATATATATATATATATATATATATATATATATATATATATATATGTATATATATATATATATATATATATATATATATATATATATATATATATATATATATATATATATATTTATGTGTGTGTGTATATATATATATATATATATATATATGGGTCTACTTCTATATTTCGAAGTTTCAAAACTTCAAATTTCTTATTGTCGAGACTATAAGATCGAAGTTTTGAAAATTTGAAATTTTAATAAAAAAAATAAATAAAAACAAAAAAAATCTTTTTTTTTAGTTTTGGCAGGGGCAAATCCCCCCTCCCCGCACCCCCACACCCCCTGATAATTAAATATACCAACTCCAAGATCACACTACAGTGAGGAAAATGATAAATATACCATTCCATGCTGCACGGTGGTCTCCATTTAAATGGTTCGAAGTTTCAAAATTTCGATTTTATGGTCCCGACCATAAGAAATTTGAAGTTTTGAAACTTTCAAAATTTAGAGGTAGACACATATTTATATGGGTGTATATATATATATATATATATATATATATATATATATATATATATATGTGTGTATATATATATATATATATATATATATATATATATATATATTATATAATAATGATGTGGTACTGTGGTTTGTTTATCATGAGAAGGATGTGGAGAAATTTAAGGTTATGTGTTGTATTATGAGTCTGGAGGTGAAATGGTGTCCTTCAAACACAGATGCACCCCTTCAAACTACACCTTCCCATTCAGCATTAAGTCTGAAGGAGTGGTAGCTATTAAATCCCTGCACTACAGAGGTATTATCACTGTTCTGAAATCTTGTTTGAGTAACTACATATTTATCTATATCTTCTAGGGTTAGGAATGCCTGCAAGAGGTGTAAAATTTTGTTAAGGCTTCTGGAGTTAAGCAGTGCCACCTTAGTATTGGATTGATTGTGATTAACAATGTAGATAATTTGAGGTGGATGACTTTGCCTAAAAAACACATCATGAGAGAAGAAAAAGTCTTAGCCAATATAAGGAAACCATGATGAGAGAGAGAGATGCAGACCAGCTCTAGCAAAGCAGCAGGGTTTGTCATTTATCTCGTCCCAGAATGATATTTATTGGATCCCCTTAGAATGACAACAGTGGTTGAGCCATTAATTAAAGTTAGCCTTTGGCTGTATTGAGGTATCATCATTGGCAGTGGTAAGATACTGGCCAGTAGTAGCTGCACACCCAACTTAGGTGCATATTATGATAGGTTCATCAAGTTTCTCTCTCGTTATATGATTGAGGTGTGTCTCAAGTCAGTCACATGCACAATGATCAGCTCATATGTGTACTTGGGGTGAATGGACCTGAGGATCCTAGTCACATTGTGGATCCTGGCATCTGAAATACAACTAACTGCCACTCTATTTATGCTCAGTCTGGACAGTGAAGCATGTGTGTGTTTAATTCTGGAGTCACATACGACCAAGCTGCCAGATGTACAAGCTTCATGCTTGTGCCTTAAGGGCTTCTGCATGCTGGTTATGTGATCCCGTTTGTGTTTACTGTAGTGTCAGAATGTGCTGCATGTTGGTTTAGACATTTGGGTGCTGGGCAGTGTGCAGGAAGTACATCTGAGGGTTTATGCTGATGCCTAGATTTAGGAGTTGTAGGAGGCTTGGGTAGATATTTTTAATTGTATCAGGATAAGACAGTTTTGTATTTACAGTATGTGGATGTTGCACAGATGTGGGTTGGGGTACGACAATGTTAAGTTTATACATGCTACTGGTTGAGAAAGGGATACCTCCAGTTTAGTTAAGTTTGCACATCTCACAGATAGAGGTCTTTGGGTTAAGTAGTTGTTTGTTTTCAGCAAGCGTGAGGCAGTTCTTACACTGTCTTAGGATGCCATTTGCTGTAAAGCTAGCAATAGAACGAGGATCGGTCCTCTCTCTATGACGATTAGAGTTACTGTGTGATTAATATTAATGAGGAACTAAAGAGGGGTAGGGAAGGAATACAGGCATGGATTTTGCTGGTTATGAGAAACACAGGACCATGCTGCTAAGAGAAGAATCACAGAAATCTGCAGCTCACCTCAGTGCAGCTCTGCATAGCTCAGCACAGTCCCGTGAAAGATATTTAAACATAGCAGAAGTGGATAACTATTTCAAAGGAGTAAGAAAAATAGTACAAGAAGAGAGAATTTAATTGTGGCACTACCCACTATATAAATATGACTGTGGTGCAGCTGTGTGCAGTATTAACTAAGCAAACAATGAAAAACAAATGAACTCTGAAACCCAGGTGATCTCTAATTACCCAGCACCTGCAGGTATTACTCTAACTCTTTTAGATCATAACACTACCTAAATCCAAGATGGCCTTAACAACAGGTCAAACAGATTGCTCAAAGCAGAAAATGAAATGCATATTTACTCAGAGTAGAAAATAAAGTGCAAAACAGTATAAGGCAATGCAGAAAAAAAAAGCTCTAAATGGCTAGATCAATTAAGCAACATAAGTGCAGACACAGGAACATATATTATTATAAGCAAACTATTCTGGAAATTCATCCAAAAAGTGGGGGATGTGGGAGCATATACAGAAAATTTGCTCTATTGTAGCAGATGATATAATCACCCAAAACACCTGGGTCAATAGGGTGTCTATGAGGGAGGCTTAATTATACATGGGTGGGGGGCCCAAGGAAATTGAAAATCCAATCTAGCCATAGTTGCCTTAGGCCAGATATTTACTTGGTTTAATCGAACTTACAGACTGATTTTTGTACTGTTCAAGACTGGTTAGATGAGGGTGGCTTTTTACTATACAGTCAATTGTCTGCTGTACTTAATGTCATTCAAAATGGTCAATTTCATGGGTACAGTGGGTCTGATAATCATATTTTTTATGGAGCAAGCAAGATAAATGTCATGATATTCACTTTGTTTCATTTTGGTGTGTGTGTGTGTGTGTGTGTGTGTGTGTGTGTGTGTGTGTGTGTGTGTGTGTTTGACATATTTTATGTAATGTCATCTTTTAAACATGACAGATTAAGAATGTCATTATGCAGTGTTATGTTTATATTCAAATGCTCCATTGTGTACTCACTGTTTTACTTATTGTGCTGGCTTTATAGGTTCCTACCATTTTACTATTTTATAGTAACTGGTTGCTGTCAAAGTTTATCATAATAAGTTACTGGCATTACTTTCAACAATGTTTTGACAGGCTACCAGCGTGACAAAGCTGAGTCACTACAGATGCTTTCTTTTGCTTTTGTTTCACAAATCAAACCCATTTAAATTTTCAAAGTAACATTAAGTCTTTATTCTACATAATTGCCAGTATTTTTCTGAGTTTCTCTAGTTTAATTTGTTTGTAACTATCATAATTTTGTAATCAGGTGAAAGCAGTTCGCATGACCTTACAGATATGTACCTGTGTTTTTAAGATTTTGTTTTATAACTTTTCTGTGATATTTGGATAATGTAATCAGTTTTCTTGTTTTGATATTAAGTCCTTCGGTTAAGCATGTTTTTTTTGTATTCTGACCGGAGGTCTACAAAAGCAGACTGATTTCGTAGGTTATCTTGTGTAAGTTAAGTTTATAAATGAAGATAGAGAAGTTTCTCTCAAGGTTAGGGTCATAGCTTCGTAGATGTGTACTAAGCTAACAACCACAGAGGCCTTTTTAAGCCTAGCCACGCATCCCAAACATCTGACAAGTTTTGGTACCCTTGATAAGTGTAAGCAGGGGCTTGGGAGATGAAACATTTACAAGCTAGGGCCTGGGAGATGAACCATTTACAGGCCACTTGTGTCCATTTGAGACATAGGTGCCAAACAAGGGCTGAATTTCCTGTTCCTTATCCAATTGTAGAAGTTACACTTGAAATGGATTAGGGAGGAACCCTGCTTCACATGGATGAGGAGCCTGTTCCAGAGAAGAGGTAGTCTGTGTAATATGTATCTGTCTCTCCAACAGGTCCTATTTATGTCACAGGTAAGGTTTAAGTTTTTAGAATGGGTAATTCTGGTGTTATTTGTTTTCGCAGATATGCAGGAGGTCCATCAGAGTGGGGTCTGGTAATGCCCTGTATCCAGGCATAGATCTCCCCTCAAGAGTCTGTAGGAGACAGAATACAGGGAATGGGCCTTGAGATGGTCTGCATAGGGCATGTTACTTACGCCCTATATTCTTTTAGTGAGGAACCCATGTGGACGTTCCAGTTGTTGGATATGCCTAGTTAGGTACATACCAGAGAGGGCATTGTACTCAATGATAGGTCTGATGAATGCTGAATATAGTGGAACAATGACTTCCTTGGACCTAGATGCCATGCCTTTGTTTATAAGTTGCACAGTATAGAATGATTTTCTCACTACTGTAAACATGTGATAGTCAAAGGCTAGATTACTCTCTCTGTGTGTCTCCAAGTTCTGACTACTGTGTCAACCCGTAGGGGTGTGTTATTAATATGATCATTACCAGGGGTGAATGACTTCTCAAAATATACTATTATGCATTTCTTGGCATTAAATTTTAGTCCATGGCTCTGACACCAGTTGTTTGTCTATGTTAGCCCTTTCTTGACAATATTTGTCTTGTGGGCGATTCAGTGACAGCTTCTAATTTGCAATCATCTGCAAATTTAGTCAACCAGAGGCTACTGACATTAGCCTCGACTTCAGAGAAGTAAATGCCAAAAGGAGTAGTCCCAGGACGATCCCTGAGGTACTCTACTTGTGACCGGCCTTTTTGTACAGGTGGACTCCCTAGTTCTAACTTCCGGGGTCCTGTCTGTGAGCCAGCTGGCTGTCCACTGGGTGACATAAGGGTTTGTATCTAACCTCTTAAGTTTGTCAACAATGCCTGAGTGGGAGATTGTGTCAAATTCCTTGGCCAGGTCAAGGTATACACTGTGAACTATTTTGCCCTCATCCATTGCTTTGAAGTCCACCAGTTTGATTAGGCATGACCTGCCCTTGATGAAACCACATTGGGTTGGGTCCAGTGTCTGGAGTTTCCGGTGTCATTATCAATCATATCCAAGATAATTCTTTCCATGGCTTTGCATATAAGACTAGTGAGACTTATGAGTCTGTAGCTTACAGGGTCTGTAGATTGCCCACCTTTGTGCAGAGGGATGACTGTTGCTGTTCTCCATTTATGACGCATGAAGCCTGCTTGGAGGCTACAATTAAATAGCAATTCCAGAGGTCCTGATAGATTATGTTTCATACTATTTAGAAGGCATCCTAGGATATTGTCTGGGCCCATTGATTCAGTGTTCATGGCCTTAGAGAAAGCATTAAGGACCTGTTCCCTAGTGATAGCAGTCAGAGTTATATTTGATACTATTTCCTGAGGGAAGTTTGATGGGGAGAGAGGGGTTAAGTTGTAGATGAATTTGTCGAGTAGGTTTGCTATATCTACTGGCTCAGTATAGGTGGCTCCATTTACAATGAGCTCTGAACACAGTTGTGTATTGCCTTTGAGATTGCGGACATACCTAAAGACTGCCTTTTGGTTGTCCTTGGCCTGGGAGGCCAAAGTTACCTGAAATTTGGCTTTGGTAGACTTTATTTGTCCTCTGAGTTGTTTGTTTAGATTGATGAGATTGCTTTTATCCTGCTGGGTGCTGCAACTCCTAATTTTTGCCATGATTTCCTTCCTTCTGTTATACAACCTATTGATGCTATGATTCCACCAGGGTGGCTTATTTTTTGAATTAGTTCTGTACTTCATCCTGGTGGGTACAGTTGCCTCTGAGCAGCTATTAACATGTTTGTATAGGGTTTCTGTGAACAGTTCTGCGAAGGCAGCAGTGTTCTCAGAGTTTATGGAGGCCTGAAATTTTACCAGGGTATCACTTAATAGTAGGAAGTTAGCCTTTGAATAGTTCCTGAATATTCCAGGGCTAGCTGGGGTTCCAGGTTTTATTTTTACTTCAGAAGAGACCATTTTGTGGTCTGACCTTACCAGAGAAGACATTACAGTAGGAGGTGTGCAGCTCTCTCTCATGTTAGTGAGGACCAGATTCAGTATGGTTGCACCTCTTGTTGGTATATTGACAGTCTGGTCCAGGGAGTTTGTGTTTATAAAATCCTGGAATCTCTGTGTATGTACGTTTGGTAGCATATATGTTTCCCAGTTAATAGTGGGATATTCCAGGGCTAGTTGGTGTTCCAGGTTTTATTTTTACTTAAGAGGATACCATTTTGTGGTCTGATCTTACAAGAGAAGACATTACAGTAGGAGGTGTGCAGCACTCACCCATGTTAGTGAGGACCAGATCCAATATGGTTGGACCTCTTGTTGGTGTATTGACAGTTTGGTCCAGGCCAGGGAGTTTGTGTTTATAAAATCCAGGAATCTCTGTGTATGTATATTTGGTGGCATATATGATTCCCAGTTAATAGTGGTGTAATTAAAGTCACCCATGAATATGGTATTGGATTGGATGGTGAGTGTTTCCAATAAGTTTAAATGCACAGTATGGGTTTCCTTGGTCTTACAAGGGACCTATGGCTTGTAAGGAAGTGATATTGGAGTTTGCCTATGGTGATTTGAAAGTGGAGAAGCGCAAGTGCATTGTCTGGTTGGATCAGCCTTGAGGTATATTTGTTTTTTATTTAAATCAAGACACCTCCACCTCAAATCATAAGCATAAACACTGTCAGCAACATCAGAACCAAGATTGAGCCCTGTGACACCACAGTCTGCATGGGGTATGAACAAGACAATTGTAACCAGAACAGAACAGAAACGGTCAGTGAGGATTTAATGATCATTAGTGTCAGATGTCACAGACAGATGTCAGCTTCAAGATAAAGTAAAAGCATAGCTCTCTAGCCATGAGGGCAGTCTCTATACAGAGGTGAGCCAAAATCCAGATTCATATGAGTGTATGAGCCCATTAGTGGTTAGCTAGAAATCAGGTTGCATATAACAGTTTTCTAGTAGCCTTGCCCTGAAATGGAAGGTTTGAGATAGGGTAATTATAAAGAGAATTGTAATCCAAAGATCTTTTTTTTTTTTTTTTGAGGAACAAGATAACTAAGGTCATCTTTAACAAAGATGCGAAAAATCCAACTCCTTGGGGAAGATTCCAAAATCTGATAACTAATTGGTCCCAATGCATCCAGGCAAATAAGTCCATAGGTGATAACAGGTGTACTTGAAATTACTGGTATGAATTTGTGAAAACCAGGGATATTTAAATCATCTAAGCAAAGGAAGATCTTCTGTTAATCTTGATAAATTGGCAGACTTTGGAACTGGATGGAGGAAATGCATATCTAATGGTGGCAAACTTTTCAGCAGGCATGTCACACTGATGAGATATAAAAGTACAGAAAAGTTCTAAAGTTTGGAACTCCTTTACAGCACTAGTCAGCTTGTTCTATCACTGTTTTGTTCTAAACAGAATGAATAAACATCTTAAAAAAAATTCTCATATTTGTATCATCTACTATAATAATGACTTACAATGAATAAGTGATCATCTCTGCTTATGTATCCTTGTTTGTACTCTTATCATGTATGCTCACATGTCTTCTGATACGTTACACTTATGCTTGTGTGCAATCTTAATAGGTATGCTCATGTGTTCTCTTATACGATGCCCACATTTCTCTCTTTTGTACTGCATTGTTGTTATTTGGAGCTTTTCTCCCCGGGCCTCCTCTGAAAATGGACCTGTGTCCATTTGGACTTTCCCGGTAAACAAATGTAAAATAAAATAAATAAATAAATAAGGCTTTCTAGTAGAAGGTGAAACTGGTCTCTTTAGATTGGCCCTCACCCAGAATCACATGCTAATAAAAGACTACCCCATCAACTATTACCACGAATATTGTCTTTCGGAACTGAACTCATCCTGATATAATCTGCAGAAGACGAGCCAAGGCAGAAGCAAGATAAGGCGTCTTCTGGGATGCATTGTTGGTTTGAACTGATTGCCAGATCCGGATCTAGTTAGGAAGAAATAAATGGGATGATCTTACCTCCATTCTTTTTCAGAGTACTAGAGTCATGGCCATAGTGAATGCCTTTCCTACTTTCATTAAAACTGGACATTATTGGCAGAGGATTATCTGTAGCTGAACAAAATGGAGTACCTTACTACAGCTCCGCTTATGTTAAAGGTGGGATGGGCTAGAATGGTTTTGTAATAAATAGTTTGTTGTCGATCTTTGCTTGAGCCAAGCCAGGATCATGTTACAACTGATATGCATGTAATTAAGAAAACAGTTTGGCATCCAGTGCCATTTGATGGCATTGTGCCCCTTGCATCTTACCCCCAGCAGAGGGTGCACTTGACAGAAAAGGGACTGGTATGATGGCTGTAAGGTTTTCTGCCTCTCTTTCTCTCTGTCTTTCTGTTGTTGTGGCTACTAGATGGTGCTGCGTTACCTTAGCCCAACCTCAGCTGTCGTACAACAGATTAATTATCCCATCTGTGGTGATGCTTCCTTTGATTAGGATAATGTGAAGACATAGTAGAATCCTTAAGAAACAGCCTTGGTCACAACTATAAAATAATGTGTATTTCTAAAACAAACAATGTATGATCCCACTGAGACTACTACTGTTCTAGGCAGGAAATATTCAGGGTCCTACTAATGTACAGACTGTGCATCACATGGCATGACAAATGTGCATTGATAAAACTAGTAGCCATGGTAGCATATGATTGTACCTTGATATGGGAAAGCTTTTCTTAATTGTCAGTTTTTGCAGTAACTCATGTAGCTTAAAGTCTAAAATCTTAAAATAGTTTCATTCTAGTAGAGAATCAACAGTTGTATCATTCAGTTTTGTCATTAATAAATCAGTACAAGCTAGTGGGATGTTGTGCCTTATTTTTCATTAATGCATTATTATTTCATTGCATTGTTTCAGTGTGTTATTCCATTTTTGTAGCGGCAGTAATAGTAGTAAGTGAATGTTCATAGATGTGAACCTTAAACATATAAGCCGGTAGTTCTAGCACATAGTATTGCAACACAACTCGCCCTGCACCAATGAGTCACTTTGTGGTGCAGCTGGAACAACTATCCTGTGGTACACTTAGTAGCACAAGTGCTGAGAGGGACAAGCACAGGCACTAGCCCCCAGCCCAAGGATACATGCGCACACACACACACACACACACACACACACACACACACACACACACACACACACACACACACACACACACACCCTTCATGCACAGACACTTACAGCCCATTCACACTTTCCCACTGCCCTCATACACATAGTGACACACAGTTATATGCATACACTCATATATACCAACTCAAACAGTACAACTCACCTGTGTCAGCTATCTGGGCAGGGCAAATTGGTTGTGATTCACTCTGCATGGTTTCCTACTATTGAAAGGCATAGGCTTGCACTAGCACAATGCCATGTACAATGATACCTTTGGATTCCTGTACTGATCAGCACTTACATAAATCAGGCATCTGTGAATATCATCTTATACAAGTTTTCTAACTGAGCAGTTAACTGGGATTAGTCATTTACATAGAACCGTCTCGTGGACTACTGGATTAGCATGTGGTGATCCGAACCTTGCTGCATGAAGTGCATAGTGATGGATATAAGTAACAAGGAGGGGTCTTTGAATTGGAGCAGTTTTGCAAAGTATGAAAGCCAGCTTGCACTCAACTTGCATAGTTCACAAGTCACTGTGAATACTGGACGTTGTCTTGCAATATAAACAGCATTGGCAAAAACATGTAGCTAAAACACTTGCTATCTTACATGAAATCAGAATCCATTTCTAGTAGTGACCTTACCAACCATTTGAAATGTTAGGACCTGCTACAGCAGGTCCTGAAACACAGAGACTGAATGGCTGAAAAGCACACTTACATATACCAAGTCCAAGTTAGCCACTTCCAGGAACATTACATTTTCATAGGTTCATAGGTAGGTACTAGGCTAATGGTCCTGGAGCCTTTACAAGCCAAGCCCATACGATTACCCTGGCATCGTGCCACCCGACGTTAATTCCCAGTGCCTCTGTCAAGTAGAGCCACTGGAGTGATCCCCAGGGTGAATTTTCTATTTCCCATCCACTCATCAAGATTTCTCTTGAAGAGGTCCAGTGAGGCGCTCCACTTGACATGTATCAGAAGTCTATTTCATAGCATGGGCAGTCTCTGGGTTATGAACCTGTCCCTCCAGCTTGTTCTGTTGATTGTGGTAATGAGGTTGAGGTCTCTGGAGCGTGTAGTGAGGAGGGATTGGGATTTCCTTAGATGTAGCATTTCTAACAGAGCTGGGTCAGACATGGCTTCGTAAGTCAAGCAGAGATCACCTCTAAGTAGACGATATGAGACAGAGAATAGCTGGA
Organism: Protopterus annectens; assembly: GCF_019279795.1. Lineage (NCBI taxonomy): Eukaryota > Metazoa > Chordata > Ceratodontiformes > Protopteridae > Protopterus > Protopterus annectens. Next base: position 1,114,656,831 of record NC_056730.1, read on the forward strand.
GTTTTTTGAGTCTGTCCATATAGGACAAGTGTTTAAGGCCTAAGATCCTCTTTGTGAGGTTTTTTTGTGGCCTCTCCAGTTGTTGTAGGTGTCTAGTGAGGTACATGCCAAGTGGGGCATTGTACTCGATGATTGGCCTAATGAGGGAAGAGTAGAGGGAGACAATGACCTCTTTCTTCCTGGATGCAAAACCCTTAGTAATGAGATGTGCTACATAGAAGGACTTTCTGACCACAGTGGCAATGTGGTGGTCAAAAGAGAGGTTGCTGTCAACCTGTGTTCCCAGATCTCTTATGACGCCTTCTGTGTTCAGTGGACTACCATCAATGTGGTAATTCATGGGAACCGGGTTTTTCCCAAAGGGGATGACAACACATTTTTTGGCATTGAGCTTAAGGCCATGGTTCTGACACCATTCATTGGTCTCAGTGAGACCTTTCTGTAGGATGTCAACATCACTTGGGGAGTTAATTATGGCTCCAAACTTGAAGTCTTCTATGAACTGTGTCAGCCAGAGTCCCTTCATTTTGGCCTGAACTTCAGAGGAGTAGATACCAAATAGGAGAGGAACCAGGACCAAACCCTGTGGGACTCCACTTGTGACTGGTCGACAGTCTGACTTGGAGTCAACTACATTCACACTGTGCATTCTGTCTGTAAGCCAGTTTGCAGCCCACCTAGTGATATAGTGGTTGATGCCTAGCTTAGTGAGTTTTTCTATGATTCCTGAGTGGGGAATGGTATCAAAGGCCTTGGCCAGATCAAGGTAGGCTGTATTTACCACCTTGTCTTCATCCACAGCTCTGGTGACTAACTTAAAGAAGTCGACCAGGTTGAGCAGGCATGATCTACCCTTCACAAAACCAAACAGTGTGGGATCCAGAGTTTGGAGGTTCCCTATATCTTTGTTTATTAGGTCGATGATGATGCATTCCATAGCTTTGCGTATCAGACTTGTCAGGATAATGGGGCAATAGTTCCCAGGGTCTGTAGTCGCTCCTCCTTTGTGAAAAGGGATGACTGTAGCAGTGCACCATTCAGTAGGGACAAATCTTGAGGTGAGGCTGTGATTGAACAGGGCACACAAGTGAGGTGCCAGTTCAGTCTGTAGTTCATGTAGATCACAACCAGGAATATTGTCAGGTCCCATAGAAGCTGTATTCTTGGCCTTGGACAGTACTGTTTTAACCTGTGCAGCAGTAATACTAGGTGACTGGCAATCTACTGGTATTGTGATTGGCCCTTTGGTGGGGGAGAGAAAGGTAAAGTTGGCACTGAATCTGTCGGCCAGTATATTGGCAATATCTGTTGGCACAGTATAGGAGGTACCATTGTGCAACAGCTCTGAGCAAATCTGGGTATTGCCATGGAGATTCTTTACATAACTGTAGAAGGCCTTGCGGTTGTCTTTACTATCTGCTGCAATTCTGTTTTCATAGATAGCTTTAGAGGATTTGATGAGGGATCTCAACTTTTTTTTGTCGAGGCTGATAAGGGAGTTTTTCCAGTCATGGGACTTCACCTTATTTCTCATCAGTTTCCTCCTTCTGTTGTAGCATTTGTTTATGGCAGGGGACCACCAAATTGGCTTCCTTTTTTTGGAGGAGAGCATCTTGGCTCTATTGGGTATGGTGAGATCCATGCATTTGTGTACATGTTCGTACAGGGCATTAGTGTATGATTCGGCTGTCATGCAGCTGTTCTCCAATTGCATGGGTGCTGTGAATTTAGCCACCTCTGTTTTTAGGACCCCAAAGTTAGCGTTGGAGAAGTTTTTCATGGTGATTACCTTTGTGGGTGGGTGGGAGGGATATGGATTTCCAAGGTGATTAGTTTGTGGTCGGAGGTATGATGATCTCTGAGTTGGTATTTGTAAGTTTTGGGGATTTTGGGGGGGGGCTTGCATTCCTGCAAAAACAAAATTTAAGTAGAAGAGTGAAATTGAAGATTTTTTCTTTTCCCATAGTTTCCTTTTCTATTTTTGACCTGATGACATTCTGCATTTTGAGTATTGAAGTAAAATGCTTGTGTTGGGATAAGAAATTACAGTATGGGCAACTATATACAACTTACAGATTTTGTACCCACCTTGGGGGATCAGTTACCTGTCTGGAACTATGGTTTGGAAAGCATATCACTTACTAAAATGATTTGCTAAAAATGAAAGTGAGTGTTTTGTGATAATTAAGTATGAAGACAGGTATAATTTCTAAGTAATGAAGAATATTCCTGACACTGTTTTATTTTGTATAGTGATTAGACTACTAGTAAATAATGCATCTTGGTAAATAACTGTACTTTTGTTTTTGTTACTACAGACTGCCTGGTTGTTATTTCTTTACCATACTGTATTCCCTCAAAATAAAGATGTAACTTCTTATCAAGCTCCAGAGGTTCAGGATTATAGCCCCGTTGAACCACACTGCCTGTAAGTCCTTCCAAATCTTGTTGAAATATAGCTAATTAAAATGGACATGCTTAACATGAATGCACTGTTTGGGTACACTGTGATTTTGATTACATGTCAGCAGACAGTATATTATTTGTTTCAGCTATATTCCATAATAAATTAGCTCTGTAAGTAAGATTTTGCTAGCTCATTGTAGTTTGACTCCATAAATGGTTTTGACTAACTCTAGAAAAAAAGTTGAGTATACCTTTTTTATCTCTTGAATCGTTCAGGATTCATTAGCAAAACATGAGAGAACTTGGGTGGGTTTAACCTGATTAACATAAGTAGAGCTCTCCCAATGTTTTCTGTATATTTAAGCACTAGCAAAAGATGCAAGAACATCTGTACCCTCCCCATACAAATGTATAAGGTTGCACCATGAGTCCACAGGGCACTGCAGTATTAGCATACTTTGTATTCCTACAACTATTTCCCCTCACAGTGGCGCTTTTTTATCATCAAAAAAGTTAACCTGTTCTACCCATTCATATTGCTCTGACCCTTGCCTTTCCCCTAGCCATGACAGCTGTGCCAAATGGCCCAGTGGCTTGACCCTTCAGTGTTTGAACATAAAAAAGTAAGTGTCATCAGTTACTACTGGTGGCTAATACAGCAGAAGCATTTCTGATAACTTACACTGGCCCAGACTGCAATGGCTAAACTCACCAGTTCCCACCTATTACTTTTCACACTTGCAATACACAAGCATATACAGTTTTTGACCTGGCATTTAGTAAATATTTCAGTTTTGGCCAAGGCTTACTAAAAGCACAAGGGATATGAATGGGGCCAGTTTATTCACTTTCAAAAATTGTCAAATATTTTGATGCAGCACTTGATATAGTGCATTCCTACTGAGTGTGAAACTGAGTGCCTGAGTAATACATGCTCCTAACATTGCATTCAGGAAAAGACACTATGTTGTTGTTTGTCTTTCGGCTTTTCCTGGTTAGGGGTCGCCACAGCGGAACTCCGATCCGCTAATGATTGGCAGTTGGTTTTTATGGTGTTGAGTTGCCAGCCCGACGCCCAACCTTCAACGAAGGCACGCCCATTCAACGCATGTCTTTCGAACGCCCACTCGACCATGGGGAGGACATGCAGACTCCACACAGAAGGCACTCCCAACCCAAGCCAAGAATTGAATGGGAGAACCTCTTGCTGTGAGGCAACAACGCTACCGCATACTTTCACATAGAATTTCTAACACCTCTCAGGTACTTGGTCAGTGTCATCCAAATTATATCAGTTCTAGTGTAAGGAATAACATTAAGGATTGGTAGATGTATCATGCTGTGTATAACAACTTCATTCAGAATGTGAAGTGGTTATCTTTTGTGGAGACAGATCTTACTCTGATATCTGGACCATTAAGTTATTGATATTTATTTATTTTATTGTTCATTGTTTATTTTTTATTTTTGGCACGGTATGCAGCTAGCTGAGTTAGTAAAGCAGCAACTCAGCATTATAATAAAATTCACTATGTTGTGACCAAAACTGAAGATCTTGGATGGTCAGGCAGTTCTAGTCTCAAGTAAGCCAGGCCTCTTTTACATCCCACATTTGTGGTTACCATCAGAGTACTGTTGTCAATATTATATGATTGGTAGGGTAATGAATTTATGGTGTGGGCAGCCAAAAATCTTGTGCACTGGAGTGACAGTCTAAGGGAGAGTAACAGACAGACCAAAAACTGGTCTGAGTGTAGTATTACTGGTAATGTGGCTAACATGATGACTCTTGATGATCAGGAGAAATAACATTGCTCTAACAATAAATTAATGAGTAAACAGGGAAACAACACCCTTGTAAGAACATAAAGCACTATCCCCTAGGCGATGACCTAGTTCATTTGTACATAATGTTGGATATATTATCCCTGTCAGACTTTCCTGGTAAACAACTGTCAAATAAATAAGAATAAGATACAGCAGACATCAGTTCATATCATTGAACTGTCATAGAGACATTTTGGAGATATGCAAGTCCAGAAGTGAATAACTTCCTAAAATTGCTACAGAAGATTGAAATAAGGCACACTTTTTAAAACACGCATACATAAATATAAGTGGAACATGAAAGTGCTCTTTAGGCATGATTTCTTTGGCAGTATCCTTAAGATTTCTGCATTATTATCAGATTATACTTAGAGATAATTTGCCCTTCAGTTCCACACAGTTTCATTATGTAATGGGATTGACAAACCAGACAAGTCTCCTGATTCACACACATTCCACATTCAAGTCCTTCATAGGTTCATAGGTGTGTACTAGGCAAATGCCCTTGAAGCCTTTACAAGCCTAGCCCATAGAAGTGCCCTAGCATTGTGCCGCCCGTCAGTTCCCAGTGCCTCTATCAAGTAGAGCCACTTGAATGAACTTTCTATTTCCCATCCACTCATCAAGCTTTCTCTTGAAGAAGGCCAGTGAAGTGCTCTGCTTGACATGTATGGGAAGTCTATTCCATAGCATGGACAGTCTCTGTGTGATGAACCTGTCCCTCCAGCATGTTCTGCTGATTATGGTAATGAGATTGAGGTCTCTGGAGTGTGTGGTGTGGAGGGATTTGGATTTCTTTAGATGTAGCATTTCTAACAGAGCTGGGTCAGACATGGCTTTGTAAGTCAAGCAGAGATCGCCTCTTTAGTAGACGATATGAGACAGAGAATAGCTGGAGTTTTTTGAGTCTGTCCATGTCGGACATGTGTTTAAGGCCTAGGATCCTCTTTGTGAGGTACTTTTGTGGCCCCTCCAGCTGTTGCAGGTGACTAGTGAGGTACATGCCAAATGGGGCATTATACTCTATGATTGGTCTAATGAGGGAAGAGTAGGGAGAAATAATGACCTCTTTCTTCCTGGATACAAAACCCTTGGTAATGAGATGTGCCAAATAGAAGGACTTTCTGACCACAGTGGCAATGTGGTGGTTGAAGGAGAGGTTGCTGTTAACTTATGTCTCAAGGTCTCTTATAACTCCTTCAGTGTTCAGTGGGCTCCCATCGATGTCATAATTAGTGGGAACTGAGTTTTTCCCAAAGGGGATGACGACACATTTTCTGGCATTAAGATTAAGGCCATGGTTTCGACACCAGTCATTGGTCTCTGTGTGGCCTTTCTGTAGGATGTCTGCATCACCTGGGGAGTTAATAATGGCTCCCAGGTTGCAGTCGTCTGCAAACTTGGTCAGCCACAGTCCTCCCATGTTGGCCTGGACTTCTGAGAAGTAGATGCTAAACAGGAAAGGACCCAGGAATGATCCCTGTGAGACTCCACTCGTGACTGGTCAGCAGTCTGACTTGGAGTTCGCTACTTTCACACTGTGGGTTCTATCTGTGAGCCAGTTTGCAACCCACCTAATGATATAGGGGTTGATGCCTAGTTTGGTAAGTTTATCAATAATTCCTGAGTGAAGAATGCTATCAAAGGCCTTGGCTGTATGAGCTGCCTTACCCTCATCCACAGCTTTAGTAACTGCCTCAAAGAAGTCAACCAGGTTGAGCAGGAATGATCTACCTTTCACAAAACCAAATTGCGTGGGATCTAGAGTTTGGAGATTCCCTGTAGCCTTGTTAATTAGGTCCATGATGATGTGCTCCATAGCCTTACATATCAGACTCATCAGGCTAATGGGGCAATAATTTCCAGAATCTGTAGTCGCTCATCCTCTATGGAGAGGGATGACTGTAGCAGTGTGCCGTTTGGAAGGGACAAAGCCTGTGTTGAGGCTGTGGGTGAACAGGGTACACAGATGTGGTGCCAGATCACTTTGTAATTCATGTAGAACACAGCCAAGGATATTGTCGGGTCCCATGGAAGCTGTAGTCTTGGCCTTGGACAACGCAGTTTTAACCTGTGCTGTAGTAATGCTGGGTGCCTGGCATTCTTCCGGTATTGAGATTGGTCCTTTGGGGGGGGGGGTAAAATTGGCACTGAATCTGTCAGCCAGTATGTTGGCAATATCTTTTGGTTCAGTATAGGAGGTACCATTGTGCAGTAACTCAGAGCAAATCTGGGTATTGACGTGGAGATTCTTGGTATAACTATAGAAGGCTTTGTGGTTGTTTTTAGTGTCTGTCACAATTCTGCCTTCATAGCTGGCTTTGAAGGTTTTGATGAGAGATCTCAACTTTTTGTTGAGGCTAATAGGGGAATTTTTCCAGTCTTGGGACTTCACCTTATTCTGCATCAGTTCCTCCTTCTGTTGTAGAGTTTTTTTATGGCAGGGAACCACCAGATTGGCTTCCTTTTTTGGAGGAGACTGTCTTGGTTCTGTTGGGTATGACTAGTTCCATGCATTTATGTACATGTTCATACAGTGCATTGGTGTATGATTTGGCAGTCATGCATCTGTTTTCCATTGGCACGGGTGCCGTGAAGTTAGCCACCTCTGTTTTTAGGAATTCAAATTCAGCTTTGGAGAAGTTTTTCATAGTGGATACCTTTGTGGGGGTCAGCCATAATATTTTATCTACATAATTCCTAGAATCACCAAATACACACAGACTCTTTTCAGTACCTTGTAGTCTGTCCACTAGCAGAACCTGGGTTCGCGGTTTTGTGCATTTACTCTGTATGTGTCGATGAAAAGGCATTCGCTGCAACGTCTCTTCGGTTATATAATATAGACCCCCTCACACATGCTGTTTTGAGATTCTGCCATTCTTGTTCATCTCCACCTCTTTTTCCTGAGGTGCTAAAACCCCAAGTAATTCATTGAACTCTTGTGCTTCCTATCCAGTCAACTTCTAGGTCTTCAGCCTGGTCTCTGTTGACGTTAGAGCCTTTTCTGACCATTGCTTGCAGCTGATTGTGGCAACCAGTGGTTTATGCTGTGGGTCAGCTGTTTCACTGGGGATGCACTACCCTTACCCATACTAATTGATATAGGCAGCACCAAGATCGCCACATCCTGAATGAAAGATAAAACACAATTTTATAATGATCTCATAGTGACATAATGGTGTGTTCTCTGCTTCTGGCCAATGCATGGCTATGTTCAGTGACAAAACTTTCCACCAACTTGATCATTTTGCTCTCAGAACAATGTTGATTCATCCTTTGCCCTTGTCCTATCTTCCCCATTGTTACATCACCGTATGGAGAAGTTGGACCCTCTTTTCCAGTATAGAATAGCATTTCTAAAATTGCACTTGTTGGAGAAGAAGAGGGAGATGATGTAGAGGATGTACACCATATTGCTATTGTTCATAGCTAGTAAGGAGTTTAACATTTTTGCCCCTATTTCTAAGTTGCTTATATGTTCTGAATGTGCAGCCAATGCAAACAGTAACCCCCTGCTTACTATTTCTACCGCAGTGTTGCCTTACATCACAGTTTTTAACTCCAGAGTGAACTAACACTTTATGCACCCATGGCTAATCATTTTGTCTTCACCAGTGGATGCTGCTGTAGAGACAAGACTAACTGTCGACTGCGTCATAATCACAAGGCTAATACCTCTTCAGAAATGGACATAGTTTCAAAAAATGAACTTTTGTCTGACTGACTCACCAAATTGCCTGGTTAACAGGATCTAAACAAACTATGTTCATTTCACACTACATTGTCTGTTCTTTACATTTTCTGTGCACTCTATCCATATGTGCTACTAAACCCTTCTTTTCAGAAATCATGACCTACGTCAATAATGGTATTACAGATCTCCAGTGTAAAATATCTTATTGTTGTTGCATCTTGCAGCACTGCAGATATCTCCCAATATATGTATATTTTTGTCCTGGCCAATTATTCCACCTACTAATTGTGTATCTTTGCTATTAAAAGGTTACCGTAGCTAGTGCACATTTTGGAGGCAGATATTCTTCTGTGAAGCACATTAGTTCTTGTAGCCCTGAAAAACTTATTTTAGCTCAGCTGCCTTAGAAAGAAGTTTTCAGCCATGAAATTCTGATTTCTGGTTAAACTACCTAAATTGTTTGAAAGTTTTAGGGCTTTATGACAATGTAGGACACCTTCACTTTTATAGGTAGCAAGATTCAGGTAAACTAGGACTTGCATTCACCTTGAGGAGGAAATAAAGAAGAGTTCTGGGTACTTTGTAGACAACTACTGTAAAAGAATGGGCACTTTTATACTATTAATAGCATTACAAATATTTTGAAAGATTGCCTTCCTATTTTCTACTTGTAGGCCTGAAAGTGTACAGTTTAACTCATTTGTACCTGTCAGTACTGGTGCTAATGAGGAGTGGAATGCCTCATTACTGGCATGTGAACAAACATCATCGAGGGTTGCTTCAGAAATCAACTTAAATATTAAAAAAAAAATTTACTTGAGCAGGTAAGAGAATGACAAGTATTATTGTGTGTATAACACAATTAAAGTAAACCATGAAAGGCATGGTGTGCCACTCAGGTACGCTGCAGCATATGGTGCAGTGCAGACAGGTGTGCCTCTACATCTAATACTGTTGGTAAGGTGCAGCTCTGCATGAATGATTCAGAGGATGTGGAAGTTAATGAGACTTCTGATGTCTGGCAACTATGGCAAGATAACAAACAAACAGCCAGTAAAGATTATTACACAATTATTTAAATCCTAAGCATAGTGTGGTGTTACATGAATATAAATTTCAATTACATAAAATAAAACTCACTAAAACAGTTTTGACTATGTAGCTCAGTTAATAAAATTAGCAGAAGAGTACAATTATGTAGAGAAATTGCAGCATATTCAGATAGAATTTATATATTGAATAAATGTATTCTGATAAGACTCAGCCTATATTTACATGCAGTCAGTGTTTCTCTGTTGGAGTTTGAAAATCAGAAAAGCCAGAGCAGTCATTTAATTTCTTTATTAGTGTCTGCACATGACTAACTAACTGAGATGTTCATTTATGGATGCTGTCTGCATCGCCTGTTCTTTTTATGCATTTTATTTTCTGATTGGGTAAATCTATTTTGCTTATTACTGCTTTGAGAAATCTGTTGTTCTGGTGATTTGTGGCTTTTGAGCTGCTTGGCCCTAGTGTAAATTTAGCTTCAGAGGCTTCTCCCAGTCTTATCTCTACTTTTTCTACTGGGTACTGAAAACACAAACTGTGAAGGCTCTACCCTTAGACTCGTAAAGCTTAAGATAGCCTATATTTCACATGACCTCACTCATTTAGAGCAAAATGCAATTTTCAGGATATTAATCACTTTTTTCCAGCATACTTTTAGAATCTGTAACATCTGGGACTAGAGTGTATTTCACTGGAGAGCCTGTGAACTGCTTTTCAGGGAAGAATTTGGGATTAGTGTGTCTATTTTGCTCCTGGTGAGAGAACAGAGGGACATTATTTCCTGAACTTTCTAGTGAATACCAGTCACTGGCTAGTGTGAAATTTGCTTCTTAGAAACCAGCTAGGAATTAATATATTGCTTTGTTCCTGGTGAGAGAAGAAGCAGAGGGGCACTAATTCCTACTGGCATCTAATTCGGCATCATTTGCTGGATTCCACTGACTGATCTGGTTGCAGTTTTGGTGTCACTCTCTTCGGGGCATTTGTGCAGCTTGGCTTTCTTTTGTATGCAGCTGATACAGGTTCTATCAAAGGTATCTACCAAGAGAAGACAAAGTGTACTGAACCTGTTAACAAGTGGGTTAATATCACTGCTCCAGTTTGGGATTAGCGCTATACTCTGTTTCTGGTAAGAGATGGTGCAAAGTATCACTTATTCCTGGTTTTGTGCAGCTGTGTTGAGACCACCTCTATCTCCACTAACAGACAGACAGTACCTCCAGTAATCTAGGCACTACTCCCCCTCCCCATCAGCCCACAATAGCAAACACCAAAAACCATGGATTTGCCCTTTCCAACTCCTCTGTAGTCATGGTTGAAATAGGAATCCTGAGACAGTGTTGAAATTGTCTCATGTTTACTGACATTTACCTCCAACTTAAAAAACTAATACACTGTATGAGAGTTGTAGTTATAAAACTAGCAAAGCTCTAACATAAAGCCTTTACAAACAGCAAACAGGTTTTCAGTACTTCCGCTGTGGCGACCCCTAACTGGGAAAAGCCGAAAGACACAAACAAACAAACAAACAATGGCACTCTATACCTATCACACAAAATACACACCAAAGAAATAAACCTACTTCTACCAAGGCTCTTAAAAGTAACTTCCCTAAACAATTAAGGCCTCCTAAATGTAATGTAAGAAAGACATATGCTGAGCAGCCTCACACTCAGCTTAGTAACATCCACTGTGAAACACGCATTTCAGTCTCTCAGCTTAAAAGTCTATAAGGTAAACTTCAACAAAATCCAGCTTCATAGTGGAACACACACTGGTGAACCCCTAACCAGGATACATAAGGATAGGGTCACAGTTAATTGCCTCTCAGGTGCCAGGATTTGCCACATCATGCATGTACTCCAGTCCTAGCACCACAAGCACATATCTGACAAGTGAGATTAAATGACTTGACACATACATCCCTGGACTGTATAAAAAGAGACACGATAGAGCTCTCAGAATATGTGACCAAGACAGGTATGAACTTAGCCTTGAGCAGCATTTTACTATCACTAACAATTATGCCTCAATACGAACAAAAGATTATTGACATCAAGAATTGGCAGGTTCAATATATATCAGTTTGGGAGGAGATGGTAAAATTGCCTTACTGCTTTGCCAGGCATGGTCTGCACCTATCTCCCCAAGGCTTTCATATATTGGCAAAAATCTTGTCCAACCCCGTAGTGCCTTTTTAGGCAATGTTAGCCTTCAAAAACTTCCAGCTTAATCAGTCGTAATCCAGAACTACATAATGATATTGTTGCTTAACACTAGGAGCCTTAGCAAAAAAAAAAATAATTCCCTACAGACACTGCTTACCTTGGAGTGCATTGATATATGCATCATCATGGAAACGTGGTCCAAGACCATTGAAAGGCCCCCATGAGTGCAGGGTTTCAGCAACATTATCAGGCGGGTTCCCTGGGAAAGAAATCACTTGCCTCAAAACATAAACACATCATTACAAACATAACAAAGTGGGGGGCTTCACCCCCACACCCCCCAATGTGGGGGGCTGTGCCCACCACACACCCTCTAACTAAATATGCCAACTCCGAGATCGCACTACAGTGGGGAAAACGGCAAACTTACAGGGATGGCCAAGCGATTTCTTTCCCAGGGAAAGAAATCGCTGATGTCAGCATTCATGGTTTTGTGTGTTTGCTATGTATGTGTCATTGAAGAGGCGTTCGCTGCAACGCCTCTTTGGTTATATAGTATAGACCCGATCAAGCCCACTGCACTAGACAAAGGCACTAAAGACAGTGATGTGTCTATATTCATGAAACAAAATTTCACCTCCGGACTTGTTAGACGGGACAATGACCTAGAGCTCCTCCATGTCCAACTTACTATTAACAAAACCTGTTATCACATCATAGCTGATTAAAGGACCCCCTTGGCCCTTACATCCTACCTGACTAGTATGGAGTCCCTATGCATAAGGCTAAATACCATTCTCTTAGGAGACTTCAACTAACCTCCATCAACTAAGAGACTTTTACATACCCTAACATGAATGCCCATAGATTTCTAGACTTTATAAATGCAAACTCCATGGACCAGTTAGTCTGCTCCCCAGATAGGGAGACAAAATCCTAGACTTGGACTTCATCTATGTGGGGTTAATCTGTTCCCCACTAGTTGTAACTTCTTCCCTATTCAAATTGGAATATATGTAAGTCACATTCTACATAAAATACCTCAATACTCAGAGATTATGCAAACGCAAATCTACCAAAACTGAGTGATATTCCAACTAAATTCAACATCTCACTCCAATGTGCATGTAGAATCCTTCACTGCCAAATTCTATGCACATCTGAACAGCTGCATAGGTGCATATGTCCCCCTCTAAAGTCAGTATAATGCCAGTTTTAAAAATAAATTCCTGTGGCGGAACCCAAGTATAAACAGGCTGTACTTTAAAAAGAAAAAAATTCATTGCATGCAACAATAAATGCAACTCATAGTCTTTCAGACTTAACAAGGAACTCTAATCCCTGATCAAATCAACCAAAGCAAGATCTGGGGTAAAAATAGCCATCCAGGCAAAAGACAACCATAAGGCCTTCTTCAACTCTGTTTAAATCTCTGTAATAATGCCCAGCACTGTACAAAGCTAATAGTCAATGATATCAGATACTCACATATCCAGTTTACTAGCTCTAACATCACTTCTTCTCTCCCCCTACATTTCCAGATCACATATCCACATCTGCACCCTCTCCTCACATCTCCATAGAACAAGTCCTCAGAACACTTTCTAAAGCCAAGAACACTACTTCTGTGGGGCCATATAATATACTAGGCTGCCTACTGACAAGGCTGAAACAAAACCTGTCAAACCCTCTATTGAGGCTATTCGGTATCAGCCTCCAAACAGGTTTTGTGCTGGATGTACACAGGACAGCAGAAGTCATCCCCCAGAACAAAGTTGGGGTGTCAGTGAACCAGGGTAATTATAGCCCCATAAATCTGGCCATCCTCATCTGTAAGGCTATGGGGAGGATCATTATTAATAAATAAAGACTTAGGTAACCTACATACTTCTGACCCAGGCCACTTTGGTTTTGTCATGGGCAGATCCCAACAGCTTAATCTGGTTAACTTCTTCTGAAAAGATTATTAAAGGAATGGATGAAGGAAAATTGGTACAAACTGCATAAGTAAACCTCAGAATGCATTTGACACCATCCCACATTCAGCTATTGTTGATAAACTCTCCCATTTAAATGTTAATTCCTATTTAACACATTTGGTAGTAATCTAGCTCACAACCAGAACCCAGGAACTTTGGGTGGGCAGCTCTACTTCCTCTAAAAGACCTGTCACTATTGGTGTATCCCAGGGTTCAGTCCTTGGGCCACTCCTCTTTGGCATCAACTTCTTGGAAGTTAAAGCCAATGCTAAGGGTTTATAACTGACCAAGTTTGCAAATGACCATAATCAAAAACAAAATGACAAAAAATGTATAATAGTTTCCTTCAGAAAGCATGATATACCCTGTAACTGTCACATCAACAACAGGCCCCTGCAAACTGATCTGTTCATTAGGGACGCAATAAACTGTACTTTGATCACTGTGTATCCAGTATTGTAAGAAAGTCATTTTTCTGTGGATATGTAATTTTATAATGACTTTGGTGGCACTGATATTTCAACGTTAAAAAGATGTACCCAGGAACTGGATGGGCTCCTTTCATAAAATAGATTATAAACTAAAATGTTGGACCAATTCTCAGATTGACATGAAGTGTTGGATTGAAGCTTATCATTTATTATGAACAATACAGTCTCAATCAGTTGCAATGTCAATGTGTTGATGTTGTTCTTGCTGTTGTACTGAAATTTGATATTGTTGGGTTATAATAAATTTTTTATGAAGAAAAACAATCTTTGCATGGGGCATGCTGCCACTGTGTCCCTTGAAGCTGTACTACTCACACTCATGCAACTTATTTGTACCAACTTTACAGTTATACCATCTGTGAGAATGGGAAAATCTGCATTTTAGCTGTTTCTAATCCTTCCAGGGGAAAAGCCAGCAAACTTCTTCTTCTTTCAGCTTTTCTCGGTTAGGGGTCACCACAGCAGATCACCTGTCTTCTCATGATTGGCAATGGAGTTTTATTGTGTTGAGTTGCCAGCCCGGCACCCAACCTTCCACAGAAGGCACACACATGCACACATGCACACACTCACACCTAGGGCCAATTTAGAGTGTCCAATCCACCTACAGCATGTCTTTGGGATGTGGGAGGAAACTGGAGCACCCGGAGGAAACCGATGAGACCACAGGGAGGACATGCAGACTCCACACAGAAGGCACTCAGCCAAGGATTGAACCAGGGAACCTCTTGCTGTGAGGCTACAGACTAGTAATCGCACAGATGAGTGTTGATCACTAGTGTTTTGACAGCAAGCCTGGCTCCTCATAAATGCATGAAGAGGTTATTTATTATCAGGCACACACTTAACAGCTTTTACAGGTGAATGAGTAAACCACTCAAAGCTTTTCGTAGTAAATTTAAAAAACAAAAAGTAGATGCTTGTGGTAGAAATGAGCAAGTACTACATGATAAAAAAGACATTTCACAAAAAGTTTGTTTTTAAGAGGTCAAAGGAAGCTTATAACTGATAGTGGTACCCTTATTTTTCATGAAAAGTGAAGGATATTCTTAGAGGATACACTGGATATAGAACATGCAAGGGAAACATTTCTATCACATTTTGTGCAGAGTTTGAATCTGATGAAAATTGACCCATTTCTGGTATAAATACAAGATATGCCTATGAATTTTGAGAGAGATAGTGGAAGTTGTATAGCCCTGATAACTGAACAGAACTTTAGAAAATCACTAGAATTAAACTGGCTTGAACTCCCCAACCAACTTGCCTTTATTCAGGTATCCACCTTCCACAACCTTATTTTCAAGCTTACTACCTGCCCTGCACTAGCCAATCTAGTCACACGTTACACACCAAATCGATCCCTACAATCAGAAGTCAAAAATCTCTTAGCTGTCTCAAAACCCACAAGAAAACCAGGTCACTCTCTGTATTCATACTCTGTCTCTATACTTTGGAATTCACTACCTTTAGCTACCAGGTCTATGCCTGGCCCAACTCATTTCAAAGCCTCTTTAAAAACTCATCTCAGAAATACATGGCTCTGCTCCTGCATAAAGCCTGCCTAATGATCAGGTCTTTCTTCTTCAACACTAGCCTCATCGTGCTCTTCTGTAACATTTCATTCCTTCACAGGCTGCAAGATCCTAAGGCTCTTCTAACTCCTTCTCTGCTTCTATACAACATCCTTAAGGTACAGCTCAGGCTTTATTGCTTCTATTCTTCTTAACTCTCTCTCACTATCTATCTGCAAAACTAACTTTCTGGCTGCTATTTTCCTAACTGAAACTAACATTCTATTTTGCATGTACTATAACAGTCAATATCACACATTGCACTACCTACGTACTATTTTTTGACACTATCTACATTATGTATAGTGAGACTGACTATTACTGTCTGTAATGTTTTAACTGTACAGAATTGTCTAGACGTGCACTAATATATTGCAACATCTTGTAACATAGTTTGTTCTTTCAACTTATTTTTGTACAGTATTTCTAATGTCATTTGTATTGTGTTGGATTATACTGTATTTGTATTGTACTGTATGTGGAGCTTTTCTCCCAGGGCCTCTGCTGAAAATGGGTTCTGTAGACCCAGTCAGCCCACCCCGGTAAACAAATGGCAAGTAAATAAATAAATTTGCACAGCCCTGCATTCTGAGGATTTTGTACTGAGAACTGCTAATCTACAAACTTCTTGTAAGGACTTGCATACTATCTACTAAATCATGTGATTATTTTGCAATAAAAATCTAATTTTTTGTACAGTATGTATTGGTTTTTAGAAAAGAAAATGCTAATAGTTGGAAGGTCCAGAATTTGAGAAGGCCTCAATATCTAGTAAATCCTCATTTGGTTGGAAAGTTGTAATAAATCTGACCAAAGCTGAATGGTCAGGCTGTTACTGGGTAGTGATGTTAGTAGCAATGATTAGCAGAATTTTAGAAGTTATTGCATCTCATAACAGTGAAATGTACTTGCCCAGCTTACTTGAAAGAAACTGGAGAAATATAATTCATTTAGACTGCGGAAAAGTGAAATGCACACATTCTGAAAGTGGCATTTTAGGGAAGATGTGCATGAAAGATGAAATAGTGTTTAAAGAAGAAGATAGGGCCATGTTAGTAATATCATGTTAATGCTGATACAATAAGTACGTTACCTGTTTCAGAACAGCCTGCAGACCTGTATGGAATGGATCATATACTGATCAGCAAGGCGAACTTCCACAGAGATACCTAACTAAAAGGATACAAGGTGTAGACATGTCCAATATGGGTCAACTCAAGAGTCCTGTTGCTATACTTGGCATCCTACAGATTGCTGAGAGGTGACCTGTGCCTGGCATACAAGGCATCCTCTTACCCAATACTGATAGATTTAGTGCACATCAGCAAATCAAATGGCATCAGAAATACTCGATCTAGGGATCTAAACCTCTTCTGCAACATCAACAGAATGGTTTGGAAGGACAGATATATCTCACAGAGAATTTTGGTGCTGTGGAACAGACTCCCCATCCACATAAAACAAAGTTTATCCCTGTCCATATTCAACTACAACTTGGATCTATGGATGGGAAACAGAAAATATACCCCAGAACTCTTCCCTGTACTACTAATGGACAGAAGCAACTCCTAAATGCTTTATCCCATGCATTGCTCCCTCAAATTATATATGGTATGATCCCAGTTATTCTCATTAGGAGTAATATATACTTATTGACCAGGCGATGGGTAAGGCCAATCTCTAACCAAACGAGATAGGTTATTTCAAAACACAAAAAGTAAATAAACAAAGATTTAACAAAACCACCACGGCTTCCAGTATAATTAAAATCCAATTTATTGCATAAGACAAGCGCTTTCACGTAGACACTCTACACTTCTTCAGATCCTTAAAACAATGCCTCAATACAAAACATTTTATAGCAGCAAAATCACAGTCCAAATATCAACTGAGTAATTAAATAATTGAATAATAGAACAACTGACATTAACTACCCTCAATATAAAAAGCTAAAACCATTTACTTAAAGTGCTGTGCATCCAACTCTGGTTTAGTACAAATATTACTGTTCAAACCAGGGTAGATGTGTGCTTGTAACTTAAAAAGCCATTTCAGTTCCATGCGTTCATTAAAATTATTGTTATCACCACCTCTCTTATTCATTGCAACAACTTATTTATTTTATTTTTATTTATTTTACATTTGTTAACCGGGCTGGCCTAGCTGGATATATTTCCATTTTCAGTAGAGGCCCAGGGAGAAAAGCTCCAACAAGATAGAAAAAAAATTAAAATGTAATTACATGTTAAAAGAAAGGATTGATAAAAAAAAATACAGCAAAAATTATATCATAATAAAAGTATTTACACTTGAAAAAGCATCAGTAAATAATATATATACTTGGAAAATCAACAATAGAATGTAGCACAGTAAGATACATAAGGAAGTTTTCACTTCTAGTAGAACATTATTCAGCAGTATATAGATTACAGTTTGAAAATGTGCAAGACTTACTTGCAAGTATAAGAATTTAAAAGTTTTGAAGTTTGTAAGGAATGTGACATAAAGTACAGAGGTGAGAGAGGGTGGAGGGGGTGGTTAGTCGGGGTTGCTACAGGGGCATAACCAGTGAATTTTGAGGTGTTTTTTTAAGTTTTTGTTTAAAGAGAGGCAAGGATGTGATTAGGGTTAGTTCAGTAGGTAGCAAGTTCCAGTTTTTTCCTGCTGTGTTAGTAAACAGAGAGTCACCAGCCATGTTGTTAGATTTTATAATGGTTGTGAGGAGTTTGCTAGAAGAACTTAGGGAATTCAGATTTTTATAGGAGATAAGGAAATTGGGGAGTATAGGGGTAGTGTTGGGTTGATAAAATATTTTGTGGGCAATCGTAAGTTGGGAGATTGTCAGTTGATTTTGGAATTCAAGCCAGTCTAGTTGCCAAAGATTCAAACAGTGGTGGGTTCTAAAGGGATTGCCAGTGGCAAATCTGGCAATGTTGTTGTAGGAAGTTGCTAGTTTGTTGAGATTATGTTTCTTTAGGTTGGTATAAATAGGTGAGGCATACAGAAGAGTAGTGATTAGATGGGAATGAACAATTCTGGTTCTGGCTGCTGGAGTTAGGAAAGGTTTTATTTTATATAAGGAGCCTATTTTTCTGTTTACTGTTTTAATGGTGTTATTTATATGGTGATCAAAGGTAAGGTAGTTGTCAATGGTTATTCCTAACAGTTTAGTAGTAGAGTCAGGGACTATGACAGTGTCATTATTGGAAGAGACTGAGAAATCTAAGGGGGAGGACTTGGTAGTGGTGGAAAAGAGAAGGAGTTTGTTTTTTTTGGCATTAAGGAGGAGACAGTGCTTTGTAAACCATGTTTCTACAGTATTAAAAACTTTTTGAGTAAGCAAATAAAGTTCAGATGGGGAGTTTGCTGAGTGTACAAGCGTTGAATCATCTGCATATTGAATGCAGGTGGCTTGAGGAATTGCTCTGTGGAGGTCATTGATAAATAATGAGATAAGTAGTGGTCCAAGAATAGAGCCTTGAGGGACTCTGAGGGTGACTGGCAGAACAGATGAAATTTGATTTTCCCAGAGAACTGCCTGTTGCCTGTTGCTGAAGTAGGAGCTGAACCATTTAACAGCTTGAGAGTCAAAGGAAAGGGATTGAAGAATATTGATTAAGAGGGTGTGGTTTACCATGTCGAAAGCTTTTGAAAGGTCGATGAAGAGTGCAGATGAGAGGATGTTTTTATTGCAGTTTCTATTAATGGTATCTGTAAAGGATAAACGGGCAGTAGTGGTACTATGAGATGGCCTAAAGCCATGTTGGCAGTCTGCTATTATCTTATATTGTGACAGATGATATAAAAGTTGTTTGTGAATGAATTTTTCTAAACTTTTTGTTAGGGGTGTTAAGAGAGCTATAGGCCGGTAGTTTGAGTAGTCATTTGAGTTCCCACCTTTGTAAAACTCTAAAACTAAATGTATGAAGTGAAAATTCTACTATGTGCTTAGCTAGAGCATTGCATAAATTCCTATGCTTAATGTCATACAGATGGTGGTACACTCTATCCCGAAGACGTTTTGTGGTTTTACCTACATAAAAACAGCTGCACCCATCACATGTAGCCAAGCAAATAAGGTTAGTAGTGTTACAGGAGGCACGAAATCTCGGTTCAAAACTATAGAGGTTGTCCCACACACTAAATTACTAGGCATTATTATAGACAAAAACCTTAACTTTGACCTACACATAAACAATAACATCAAAAAAACACACCAAAAGCTTGGTATGCTCTACAGGCACCATCACTTTCTTAGCCTCTCTACTAGACAAACCCTTGCAACTACCTTTTTATTACCCTCTCTCCTTTATGGTGCCCCTCTCCTCACTAATATCCGAAATTCTACAAAATCCAAACTTGCTATGTGTTACAACAGAATAGCAAAATTTGCCACCAAGGCCAAATTCTCATCCCACCACTGTAAGTCACTGAAACAATTAGGGTGGCTGGAACTCTCCCACCATATCTCATTCACCAAACTAACTACTGTGCACAAAATAATCTGCAGACACAGACTGCCCTGCTCTTTCAATTCTACTTGCCAAATACCATTCCAGCAGGCATCTAAGATCTGAAAATCATCTACTTCTAAAAGTAGATAAGCCCACCTTACCTGCTGGTCAACTCCTCTATTCCTTCACCATCGCCAAACTATGGAACTCACTTCCACCTTCTATAAGAAACACAGGCAGCACCACCACCACCTTCAAACAAATACTGAAAAATCATCCCAACTCTTCCTGGCTATGTTCCTGCTCTATAACATAACCTCTTCACTCTCCTTATATGATTACTAAACTCCTATGTCTTTTGCTACTAGTGACTGATGATACTTTCTCCATATTTATTTTTATCTTCACTTATTGATACTGGTACAATAATACTGATTAATATATATCTGTTTATACCACTCTGAATTCATTGAATTCTGCTTTAATGTATATTTTCTGTATATATTACTGTAATCAAACTAGTTTCCTGCTTTTATGTATATATTCTGTATATGTTACTATATTTACTATCTGTAACACTGTTTCTACTTCTGTACTAATTAATGTTTATATTTTTTCTGTATCTCGTTGGAGCTTTTCTCCCCGGGCCTCCACTGAAAATTGGCTCTTTTAGGCCCAGTGGACTTTCCCGGTAAACAAATGCAATAAATAAATAAACAAATAAATAAATAACATAGAACTGGATGCTTAAATTTTTGAACTCATGTCATACTGCTACACATCTTACACTTCTTACAAGGGAAAGTACCAAGTTCTCCCTCTTGAGTTAAATTACAAGTTCTACTACCACACAATATCTGTTTCATATTCTGATTGTTCTTATATACAAACTTAAGCTTTTCTCAAACCAGTTTTATAGTATCCCTATCCATCATAAGAAAATGCCAATTTTTATTAATAATTTCATGTGCCCTCTTATTATCTGTAGTATATCTAGTTACTAAATGAGTTCCATATCTTCCTTCACATCATGTGGTATCTCTGTGTGGTAAGTTATCACTATCATGAGAACTCACTCTCTCATTGATAATCTCATCCCTTAACCTAGAAAAATCAGACCCTCAATAGCCTCTATCTAAACATAACTGTTCCAAAGTATTTACTTCCTGTTGCATAACAGATCTATCTCCACAAAGCCTCTTCACCATGTTCAATTGACCCTTCACAATGTTAAGGAAGATGTGTTTGGGATGCATACTGCCATAGTCCAACAAATTATTCCGCCAACATTCCTTACAGAACAAGCCTGTAGCTATTTTCTCCAAATTATTCTTATACAATTTCACATCCAAAAAATCCAGGGTTTCAAATGAATACATAGCTACAAACTTCAAAAAATCTGTTGTATTTTCCAAATATGTAATAAATTCATTAAGGAGGGGTATCCCCCCATCCCACAACATAAAAATATCATCCACGAAATGTCTATAAAATTTTATGTGGATACAAAAATCACTAGTGAACAAACATTGTGTCTCTTAAAAGTGTACCACCAAGTTTGCATAGGAATTAACACAAGGGGTGCCCATGGCGACACCCCATCGCTGCAAATAAATTTGTTCTTCATACATCAGTACATTGTTCAAGAGAATCACCTCTAGCAAAGTACATATTAAAATAACCTCATTACTGTCAAACATACTATGTATACTTAAAAGTGCTCTTATGGCTTCTATGCTATACACATTCGGTATGGAAGTAAATAAACTTTGTACATCCATGGTCACCATCAGTATGTCCACCATATCTGTACTCTCTCCATATTTATTCAGATCATCAATAAACTGTGTTTCATCCTTTAGGATGGTGGAAGTCTCTCTCACTAAGGGCCCTAATTTACCTTCCACATAAATAGAAA
Organism: Protopterus annectens; assembly: GCF_019279795.1. Taxonomy (NCBI): domain Eukaryota; kingdom Metazoa; phylum Chordata; order Ceratodontiformes; family Protopteridae; genus Protopterus; species Protopterus annectens. The sequence goes on from NC_056730.1 coordinate 1,114,678,395, forward strand.
GAAGTTCCATGCACCATCCCCCTCCATCCACTATGGGTCTCACTGGGGGGTTCTGCATCGACTTGTGGATCTTAGGCAACCCTTTGATGCAGGGAATTTATGGATATTCCACATGTAAAAAAGAATATATAGTGTCATCAATTTGTCTACACATAAGTAGATCATAAAGCGTATCATTTACATTACTCACAATTTTACAATATTCAGTATTATTTAACCTTGTATATGTATTCAAATCATTCAATAAACAATGCATAGCTGCATCGTAATCACCTCTATTCATTAGGACTATCGCACCTCCTTTGTCAGCTGGTCTGATAGATAATGCAGGATTGTTCCTCAGCGAATAAAGTGCTTGCCTCTGAGCTATATCTAAATTATAAATTCACCCCTATGTTTCTGATATAAGGTATCATATATATATATATATATATATATCCCTCTCACAGGCTCTGATAAAAGCTTCAACATGAGTCGGTGGTAAGGGAGTGAAAGAACTCTTCCTCCTATACACTTTACCATTTACAGTAGATTGATCTGAACCATCTTTAAAAAGCAATTTTAAAGCAATATTGCACCCAAAAAGTCTTAGTCAGTAATTCACTTACATTAGCAGTAGAAGAAGGAATAAATGTCAAACCTTTATTCAGAACAGAGAGCTTTGATGAGCTTATGGTCTGACAAATTCACCGCAATGTTATTTAATATTTCTTTCTTCTGTTCGAAGCATGGTTTTCTCCAGAATTCTTCCTCTTCTGCCTTCCCCGACTCATTCATCTCAATTGCTGTTGAGCCTCCCATTGTTTTACTAGGAGGGGTAAAAAGCGATCCAAAATACATGGAGTGAGCTGTTTCGGTCTTACTCCCATGGACACAACAGTGAGGGCCTTTTGGTTAGGTGGAGGGGTATAATCAAGTTCAACCGATGGTAAAGGTGTGCTAGATATTTCCCCTCCAGCCATCTGTGTGCCCGTTACCAAGGCACTAACTTCCATAGTATTCAGGAATGGGCTAGGTGCTGGCTCAGAATATAAGATGGTTTGCTGTGGCTCAGATAGTGAAGTCATCCATGTTGAAGTACTCCGCCATGTGAATACATTCCCTGACGTTAAATCAATAAAATCCCTCTGCAATTTCCGTTGCTTCGTTTGTTGCAACTTCGTCTCATATAGGGAAATATTCACATACATGTTGGTCAATGCATTATCAAACTGTTCCCCCTTAAATTTTTCAAGAATGTTACTGTGTGATCGTTGTATTTCTTCTTAATTTTTGCTCAATGGGGCAAAAATAGTTAATGATAAGTCTCATGTATTGATAACTTAAATCAAGATTTAACTGCTGCCACTGTTTGAGTAGCAACGGATGTGTGTCACCATACAAGGGCATACATAGCACTCCCATGCCCCTCAAAATCACACAAAAATATAGGCAGACTTCCAGATGCTGTCTCTGCCAAACATAACGTTTAAGCTTATACAAGTCATTTTCCATGTCCCTTAACATGGCAGAAAACTGTTGAAAATTCTCAGTTTTATCCGGTACTTTACCTTCAGTTCTTCCTTCGAAGTTCATAACCAACAAAGGGTTATCACGCTGCAATAAAACATTTTCCCAAGTCAACCGCTCCCTGTCAACAGGCAAAGCAGAATTCCTTTCAGGCAGAGTAGTATCAGCTATGTGGAGGTGTGGATGTAGAGCAACCAAAAGAGGAAAAATAACACCACGACCACCCAAAGGTCTTGTTGAAGAAAACAAATCGTAAATAAACAAAGACTTAACAAAACCACCACGGCTTCCAGTATGATCAAAATCCAATTTATTACATAAGACAAGCGCTTCCACGTAGATGCTCTATGCTTCTTCAGATCCTTAAAACAATGCCTCAATACAAAACATTATATAGCAGCAAAATCACAGTCCAAATATCAATTGAATAATTAAATAATTGAATAATAGAACAACTGACATTAATTACCCCCATATAACACAAATGCAAAAAGGGAAACTGGCTAGGCTTAAAATGACCTGCAAGGGCAGCTAGCCTGGTACTTACCTGTGAACCTCTGACAGATGATATGGAAATTGCACCAGTGTGTAATGTGTAAATTAAATACTGGACTGCAAGAGATGTAACTTTGTCACAAGTATGCGACTGTTCTTTAAAAAAAGATACTGTAAAACTAGCCAGTTTAGAAACTAATTTGTCAGAAGATTGAGATAGGGGTTTGATGGTCTGCATAGGGAGGGGTGAAAAATCAGTAAATAACATAATGTAAACAAACAAAGGTTTATGCAGATTATTCCAAAAGACAAGCATAGATGGAGTTGTACTTTGCTCACAGAATGCTTTCTCTGTAGCAAGGCATATTCTCAAATTCCTAATGTTTTTCTTATTTTTGAGAATATCAGGGTGAAAGACATAAGCCAAACAGGTATACATATCTTGTGAAAAATAAATGTTATATAAAAAATGCAAAAATGTTGGTACACTAACAAAGGCAGAGAATAGCAAAAGATTAGGAACTAACTATATTGTAGTGCATGGAGCTCGCTGATTACACTCTGATATTTGGAAAAAGGAAAACCAGTTAAGCGCCAGAATGTCGAGCAACCCAACCTTAACAAATGTTAAGCACCCCCTGCTTATGTTGTTAAGGTCAGGTCCCAAGCTACACAGTAAAATCTGCCTGTACTGACTAGCATATGACTGTGGCAAAACAAAACATTTGTTTCTGCTTGCCATCTGTACCGTTAACATGCCCCTAATGTCCGATAAAAAAAAAAACTCAAAGAGAGTTGCTAGAATAACACGATGTGTGCTCATCTGCATAATCTGAGCAATGAGAATGCCGAAATTCAAATGTATGTCATTGTTTAGTGAATTCAAGCCTCAGTGGTTTGTCTGAAAACCACATATTGTATGATGAACAGTCCAAAAATATGAAGTAATAATCTGGATGTCCTGCTCGCTAAGTGTTTCACAGCTTTGAAAGCCAGGAAAACACTTAGCAATTTTTTTCCCTTTTATCTAGTAGTACATGGAGCAGATAAAGGTCCATGTACTAGAAAGAATTATGATTGTCTCACCAATACTAACCCCTTATTATGTATTCTCGACATGGATGCAAAGATTCACCTCATGAGGACATAAGCAGGTTATGATCAGTGAACGGATCATAAGCCTGAATATTAGTTTTTCCATTAAAATGTAAAAAATCACATTCAGTATTCTACAAGTAATATTTTTACCATAATCTTAGATATGGACATTGCTAAGAGAACAAGACCTATCATCTAAGCTCTGCAAGTTTAAGCATGCTAAAATACCTCTGCCCATTCCTTTGATTTGTTTATTTGTTTATTTATTTATTTATTTTTTTAGTTCAGATACTCTGTGTTATAATGTACCATTTGATGTTATGTTGTCCTATCTCACCTTCATTCTTACAATGATGGGCTCAGAGCTGATCCTCGGCTCCGACTCGGCCGAATACTTAGCTGAAAGTCTCAAACCTGGCTCGTGGCAAGAAGGTATCCCACAATGCAGTGGTGTAATTCCCCAGATTTCATTTGCCGCTTTACGAGGTTGGATGCGCTCATCTTGGCCGTGGCTTAGTTGTGATATATTTTTCCTATTACCTTTGTCAAAAACTTGCTATTTTTGCACGTCTTCCAACAGAAAGAGTTATAGCACTCAGACAGCAGATATTTCACCTCCTTCCCAAGAACAAAGTGAAAGCGAAGATAATTCTATGATTATTAGGAACAATGACCTCCACGATTACACTGGTCCCTCTAGCCAGAATGCACATGAGGATTCTTCAATGGCTATTATTCTCCCAATGGTCACTTGGTCACTTCAAGAGCTTCCAATGTCTCATCTGATCAGAATAACGGAATTGTGACAATGGGCAGACCCTTTGTTCCATTACAACCAGTAGCTACAGTGACCAAGGACGCTTCCCATATAGGGTGGGGGGATCATTATTTGGGAAGAACAGTCCAAAGTACATGGCAAGAACACGAGGCTCATTTGCAAGCACTTCAAGACCCTCTCCCTCTAGGGACTATTGCGATTCAGTCTGACAATATGTCTGTGGTTTGGTACATAAACAAGCAGGGAGAACCAGATCTTACCCCCTTTGTCGAGAAGCCCTAAGAGTATGGCAATGGGCAGTTTCTTCCCAGAGCTTTCTAATTACAATGCACATTCCGGGGAAGTCCAACGTGATAACGGACGCGCTGAGCAGAGCAATCCTAATGCCTCACGAGTGATCTCTCAATCGCAATGTAGTGGAAATGATTTTCCAAACATGGGGACAGCCTTGCTGCGATCTCTTTGCCACTCCCATGAATGCCAAGTGCAGCAACTACTTTACCCTAATCCCCCCTCCGGGGGAGACACCGAGAGACGCTCTTGCTTATGATTGGCCCTAGGGACTCCTATGTGCCTTTCCACTGTTTCCTCTCATACCCAGAGTAATTCCTCCTTACTGGCCTCGCCAAGTTTGGTTCCCCTTCCTTTGGCCTCATCTTCAGGAGAAGTGTTGGATTGTGGACCCAGTGCCAGATCTGCTGACTCATGTCAGGGGAGCTTCATCCTTCTCTCCACACCCTAAAACTGACAGCTTGGCTGCTCCACTTCCTAATTTAGTCAGGCTTCACAATTTCACTCCTACACAGTCCTCGCACAGAGCTTCCACTAGAAAACTGTAGTCTAGTAAATGGAAGAGGTTTTTCCTTTGGGCTCAAGATAGGAACATTGATCCTTTCTCTGCACTTATTCATTCTATTTTGGAATTTTTGGTGGAACGTTTTCAACAAGGCTCAGCTGCAGCAACCATCAAGGTCCAACTTGCTGCAATTTCATATTTTCATATTGGTGATTCTACTTCCAACTTAATGTCACATAGGTTGTGTAGAGCCTTCTTAAAAGGTGCTTCCTTATTAAGACCTCCATTTAAGGAACCCCTTTCTCCTTGGGATCTAAATTTTGTTTTGTTTTATCTCATGTTATCTCCCTTTAAGCCCTCTTCATCTTCAGACCTCAAGTTCCTTTCCTGGAAGACCTTGTTTCTAGTGGCTATAATTTCTGCTAGAAGGGTGTCAGAATTGCAAGCTCTTTCTGTTAAATCACCATATTTGATTTTTCATAAGGATAGGGTATCCTTATGTACAAACCCATCCTTTCTACCTAAAGTCCCTTCTCCAAACAACATAAACCAATCCATATAACTTCCAGTGTTCTTTCCTAATCATAGCAACAAGGCAGAGTACAAATTACATCAACTGGACGTGCATAAACAACTCAGATTCTATTTGCATAGAACCAGAGACTTCAGAAAATCTGACCAATTATTTGTATCCTTCTCTGATTCAATAAAGGAATCCTCAGTCTTAAAAACTACTCTTTCCAATTGGCTTTCAAATTGTATTACATTCATCTATAACTCAAATCACAAAGATTTACCTTTCAAAGTGAAGGCTCATTCCACTAGAGCAATGGCTATGTCATCTGCTTTTCAAGCCAGAATTTCCATAGATAATATTTGTGGCAGCAGCTACGTGGTCTACTCCACATACTTTTATTACTTATTACAAAGTGGATTTGACCTCCAGGTGCAGGGCATCCTTTGGTTTCATGGTGCTTAAAGGTGTACTCCTGTGAGCCATCCAGGGAAAAGGTGCTAGGGACGCTGTCCCATCATTGTACGAATGAAGGCAAGATAGGACAACATAACATAAAGAAGTTATGTACTCACCATAACGTTCCATGTTTGTTGTCCATCTCACTGTTCATTCTTATGAACCCTCCCTCCTTACCCCTGCCAAGACTCCTTGTGGATCTGGTAGATTTTTTACTACTTTCAGGAGTTCTTTGTCTCAGCATGTTTCTCCTTCCAGTACATATAGTATGGACTTGGATATATGTTTATATGTATATGTTTGTAGATATGTATATAATGTACATATTGTTCAGTGTTAGCAGCAAACAAGCTCTGAGGAATTACACCACTACATTGTGGGATACATTCTTGCCACGAGCCAGGTTTGAGAATTTCAGCTAAGTATTCAGCTGAGTCGGAACCGAGGATCGGCTCTGAACCCATCATTGTAAGAATGAACGGCGAGATGGACAACAAACATGGAACATTATGGTGAGTACATAACTTTTTATTGTTTCTCAGGACTTCTGGAAGCTTGTTTTCTCAGTAGTATCTTGTTTTTTAGGTGATTGCTTGTTTTTATTTGTACTCATTAATGAATGCTTTTCAACTTTTTGCAATAGGGCTAGGTGAAATATGCTTAAGGCACCATGGCAGAGTGAGATATATCTGCTATATTGTAGGCATTCCTTGCCTTCTTCATTGTCTATTTCTCTGACAACCAATCTACTCACCTCACCTAAGATGCCAATCTTCTTTTCCTGGTGGGTTGTCCTCTGAGACCATGATTGTGGGAGAAAGAGAGAGGAAATATTCTACAGCATCATGCATACTGTCTCCATGTGACTCCTGGGTTACCTCTAAAAAGGGACAGCTGAGTCCAGTGGGCTTAACTCTTCAATGAATTAAATACTAATTTCATTGCTTCAGTGAAACAGTAGTACTTTGTTGTGCCTGGAATTGCTGCATCTAGGAGAAACAATGGGCAAAAATATACATTTAAAGTGTACTATTGCCTTCCATGAAGGAGTGATCTCAGAATTAATATCTATAAGTAAGATGGTGGGGAGCTATGGGAAGGGGGGTTGCCTTTCCCTACAAAAATAATTGTGTTGCTGTAATTTTACTGTTTGATAGCTTTTTACCTTTCACAGAATTACTAGGAAGTGTTAACATTCTCAGTGTTGTTTTTCGTGATGACATACTGGACCTAAGTTAAAGGTCTAGTGAATAAGACACCAGTATGGGGGTAATACATGTGATAATGCTCTTGAGTGATGATATCCATCATTAAACTTAATACTGCACAAGGTCATCTATTTCTTCCCATCGTAGAGTAACCTCACAGTGGATTATAATAAAAATGATGGTTTTGTGGGATCCCATTATTCTACATAGAGAAGTTGGGGAGGGGTGCCACAATTTAAAAAAGACCCCATAGAAAAAAGGCCTTGAGGAATTTTGGAATGTGTTGTTTTATGTTATTGGTATTCACATGTGTCCCTTGTGCTGATTTCCTAAACCCAACATTTGTAGAAGGGGAAATATTGTGACTGTATTTCAGCATCTACAGCTCTCATTTTTCATCACATCCAGAACCATAAGTAGAATGGGACAAAGGAGGCAGCTAGTTGAAGTTGCAGAGGAATAGCTAGATGGAGCCGCAGTAAGCTTACTTTAAAACTAGGGAAAATATAAATTGGACCATAGGAGTTGTACGTCTTGTCAGTACCCACTTTAAGCTTGCCTCTCTTTTCAAGGAGATCCAGGCCAGTCGTACCTGCAGTGAATTTATGGACACCCATCCAGTTGTCCAGCTTCTTTTTAAAAGCAAACAGTGTGTCTCACTACTTAACTTGGAGAATATGTTTGTTCTAGAGAAGGGGTAGGCACTACATGACAAATCTATCCCACATCTATGTCTTATTTATTTGGTGCAGTACATTTAGATATCTGGCCCTAGTGTTAGATGGACTGTTTGATTTATTGATATGTAAGATGTGACAGTGTGAGGTATTACTAGCTATGCCAGGAGAAGTAGGGCAGTGGATGTGTAACATATGTCAGCACAGCTAGCTGGAAATTTATAAAGAATTACATGCCATTTGTATATCAAACTGATTTGTACAGATGCTTGTGTTGAAAATATATTTGTAAAGTTGCTTGTGTTAAAATGTATCAACAGTGGGTCCTGACTGTATTGTAACTGAATTAAATGTATATGTTTTAACAGAGGATACTGGAAGAGAAGAGGTTAATCAAAGTCGAGCTGTGGCTAACTTTTAAACATATTCTAAAATTAAATTACCGGGCCTAGGCCATAAAGATTGTATCTTACTGTTCTGATTGCAGCCAAAGACAAAATGTCTGATAAAACAAGTATTAGGAAGCCTTCTGTATTGTCTTTAGCAGTGAACTAATTGCTATTCTGGAAGGGTAGAAGTTTGACATTGTTTTATGACTTCCAGAAGATGCATCAGATATTAGCAAGCTCTATGTGTGTGTATTATTGACACATATGTGTTGAATCCTGGCAGTTTCTAGCAATGGGGGGTTGCATGGGAAACAGAAGCCAGATAACCAGATGTATGTGATGTCCTTCTGTAATTCATCACTAAAATATTGTTTAATACTAGGTGAGACTGAAGTCTCAGGGCAGTCTGTTTTTGTAACCTGACAAGGAAGGACCCCTCACCCTCTTCATCTTGCCTTGCTTTATTAAGTAACCAGAAAATAATAATTATTTTGATCATCAGGAAAATGCAGAGAGTTTAGTTAAGTTTTGATTTTCTGAAACTGTGTGAACCTGTCCACCTGTGTTATTTTCAACATTTTCTGTGACTGAAACTCTGGTGTTTACTGTAAATAGATATTTAGTATTTTCATGTTCTTGTATTATTTATTGTTAAATATATTTGAATATTTCATTGTGGCTGGTCCTTTAGAGAATCTTTTAAACTTTGAGAGGACTTATATATATATATATATATGTATATATATATATATATATATATATATATATATATATATATATATATATATATATATATATAGTGCCAACTCTGGCCTCTCCTGAAAACTTTGCTGTTGGTCAGTCTACCATTTATATTAATATTAGTTTCACTCAGTATAATTGGTACCCTTTCAAGAGCCTTAGAGAAGCTGGCTTTGGAGTGTCTTGTGGTGGTAACTAACTTATTGTCTGGGCAGAAGGGGGCATAGCTAGTAAATATGTGCCAGCCTTTCTCAGGTGCGTGTGTGTGTGTGTGTGTGTGTGTGTGTGTGTGTGTGTGTGTGTGTGTGTGTGTGTGTGTGTGTGTGTGTGTCAGCTGTTTGGAGCAGGGACATGAAGCACTGGTTTCACAGAGAGGGTGCTGGAGAACTTAGCTTGGACACTCGGCTGAGGTCTCAACTTTACAGTTGTGCCAGTAGGGAGTCTTACTGGGGACCAGGAAAGAGAAAGACAGAGAAATCCAGACCCTGGACTGAGTGTGTTCCCTGTGTGCTCTTAAGGGAAATTGTGCTCTATGTAGAGGGGAGCATCTGTTAATACTGGGTATATCCATTTTTTTTCCCAAGTGAACATCTCTCTCTAGTGCCAATAGTGAGGATTCAGGCTCCTTGATTACTGGCCCAGAGTGGCAATGTCATATAAGAGTTCTAGGATTACTGGATCCCTTATAGCCCTATAAGCAAGACACATGTCACTTCTAAGGACTCTATATGAAACTGATAATGCCTACAGTGTTTCTTTTTAGTTCAGATCTTTTAGGTCGCTGATATTTTCAGTTTCAAACATGTGAGGTCTTTCCAATTACTTGATATGCTTTGTAACTTACATTCCAAAGTGGATGTTGTATTGAATGATGGATCTAAACAATGTAGAGTATGGAAACCTCATTTGATCTGGAAGAAATACTTTTTATTATGAGCTCTACAAGGTAAAATGATTTCTTACCCATCATTGCAATGTTATGATCAAATATAAGGGAACTGTCTACCCAAGTGCCCAGGTGTCTCACAACCTTTGCATTTTGAAGTAGTGTGTTACCTGCTCTATAAACTTTGAGTTAGTGCTTAAGATAGCATATTAAAACCCAGCTATGAATTACTGAAGGAAGAAGTGGAATGCAGATGCTATTTTCTGTTTTATGCCCTGCAAATGATCTTTAAGAGTCAGCTCCCCTCCTTGAGATAAACAGAGCAAAATGTAATCAAAGTTAAATTGATTATCATATCTTCCTAAACCAAGTGTACGTCTATATGCCTGCAGCTAGTATATGGCCTTTAAAAAGCATAAAACTGATCTAGACTAAATGGATGCTAGTGGTATCAAAATAAGAGCTTTAAAAACAGTGTTAGACAACAGAGGATCAGCATGTAAGCTTAGGCTTCTGTCTCCTACCTTATAGACTGTAGACTCTATAATTGAGTATCTAGCAAACCAAAATGTATTTATTGTGCATAACACTAAGCATGTCATAGTTACAATAAATAAAACATATAAAGCACCTATAAACACACTTAAAAAGGCATCTAGATTCTGTTTAGAGTTTGTGAAATAAGTTTTTTTCCCCTGGACCTCTTGAAGTTATATTACATCAGTTAAACCAAATAAGTGCATATTTAGTAAAAGTCAGCATTCAAAGTATTTACACAGATAGCTCATTTTCTAAGCACAATAATAGCCTAAAGGGTGGGCAGTATTAGGCAGCACTTCTGAATCTTCTAGAGGCACTCTGATTAAGATGTTGGGGCTCGAAATACCCACAGTCTCAAAATCTACAAAAAATTAACAGTGTGGTAAGACCTATAGCAGCAGGGTGAGATACTAGGATGAATAAATTTCCAACAACAACTCACTGACAGCTGACAGAACCTGCATCACACTGACAGTAGATAGACTCTGCAGCACACTGACAGGAGACAGAATCTGCAACTCACTGACAGCAGACAGATTGCAGCTCATTTACAGCTGACAGATTGTAGTTCACTGCGAGCAGACGGAATACAGCACACTGACGCAGACAGAATTTGCAGCTCACTGCGAGCAGACAGAATGCAGCACACAGCAGACAGAACCACTAGTAACTTCTTGCAGCTGAGAATAGGATCTTAGCAGATTGGCTAGGCATTACACAGCTCATGTAAGTAGGATTCCTATCATGCAGTTGAAGGTACATGTGTATCAGTACCTCATAATTAGATCTCAAGGCTACTTCAGTTAATGCAGAATCCATAACACTGAAATATTGTGAGTACATCATGAAGGACTTAATAACAAGTAGGCAGTGCAGCTTTTTTGTCCAGTAGATTTTTCTAGTGGTAACAAATGGCCAGTGGAGATATGCATATGATGGCGGTGCTGAAGGTCAGTGGTAGGAAGTTCTAACAGTTGGCATTGTAGTTATACAGCTGTTAGAAAATCAAACCATTGTCCCTGTGTACATCAATGGAGTAATGTGCTTAGTCTGTGTGAAGTCTCACAGATAACAGGAGGATTTAATTTCAGATGTTACTTGGACTGGAAGTGATAGCTGACAATCAAAGATCATTTCCAAGTCTTGCATTCTTGGCACAAACTCTGACTTGCTGCTACCATGGAGCTGTAGTGAGCCTCAAGGTCACATGAATCATCACAACCTCCATCTTGTCGGTATTGAACTTCAGATATCTGTACCTCATTCAGTCCAGGATGGTTTCCAGGCTTCCTTCTTGAGAATCATAAGCTAATAATATATACCTGAAAGAAAGACTGATAAAATTAGGTAACATCTGTGTAATGGTGATACCTCAAATTTGTTTACAATGAATTTTCCAAATGTAATTGGTTAAGACATGAATAATAATGGAACCAAGACCTTTGTTGTACTCCAAGGGGAGCTATACTGGTGCCAGAATGCAGTTACAGTGACAGTACTTAAGATATCCCAACTGAAATCACTGTTTCACTGTTCCAAACAAATGGGTTTTCTGAGTTTCCACTCTCGCATGCGTGAGTGCCGGTATTTTTTTAATTTTGGTTTTCAGCTGGGGGGCTGCAGTCCTGCAGCCCAATAGCACGAGCCGCCACTGGTTTTCTCCAGTGACGTCTGGCTGAGGTACTAAAGCCTAAGCCTTCCATGAGTCATATATCTGATGTATGACCTCAGTCTGTGAGCATAGGAGGACGTAAGCAGATGTATAACTATAAATCCTCAGACTATCTTGTTGCCAGCCCGAATGCAGGTCTCACACTTGTCGGTCTGAGCTTTGTGTGGTTGTTTGTAGCATAAACCTTCTCAGAGTCACATAAGTGGCCTGTTGGGGAACTTTTCTTACTTGTTTAGCTTTGATTTTCTTACAATTCAGCTAGGAGTGAAAAGAATACTGTAGGCAGATACTGTACAAAGACCTCCATTACCAGTGCTTTTTCTGCTTAGGCACAGAGCATGAGTACAAATCTTGTTACATTTGCCAGTCCTTTGTACCCAAGACCTTGCTCTGTAGTTTGTTGTTGTTGAATATGTTCCAAGAAACTCAATGACTTAAGCATTTGGCCCAGTCCAAGATGGCAGATCCCTCCACACCTGATGTACTCTCTGCTCCTACAAAAATGCGTAAGAGACCTAGGCTGATGTTCAGTGTGCCAGGGAGACTGCAGGATAAATTAAGACGTGAACCCACCCTTTGTGTGTGTGTGTGTGTGTGTGTGTGTGTGTGTGTGTGTGTGTGTGTGTGTGTGTGTGTGTGTGTGTGTGTGTGTGTCCCAAAAGGGAAGAGGAAGACAAGTCTATGAATATGGCAGAAAGGCCAGAGGCTCACCAGGCATCCCAAAATTCACATTGCCAGATATATCTGAGAGATCATGGGCATTCAGAAGAGAAGAGCAGTGCTAATTCCTGTCATCGATGTTGTCATAAACCCCCATAATAGAAATGAACGAAAATAAACTGACAAGGATCATGGAGGCAGTGAACTAACACTAAAGGGTCACACTGTGCTAACATACCTTCCCTATAAGTTTAAAAATAAATGGAAAATTAGAAATGTCATATAATTTTTCCAGAGTATGTTATCCCAATGATAGGAATAATCAGTCTTTTTAATGTAGTTGGAAATATCCTAGTCGTAAAGAGTATCTACACACTTCACATATAACAGCAGGAAGCATACCAAAACTCAAATTCATGACCCTCTGAATAGTCTGTAGATGAAACCTCACACCAGTTCCAGCACATGGATGCTGGTTTACCTATGAGTACCCCTAGGATAATTTTTGCCTTATGTGATCAGTTTTATCTGTCAGTCAAACAAGCGGTAGCCCCATGCTTGGAGGCAGAAAATTCACAGTTCACAGGATGGGCTGAATTGTACAACCTTTCCACATTCCAGCACAACATTGCTGGTTGGTTAGAAGCAGCAAAAACGGTCTTCCAGAAATAAAATCATTTTGTGAATATTATTAGCCTGGAACTTGTCCACCTCAATAAATATTAATAAACCCTTTCAAAATGTTTCCCTAAAATTCAAGTCAAGCTTATTGGTGTATACTTTCCTGGACTGTACACATTTCCCTGTTTATGCACCAGGACAGTGATGTCATCTTCCAAATTGAGGGCACATATCGTTTGGGTATTTTCATACTGCTTTAATTACCGTAACGTCTGAAGTGTTTAGAAAAAAATATTTCTTGTTATCCATTCAATGTTTAGCTAAATCAAGATCAGATTTTCTTTTACATCTCCTAACCAGCCCCACAGATTCCTTCTGAAAAGTTGTATACCTTTGATAGTTTGTAGTTGTTGGAGAATCTATAGATTTCTTACTCGCTACATATTTATATTTCAGACTTTCTACTTTTTTGTAAAATGTATCCCAATATGCACCTGGATCTTTATCAGCCAAATTGGCCATTAAGTCCCAAGCCATTAGATCTGTGTTAATGGATAAATAATCATCAGCGTACAAGTTCCTTACACCATCATCTTAAGTCCCAAGCCATTAGATCTGTGTTAATGGATAAATAATCATCAGCATACAAGTTCCTTACACCATCATCTGAAGGCTCAAGCCATTAAATCTGTCCTAATGTATAAATAATCACCATCACCACTACAACCCTTGGTCTCTGAGTCCAGCAGGAAGTGCCATACAACTAGAAAATGATTGGAGTAACCCAAGATGGGAGGGGATTTCCTGTAGCTCTACTAGTAGGATCCCCATGTTTGTAAATACAGTGTCCAAAATATTTCCCTGCCTTGTTGGAAAAATTAACATACTGAAAAAAATCTCAATTTATGAAAAGCATCAATAAAATTATTGTCTAAGATGTCCCATGAGGAGTAAGTGCTCCACCAAATATTAGGTGAGTTAAGGTTGCCAGACGCAACACATTAACCTTTGCTACATCTCTTAATACACTCATACTGGACCTGATCTTCACCAACATGGGGGCTCTATGCTCCAGACCAGAAGTGTATCCCTCACTGGTAAGATCAGACCATAAACTAATCTCACTGGATATTCACATGCCGACCCCACCCCTGCCCAGAAAACCACAGTGAAAAACTTCTCTAAAGCAAATTTCACACTCCTCAAAACCGAGGTGGAATCCTTCAAAGCCCCCAGGCCTGTGGAAAATATGGCCCAGACCACAGAATCCTTTATAAACACATTCTATGAACACCTTCAGAAATGCATGGATCATGCCATCCCAAATAAAACCAAGACCCAATCCTCCAAAGGCAGACGTCCTGTCTGGTGGACCCCAGCCATAAACAAACTATACAATAGAAGGAGGAAGCTACTACATGATAGAGCAATATCCCAAAAAGGGAAGGCATCTCTGATCAGTATTAGCAAAAAACTACGGGCACTCATAAAATCGTCTAAGGCCAACTTCGAGAGAAAAATTGCACAGGACACTAAGGATAATCACAAGGCTTTCTTTAGTTATGTTAGGAACCTGGGTGGGAATTCCCAGATATGCTCAGAATTAGTCCAAAATGACAAAAAATACATCGAACCCACAGACATTGCCAACATCCTAGCTAACAGGTTCAGTGCAAACTTCTCACCCCCCCCCCCCACCAAAAGGGCAAATATCTATCCCAGCAGAGTGCTGCCCCCCTGACATCTCAGATGCTCAGGTAAGAGCTGCCCTCTCCAAAGCAAAAAACACAGCATCAATGGGACCAGACAGTGTCCCGGGCTGTGTCCTACATGAACTCCAAGAAGAGCTAAACCCAAACATAAAACTACTGTTCAATCTCAGCCTTACTACAGGATATGTACTCAAAGAGTGGCATGCAGCAACAGTGGTCCCTCTCCACAAAGGTGGTGCCTCAACGGATCCTGGAAACTATCGCCCCATAAGCCTGACTATCTTGGTCTGCAAAGCTATGGAAAGGATCATCATGGACCTCATAAATAAAGATATTGGGGACCTACAGACACTGGATCCTACCCAGTTCGGCTTTGTTAAGGGCAGATCCTGCCTCTTAATCCTGGTCGATTTCTTTGAAACAGTCACCAAGGCCATTGACGAGGGGAAGTTGGTCCACACAGCCTACCTGGACCTCGCAAAAGCCTTCGATACAGTACCCCACTCGGGCATTATAGATAAGCTCACCAGCTTAAATATAAACCCCTATGTCACTAGATGGGTTGCAAACTGGCTCAAGGACAGAACCCACATGGTTAGAATTGCTGGAGCCATGTCAGACTCCAAACCAGTTACAAGTGGCATCCCACAAGGCTCAGTCCTGAGACCTCTCTTGTTCGGTATATATTTCTCGGAGGTACAGGCCAACACAGAAGGACTGTGGCTGACCAAGTTCGCAGATGACTGCAAACTAGGCGCCATAATCGACTCTCCAGCCAACACAAGCATTCTACAAAAGGGCCTCATAGAAACAGACAACTGGTGCCAGAGCCATGGCCTCAAGCTAAACACCAAAAAGTGTATAGTCATCCCCTTTGGCAAAAACAAAGTGCCCACAAATTACCACATAGGTGGTAATCCATTAAGTACAGAAGTTGATAGCAATCTCTCATTTGAAAACCACGTGGCTAAAGTGGTTAGAAAAACATTTTATATAGCCCACCTAATCATGAAGGGATTCACACCTAGATCAGGGGAGGTTATCGTGCCTCTTTACTCATCCCTCATTAGGCCCATAATTGAGTACAATGCCCCTTTTGGGATGTACCTTACCAGACACCTGCAGCAATTGGAAAGACCCCAAAAGTACCTCACCAAGAGGATCAAAGGGCTCAAACAGATGCCATATGTTGCCCAGTTAAAGAAACTCCAGCTCTACTCAGTGGCATACCGCCTGCTCAGAGGCGATCTGTGCCTGACATATAAAGCCATGTCCAACCCGGAATTAATGGACATGCTGCACCTCAGAAAATCCAAATCCCATCAAGCTACGCGCTTGAGAGACTTGAACCTCAGCACTGAAATAAATAGGACATGCTGGAGGGACAGATTCATAACCCAGAGGCTCCCTTCACTCTGGAATAAAATCCCAGTCCAGGTTAGGCAGAGTCCCTCATTGACTCTGTTCAAGAGGAATCTTGATGAGTGGATGGGAGACCGTAGGTTTACCCCGGGTATCACTTCTGTGTCACTGTTAGACAGAGGCACAGTATACTAACCTCGAAAAAGGGCATAGCAAAATTCATTTAAAATGGGTGGCGAAAGCCAAACACACTCTGGCTAGGCTTATAAATGCCCTAGGACAGATAGCCTAGTATGAACCTATGAACCTATAAAAGAACAATTCCAGGTTCTTTGATGTAAGATAAAGACTCATAAAAAAGCCCACAACAGTAATTGAGATGTTATTCCACACAACTTCAGCTACCAAGATTTCAGCACTTTTACTGCTGCAAAATAATGTTGAATGCAGGTCCTGAATAACATAAATAGATACAACATCCCTGATTTACTACTTCTAAAATTATGAAAACCATCATAACCCTTAGTGGAATGCTTTCCCTAAACCATAGTATGTTGCATTGTGTGAGTTGTTAGTGCATTTTTGGAGTGTTTTTGCCTTTTTATCTACTGTAGCGTGACCGTAGAGTTGGCATATATAATTTAGGGAACTGTGGAGGAGGGGGTCAGAACTCATGTGACTGCACACAGTTGTTAAGCAAGTTCTTCTGGTATACAGGCATCATAATTGATACCTTTGTTTGTGTCTTTCGGCTTTTCCCGGTTAGGGGTCACCACAGCGAAACTCCGGTCCGCTAATAATTGGCAGTAGAGTTTTACGTGCCGGCTTGCCGGGCCTAACGCACAACCTTCAACGAAGGAACGCCTGTTCACACGTCGCCACACGGAAGACACTCTAACTGAGAATCGAACGGGCAACGTCTAACTGTGAGGCGACATAATTGATACCTAATGAGCAGTATTTGGAAATGACTTTTTGACCCATATCCCCCTGTAGTACACCGTCTGTTGTAAGCATCAGTGTTCTGCAGAAATAAATAGCATCATTGACAGAGTCACCTACCCTTAAGAATCCAATACGTTCATATTTATGTGTTTCTGTTTACATGTCTGGCAACAGATGTCCTGGGTGACATCTTCCTATAGATGAGACCATTTTATCACCATTAATGTGGTGCTTCTATATGATGTAGCTATGCGACTATAGTGGCAATGGACTATCTGTGTACACCAAATGTGCATCTGTCCATTGACAGCTGTGTACCATTAAGTGTACATGTGTCTGTCATGAATGTGCCAGTAAAAGTAATGTCTTTCGACATTTCCTGGTTAGGGGTCACCACAGCGGAACTCTGATCCGCTAATGATTGGCAGTGAATTTTTATGCTGCCAAGTTGCCAGCCCAGTGCCCATCCTTTAAAGAAGACACACCCATTCACGCACGCACCTACCTGCATGTCTTTAACGTCACTCGACTGCGGGAAGGACATGCAGTCTCCACACAGAAGGCGCTCCAGCCGAGAATCCAATGGGAGAACCTCTTGCTGTGAGGCGACAATGCTAACCGCTGCACCACCACAGCCTATATGTTATGAACGCGCCAGTGCTGTATGCCTATTCTAAATGCATAGTTATGTATACTGAGTGCGTAACTTTCTGCACATTTATCAGACATTGTACTGCATGTAGATTTGTGTTTTGTTGCCATTGCAAATATGGTGAACTAATGTACATGGTAGGAGAATAAAACTGATTCAGGTATAGCTGATATTTTTTACTGCACTTTGTTCCCTCTCACTACAATCTGTATAGCCCTAGTTGATCATTGGGCACATGGTGCTTCCTGCTGAATGTCTATCCATCTGCTACATCATCAGTACAGGCATTTTGCCTGTAATGTCAATATCAGACTGACTTATGCCTTTTGCAGTTATTCTCCCTCAAAAACGGAAGACCTCTTCACCTGCATGAGTTTAGATGTTGCAATTATGTTGACTTTCTAGGTTCCCTAATGGTGTTACATTTCCATTTATTTATTTTATTTATTTAACATTTGTTTACCAGGAAAGTCTGACTTGGAACGAGCCAATTTTCAGAGGAAGTCACAAACAATGTTCAGTGCCTCACCAAAGTTCAGTCAGATGAAGTGAAATCGAAAATCCAAAAGTCACAAAAGACTGAACACTGCTGGAGTCAAACACCTTCTGTTTATTTTAAACACCAAACACATAAAAGATGAGCACTTTCGGGCCTCTGCCCTTCATCAGATAAAGCTTCTCACATAGTCCAAACAATTTAAAATACATGTTAACCAATGAAATTCAGTTAAAAATCAATGAAAAACCCGCCTATTTTAAGGCGGGTTTCATGAATGACTTCATTGAGCCCAGGACTCCTATGTGCCATAAGTTCAACAATCCATTTTGATTCAGCTAGTTCAGTCAGCTGTTTAATGTCACCCCCTCTTTTACTCAATCTCACATTCACTATCACTCTGAATTTAAAACCATGTAAAGGATGGGCTTCCAGGTGTCTAAATAGTGCATTGTGCGTATCCCCATTCCTAATAGAAGAGAGGTGCTGTAGGATCCTGACCTTAAACATACAGTTAGTCTTGCCTACATAAAAACTGGTGCAGGAATGACACTCTGCCAAATAAACCACATTAGTGGTTCTGCAGGTGGCTCTCCCTTTCAGATTGAATCAATCTGAAAGGGAGAGCCACCTGCAGAACCACTAATGTGGTTTATTTGGCAGAGTGTCATTCCTGCACCAGTTTTTATGTAGGCAAGACTAACTGTATGTTTAAGGTCAGGATCCTACAGCACCTCTCTTCTATTAGGAATGGGGATACGCACAATGCACTATTTAGACACCTGGAAGCCCATCCTTTACATGGTTTTAAATTCAGAGTGGTAGTGAATGTGAGATTGAGTAAAAGAGGGGGTGACATTAAACAGCTGACTGAACTAGCTGAATCAAAATGGATTGTTGAACTTATGGCACATAGGAGTCCTGGGCTCAATGAAGTCATTCATGAAACCCGCCTTAAAAATAGGCGGTTTTTCATTGATTTTAACTGAATTTCATTGGTTAACATGTATTTTAAATTGTTTGGACTATGTGAGAAGCTTTATCTGATGAAGGGCAGAGGCCCGAAGCCATCTTTTATGTGTTTGGTGTTTTAAATAAACAGAAGGTGTTTGACTCCAGCAGTGTTCAGTCTTTTGTGACTTTTGGATTTTCGATTTCACTTCATCTGACTGAACTTTGGTGAGGCACTGAACATTGTTTGTGACTTCTTCAGAGATTTTTGTGTTTTATGTGCCTCACATGCTTTGGGGATACTGAAACTTTATAGAAGGGAAGTTCTTCAAGTATAATGGTATCGACAGTATTTTCAAGTGGAGCAGGAGACTTGACCAACCTCCTAAATCGTGAAAACCCATTTCTTGGTTTGGGTTTTGATGTAAAGAAAGACTTGCATGTTGGTAGCAGTGTACCGGTGGCTACTGATAAAAACTTTGACAGCCTATTGAGAGATTTCAGTTACAAATTGAGCAGGCTACAACGCCTGCAATGGCAGACCTTTCATCTGGAAGCCTGCTTAGTGTACGGGATAGTGCCTCGGGGCATGAGAATTTTGTGCATGCCCACACAAGGTGAGCGCTATCCCGAGTTGCTTGCCAGATGGCAACTATTAAACATTACAACTAGTTATAAATATATGGAATTGATTAATGAGTTTTTTGCTCCAGAAATTGTTATTCTTAAGAAAGAAGTGGAACAACTGAGATATAGACTGGAGAATGAGTTTACGGAGGTCAGAAATACACAACGTTTTAAACAACTTCTAGACTCTCTGCTCAATGAGGAGGAGAAGCTCCGAAGTCAGAAACTCAGTAAATTAAGAAGAGACCATTCTGACTTCCAACAAGGGAACATCTTCGTCTGGTCGAGACCGAGCTACCGCTCATCCACCCAGGAAGGAAGTAATCGCAGGTTGATTCAGGAAGGAAGAAGGGGAGTGGACTTGTCAGTTCAGGATGATGCAGAACGGAGCGCATGCTCAATGACGTCATCTTCAGGAGCCGCCATTGTCACAGGTCATGCTGTAATGGGTACGGCCGCAGGCAATATGCACAGCACCTTGGTGGGCACGGGGATGGCTGTTCCGGATCCCCCGGTCCTAACTGAATCTGCCCATACCATTGTTGAGCAGGGGAGAGTACTCTCTCTCTCAATGAATGGAGGATCGCTTACTCATCAGCTCAGCACACTTGCTGGGTCCGTTGAACAATCTGCAGTTGCTTCCACGGATGGAACTGTTACTACATCCAGCAATAAGGGGTTAGCAGATGGTCTGGATTGTACAATATATACATCTGCAGGCCGGTCTGCTGTATCCATACCTGCCAAGAGAGCTGTTACAGAGGGGGATGTGGATACACCTATTACCACCATCACAGCTTCTGTAGATACAGAGGCTGTACCTATGGGGTCAGTCTGCGTTACGGGAGATAATGGGACTGGAGCCAGACCGAAACACACACAGGGGTATCAAAATTTTTTGGACAAGTTGCCAGCTCTGGTCAAGAAAAAAGGAGGCTGGAATCGATCGAGAAGCGAGGACAGGTCATACAACAAGAGGAGGAGGTTGCAACATTGACTGATACGCACAATATTGGTATTATTTTTAACCTTTCATCTTACAGTTTATCTGAGGATGAACAGTTTGTTTTAAATAAAGGACTGACATTTGTGCCCAGTAAGTCTTGTGTATATAATGAAGTTATAATGGACCTAATGGTCTTTTGTCGTAATTTAGCTTTGAAACAGATTTTTGGAGTGAATGAAGTGAGTGTTCATGCGTTAAGACAGCCAAGCAGTTTTGTCCCCCCTTTTTCACCAGCTATGAATTTATTTATTAATGCATGCGAACAAAATCTGATACGATATTTTCAGATGGAGACACATAGTAAGTTTTATAATCTAACATCTACACAAAGGAAAGCATTATATAATCTTGGTAACAATGCAGACCTAACCATTAGAATGGCGGACAAGGGGGGTGCTGTAGTAGTCCTAGACACCCCTTGGTATGACCGTAAGTTGCGAGAGTTACTACAGGATGGCAACACATATATTCCGATAAACCCTTTGGGTGTGAAAGGAGTGATAGATAGGGTACACAACGGTTTACATCAGTTTCTGCACAGTAATCTGATAGGTGAAGATCTATTTAAATTTCTATGGATAGATAAACCAGTGACACCTGTATTTAAAGCTCTTCCAAAAATACACAAGTCAGAGACTGACCCGCCCCTCAGACCTATAGTGTCAGGAAGGGGGTGGGTGACGGAAAACATCTCCATTTGGTTGGAGAGCGAGTTGAGACCCTATTTAAGTAAATTGGATAATGTTTTAAAAGACACAGGTCATTTTTTGAAGTCTTTAGGGGCTTATACAGGTGCTTTTGATGACAGGTTACTTATGGTAACCATGGACATACAGAGTTTGTTTACTGTTATAGGAAATGGATATGGCATAAATGCCGTTTCAGAGTTGTTGCTTGAACTGGGTGCTACCACACGGAAGATAGAAGCCATAGTGGGTTTGCTTAGTCTGGTGTTGGAGAACAATATCTTTTTTGGATTGGAACAAGTGTATAGGCAAGCACAGGGGGTAGCCATGGGCACCCCCTGTGCCAACACATATGCAAACCTTGTTCTATCTTATTGGGAAAGAAACAAGGTGTTGAACAACCTGATGTGGAAAGACTATATCATACTGTATATGCGTTTTGTAGATGATATTTTTATTCTTTGGAGAGGCAATGACAGTTCCTTAGCGGATTTTGTATCATACCTACATACCACCACCTCTTTTCTGAAATTTGCTGTTCACAGTTCATGTACACAAGTTGATTTTCTGGATGTCAGGGTATGCTTGACTCAGGAAGGCTTTTCATCTGGTTTATACAGAAAAGAATGTTGGAAAAACACTCTGCTTTCCTATGACAGCATGCATCCACGACACATTTTTTCCAACATAGTGCAGGGGCAAGTAGCCAGGATTTCCAGAAAAAGCAAGGAAGATGACATGTTTGAACAAGAGGTTGACACTCTGAAGGAATGTTTTTACACCAGGGGTTACAATAGACAGGTGGTTAATAAAAAGGTGGATGTTAGCAAAAGGCACAGGAAGGATAGGTATAAACCATGGCTAGGGAACACATTGACCCACACAGATGGTGGATACAAAAGAATGGTTAATAAAGATTTTAGGCTAATGTTGACTTATGGCAGCAATGTTGGTGATATATGTAAACTCATTCAAGGGAATTGGAACATCTTGACTAGTGATGCGAGTTTGAAAAACATCATTGGTGATAAACCTAGTTTTAGTTATAAAAGGAATAGAAATTTGAAGGAACTGTTGTGCAATGATACCAGATCGACCAATAATGCTGGTTTACCCACAAACAAACAGGGTACTTTCCCTTGTGGGTCCTGCAAAGCCTGCAACCATATAGACAAAAGTAGTGTCTTTATACATCCGGTCACAGGAAGGACATTCAATCTGAAAGGGAGAGCCACCTGCAGAACCACTAATGTGGTTTATTTGGCAGAGTGTCATTCCTGCACCAGTTTTATGTAGGCAAGACTAACTGTATGTTTAAGGTCAGGATCCTACAGCACCTCTCTTCTATTAGGAATGGGGATACGCACAATGCACTATTTAGACACCTGGAAGCCCATCCTTTACATGGTTTTAAATTCAGAGTGGTAGTGAATGTGAGATTGAGTAAAAGAGGGGGTGACATTAAACAGCTGACTGAACTAGCTGAATCAAAATGGATTGTTGAACTTATGGCACATAGGAGTCCTGGGCTCAATGAAGTCATTCCCATGAAACCCGCCCTTAAAAATAGGCGGGTTTTTCATTGATTTTTAACTGAATTTCATTGGTTAACATGTATTTTAAATTGTTTGGACTATGTGAGAAGCTTTATCTGATGAAGGGCAGAGGCCCGAAAGCGCTCATCTTTTATGTGTTTGGTGTTTTAAATAAACAGAAGGTGTTTGACTCCAGCAGTGTTCAGTCTTTTGTGACTTTTGAATTTTCAGAGGAGGCCTGGGGAGAAATGCTCCAGGTGCATGTCGTTGTAACGTTACATGTGTTACTTTAATGTTACATGCATCTGTGTTCTGTAATGCACAGTGTCCTGCTGAGATCTGTGCTGGGCATGGTTCATTTCAGAGAGCACTGCACATTTATGTCTGCAGCATACTAAGAGTAAACAGACTGCAACACACTGAGAGGAGACAGACTCTACAGCATACTGAGACCACACACAATCTGAAGGACACTGAAAGACAGAAACTGCAGCATTCTGATAGCAGACAGAATCTGCAACACATTGACAGCAGACAGAATCTGCAACACATTGACAGCAGACAGAACCTGCAGCACATTGAAAGCAGACAAAATTAGCAGCTCACTGCCAGCAGACAGACTCTGCAGCACCCTTACAGCAGGCAGAATCTGCAGCTCACTGGCAGTAGACAGACTGGAGCTCACTGACAGATGATAAATTGCAGCTCATTGAAAGCAGACAGATTGCAGCTTACTTTAAAAACTCGAGATAAATCCAAACCATAAAAAATACAAAAGGCTGAATAAAAGCTGTACCAAAACACAGTCCACACTGGAGTTACAATGATGGTTTCCAAAAAAATTTATTGGTGCTTCCTGGTACCTCGGCTGTAAGCCTTCAAAGGGAATAAATCATATACCAAACCACCTTATTTTATACTAAATTTAAATTACTTCATTATTCAATTACATCAATTAGCTAATATAATTAATGTAGCTAATCTGCATAGCATGGGAACATTCACAGGGAAGATACAGAAAAGTAATATATAATGTTGTGAAACTTCATAAATAATAAATGCAGCTTACTGACAGCAGTGACAGCAGACATATTGTAGCTCACTGACAGCAAACAAAATGCAGCTCACTGACAGCAGACAGATTATAGCTACAGACAGCAGACAGATTGCAGTTCACTGACAACAGACAGACTGCAGCTCACTGGCAGCAGACAGATTGAAGCTCACTGGCAGCAGACAGATTGCAGCTCACTTTTGACAGCACACAGTATTGGAAGCACATTGAAGTTTTTCTCCCTGGGCCTACACTGTAAATGGACCTGTGTCTAATTGGACATTCCTGGTTAACAAATAAATAATACTGAGAGCAGACATACCTTGCAGCACACTGAGAGCAGACAATATGCAGCTCACTGCGGGAAATGGAAT
The DNA here is from genome assembly GCF_019279795.1 of Protopterus annectens. Taxonomy (NCBI): domain Eukaryota; kingdom Metazoa; phylum Chordata; order Ceratodontiformes; family Protopteridae; genus Protopterus; species Protopterus annectens. The sequence continues at coordinate 1,114,702,838 of NC_056730.1, forward strand.
TTGCAGCTCACTGACAGCAGGCAGAATCTGCACTGCACTGACAGTTGCCAGAACCTGCAGCACACTGACAGTAGATGGAATCTGTAACTCACTGACAGCAGACAGATTGCAGCTCATTGACAGCTGACATATTGCATCTCACTGAGAGCAGATAGAATCTGCACCTCACTGACAGCTGGCAGAACGTGCAACTCACTGTTAGCTGAAAGAATGTGCAGCACACTAACAACAGACAGACTGCAGCACACTGACAGCAGACAGAATCTGCAACTCACTGACAGCAGACAGATTGCAGCTCTTTGACAGCTGACAGATTGCATCTCACTGGGAGCAGACTGAATCTGCACCTCACTGACAGCTGGCAGAACCTGCAACTCATTGACAGCTGTCAGATTGCAGCTCATTGACAGCAGACAGTATCCAAAGCACACTGAAGTTGTTCTTCCTGGGTCTTCACTGAAAATGGGTCTGTGTTTAGTTGGACATTCCTGGTTAACAAATAAATAATGTTGAGAGCAGTCATACCTTGCAGCACACTGAAAGCAGACAGAATGTGCAGCTCACTGACAGCACACATAATCTGCACTGCACTGACAACTGACAGAACCTGTATCACACTGACAGCAGATAGAATCTGCAACTCACAACAGCAGACAGATTGCAGCTCATTGACAGCTGACAGATTGCACCTCACTGCAAGCAGGCAGAATGCAGCATACTGATGGCAGACAGAATTTGCAGACCACTGACAGCAGACAGAATCTGCATCTCATTACAGCAGACTGAATCTGCAGCTCACTGACAACAGACAGACTGCAGCTCACTGACAGCAGACAATCTGTAGCTGACTGACAACAGACTGCAGCTCACTGACAGCAGACAGAATCATTAGCTCACTAACTGCAGACAGACTCTGCAGTCCACTCACAACAGACATATTGCAGCTGACTGACAGCAGACACACTGAAGCATGCTTAGGGCAGACAGAATCTGCATCTCATTGACAGTGGACAGGATCTGCAACTCACTGACAGCAGACAGGATCTTCAGCTCACTGACAGTAGTCAGACTGCAACAAGCAGACAACAGACAGAATTTGCAGCTCTCTGACAGCAGACAAGATCTGCAGCTCACTGACAGCAGACAGGATCTGCAGCTCACTGACAGCAGACAGCATCTGCAGTTCACTGACTGCAGACAGATTCTGACGCTCACTGGAGCTTTCATCCCTGGACCTTCTCTGACAATGGACCTATTCTAGAGGCAGTCTTGGTTAACAAAAATGAAGATAAACAAACAAATATATAAATTAATGCTAACGCAGAAATACTTTGCAGCATACTGACCTCAAACAAACTCAGCAGCACTTTTAGAGCAGACAGAATCTCTCATACATTGAGAACACACAGACTGCCCGTTATCTCTGTTAATGAATGCCATATATCACTGCAATGCAGACTGTCCAGCCTTCTTGCTGTTTCCAGTTGGCTCTGCTAAAAAGGTATGTGAAGCCTCCTGAATGAGGTGTTGATCTAAGAGATGTAACCACTAAATCCATTTATCGAAGGGCATTAGGTTTGGGTTCAGATAAATTTTAAGTAGTTCCATTTAAAAATTCCTTATTAAAGGCAATATAATACGGGAGACAGGTGACTTAATTAAATGTACTTAAAGTACAAAGATAAATGGCAACAGTTTTTTTTTCTGTTTGCACAGAATTTTCTGTCCTATGATAGTAGGAAGTAAAGACCATGTATTTTCACTTTTAGGTCATAAGCTTTGTAGCAAACTGCTTTACAAGAGAGGTAAAAGTTTGCAGACATTCATATGATGTAATGATAATATTCAACAAGTAAATGGTCTGTAGTATATACTTTGTGGTAGTCTTTTTGAAAGTAATGCATCACTTTAGGAAACCTCTAGCAAACAAAAAAGAAAGCACTGTGGATGAATATTGGGGATGCGTAAACCTGCCTTCCTAGATGAAAGAAATATTTATGTGAAACAAGATTGCACATCAAAAGGGAAAAATGTGATTCTCAAAAAAGGTGGGATAAAAAGTATTCCTGTCTCATTCCTATGTTCCAACAAAACTTATCGGGGGGAACTGTCCTGCTTTAATTCTTGCCTCTGATCCTTAAAATATTCCCCTAACTAATCTTACTATTATACTTCCATTGGCCTACTCATAAAATCTGAGCTTACTCTGTTAAATATTTCTCTACATCACGACCCACCAACAACAGTAGTATTTTCTTACATTCTGCTTCCCTCTGGATCATCATTGTTCTTTTAATATTTGGCAACAATTTGCAATTCTTTTAGCTACTATATACAGAAACACTTTATAATCATGGTTTAAAGTAAAAATGGGTTTATATGAAGCTGGGTCTTTACCATTTTAGGTAATACAACCACCACAACTTTCTTCCAAGATGTTGGTATTTCCCCTCCTTTTAAAATACCATTAAACAAAATAATCCAGATCCTTATCACTTTCTTCCCTCTTAACTTCCAACTTTCCACAGGAATACCATCTGTTCTTGGAGACTTTCCTGAAGATTGATTCTACATCACTATTTTTATCTCCTCTATTGAGCTTCATCTACCTCTAACCTTGGCATAATTAAGTCTTCCGTATATATTTCCATGTGTGTTCTTTCTTGATTTCTTTATTTCTTTGCTTTATACACATTTTCATGAAATTTCTGGAATATATCTAATACTGGACCTCTGGTTATATTTCTTGTTATAGACTCCCTAAGTTTGGAAACAACCCTGTGTTGCTTAAGTCACTGTGCTAAAAGTTTTTGTGCTCTAGAGTTATTATCAAAAAGTAGTTGCTTAACAGCAGTCTTTCTAAACTCGTGTATATTATACAGATACTCCCTTATTTTCTTTTTAGCACTTTGCATTTGTGCTTCTTCTTGTTCTGTGAGCTTCCCCTCTTTCTGCAGTATTTTAACCTTTGCCAGCCTAAGTAATGCCTATTACTTCTTAACCATATCTCTTCCGCTTTTATTTCTACCCTATTTTTAATCTCCATTTTCATTTCTTCCCACTCACTAGGTATAAATTCAAAATGTATGTCTATCTTCCCTAAGAACTCTCAAATAAGTTCATTTATATATTCCTTAAATTTATCTCTTTTTAACAGGTAAGTGGGAAAGTGCTAGTGTCTCATTTTTACTTTATTACCCTGCATTTTTATCTTAGTTTTAACTGTGTATGATCTGAAGTAGTTATTGGATCTATGTTGAAGCTTTCAATTGAATGCATATGTTCAATACCCATATCTATGGGGACACTATAAGATGAAGTATTTAGCAGTATTGATTAAAAAAGCTTCTGTCTATTCTACTCATTTTACCTTGGGGATAATATGTAAATTCCATCTGAGGTCCTACTACTGAATTCACATACTCCATACCAAATATCTTCATGAATTTCTTCAGAAATCTATGCTGTTTAAGCTGTTTCTCCCAAAATTTTCCTAAGCTCCTTAACAGTAGTTTTGGTGGAATATATATATGTGTGTGTGTGTGTGTGTGTGTGTGTGTGTGTGTGTGTGTGTGTGTGTGTGTGTGTGTGTGTGTGTGTGTGTGTGATATATATATATATATATATATATATATATATATGCCAGTATAATCCATCTTCCTTGCCAGTAACCATTATTGTTTTCCCCCTTCCATCACTGTTGGAGCCCCTCTAGCAGCTAGTATAATTGTTCCCCTTTTTCTTTGTCCCTGATTTTCTGCTGAATATCCATTCTGAAATCCCTTCATTGTCAAATTCACATGCTCATTTCTTTCTGAATGTGTCTGCTGCAGCATTGCTGTTTACACTCTTCTAATTCAATACTCTTTCCTTTTTGTCTATATCTGTAAGACTATTTATATTCCAGGATAATATGGATAGTATAGTCATTATAATAAAAACATATTGTTCCCACCTCTTATACATGATGAAAGTTTTTTTCTTTCTTTTTTTTTTTGAATCTGTCTATTCAACTTTTGTGTTACATACACACACTGTTTATCCTGCTCATCTTTTACAGTTGATTCTTTTCATTTCCGTATAAACCTTTGTTACATTCTTCAAGAATTTTTTTTAAATGCATCCCTCAAACAAAAAACTAAATATATTTTCACAGTAACCCCATCCCCAACTAATTTATAACAAAAACACAAAACCATGTACATTTTCAAAAAAAGAAGTTTAACCTTCTAGATAGGTACAATTGTCCCAAATTGACACCTGTACCCATAGACATTACTTAACCTAAAATTAAGGTTATCCATGCTAAAGTACATGCCACAGCCTGTATTCCCACTTATACTGATTGATGTCTGTTCTTTTCTTATCTCTGTTCCCCTCCCAGATGTGAAAAAGAACAGCTTGTATGCTTTCAGAAAACATTAACATTTAGCCATAATAAAAAAGTGCACTGGCTATCTTTAAATAAAACAAAATTATACACAGTTCTATTAAATACATTAAAGTATTAAAGCTACTAGGCAGGTTGCTATCTTTTACTGATGTCCTATAATTTCAGACTTTATTTACCACTGAATTGCTTGCATTGTGCCTTTAGATTTTGCATTTTTTCAGCAAATAATGCTTAGAACTCTGAAAATTAATTGGTTGCAGACATCTTGTCTTCATGTAAAAGTAGTCCACAATGAATTGTTGTCAATTTCACTGGGAACAGAGTGTGTAAATGCCTTCAGCTGCCGACTTCTTGACTCTCACCGAACACTTGCTAATGGATATAGGAAACCTAGCATTTTTCATGGCTTTCATCATTTTATCTTATTTTTCAAGCCTACTTGCTTACAAAAACTCCTGTTTATAGCTTAAGGCAAGAGCAACAATCTATACATTCACCCTCATTCCAGCCCACCCCAACAGTCCAAAATCTCAGCATATTTACAGTAAAGCTGATTTTGTCAAAGATTTCTACTCTTGTTATACTGTAAAGCCTATATTTCTGACAACTGAAAAAATACTTGTTTACTTTAATACATTTACCACATATCCTGAAAAGATACCCCTATACATTTAAAACACTCAGTTACTACACACTACACAAAACTGCTTTACTATATATAACATGCACTTTATATCATGAAATGTTTTATATAAATACTAATACGAACATTGTTTTACTTACAGTTACTTTTTTTCCTTTTTAGTGTACTTCTAAACTTTAATTACATAACGGGGTGTATGTGCTTTACAACCCACCCACAAGTTTAACAAAGTCTGCAAATGTCCAATCATTCTCAGCCATTTTTTTCTTGCAGAGCCATATTTCACAAATGTGATTAATGCTTTATAGTCTCCCATTTATTCACTAATTTCAGTATTGCTGGTCTCCTTCCAGTTCATCTCCACCTCCTAACACCACACTCTGGTTCAAGTCCAAGGTACTCCTGGTTCTTCTAGTCAACTGCTCTGATTCTTTATGTCTCTCAAACATTTTACTCCAGAACAATGCAAAATGTTTTCACTGGCAAAGCTTCTCTATAAGCTTTATTGTCAGAAGAATGAGAAACACAGTCCCTGCCTGTTTCATGCCTCACTTTTTGTTGGATGAACATTTTTATTTCATCCTTAGTTTGTTCTGCATCCAAAAATGTCTTCAGGAAAAAAAAAAACAGTCTGACAACAACTGGATAAAGCAGCTTGAATCTCATACCTGCCTCTCAACATACCGCGATTGCTGGGATAAACTTGCTTCTGTTCTGTTTGGTGTACAGTGAATAATCATTTTCCACCAGCACTCTGCTTTCTCCATTTTTAATACGTTTCCCTTCTGCCACAGTTTTATCAGGATCAACTCTTATTGCTGGTATGATTGCATCTTTACTAATATATGTCTTGGCTGTTTTCTCATGGCCATGTTTGGAGCATACAGTCAGTGTGCCCTTTCCATTAATAAATCCTGCTGTGGAATACCAGTCCAGTTGCTTATTTGTGCTTTCATAAAATGAAAGCAGTCTGTTCCTTCCAGTTTCTCTCGTACAGCAGAAAATCTCAGGTTCTTTCTGTGTGCTTTGTCCTCTAACGCTACCATTTTTGAATCAGCTCTTCTTGACAAGTCTCAATACTCAGCTAGTCTTTTCTTCATTTCATCTTCTGAATTTTGCAGTATTATCAGCTCATCTGAAGAGCTACTTCTATTTTCCATGCTTTTGCTATTTGAGTTGATATACTCCTTTAGTGTTTCATTTTTTTAATCATGTATGAATATATTTGATTTATTTTTTCTTCTACATTACTGGAAGACATTTCTTGTACCAGATCTGAAGCTTGAACTGCTTTTTGCTGAACAGATACAAGATTCTTCCCAGACAGTGTTTTCTCTTCAAGTTTTCTGGTTGATTTTCTTTCAAGTTCTGCAGATTTTTTTTTTTTTTTTGCTGGAATCCAGGCAGTGTGCTTACTATCCAATTACTGAATTTTACACAGAAAGAAAGTTTCACTGGCTCTCCTTTCTCAATTTCTCTTTTCACACTGAGAGTGCTGAAATTAAGCTGTTGATCAGTGTGCAGCCATCTTGGAGTCCAGGAAGAAATTATCTATTGTTACTAGTATGCATGATGCCTAGAATTTCTAGAGAATAACTATTCAGAAGGATTAAGAGAGAAATTACAGGAAAAAATACTCACATAAGAAACACTGTCAAGACCTTCAAGTAAAAAGTTGTGTTCATAAAAACAACAGATCCATGAAAAACATTACATAGATGAAGAATCTGGAAAAATAAATGACAGAGAGACTGCAAAAATATAGAGAAGAAAAACCCAGTGATATTTGTATGGTTTAAAAAAGAAGCACGGACATGGGAAAGCAAAACAGATCTAACATGGTCCAATATTTATGCAAAGGGGAAAGCCAAACTAATCAATACAAATAAAGCAGTTAAAAATATATTTGAACAGAAATACAGGCAAAGGCTCCCAGATATGGAATTTTTTACAACACAAAAATAAGAAAAGAAAGATAGAATGTAGTAAAGAAGCTTAATAAGATAGAAGGTAAACAAACAGAAACTGAAGCCATGGATTATCTACCAAGTGAAGGATCTAGTGTAGAAAATTCAGCGCAGGCAAGGTCACAGCATGATGAAACAAGAAGTCCCCAGATTAAGGAGCAGAGCTGCAAGTAGAGTGGGAGGGATCTGAAAAAGAAGCCTAGACATGGGACAGAAAAAGAGATCTGGTGTGGTACAATTTTTATGCCAAGGAGAAAGCAGAACTAATCAATATAAAACAGCAGCATTAAAAATATTTGAAGAGAAATACAGACAAAGACGCCCAAACATGGAACATTTCACAATACAAATAATAAGAAAACAAACGGGGGAGTAGAAAAGAAGATTAGTAAGGAAGAAGTTAAATAGAAACTGAAGTTATGGATTATCAGTTAAGGATTTAGTGTAGAAAATTCAACACAAGTAATGTCATAGTATAATAAAACAGATGAAGGAGAAACAGTTGGAGCAGGAGGCATCTGTCAGCTTGCCACATGGTGATGCTCTGGAGTCTTCTGAAGGAGTCCGATACAAAAGTCCAGTTGAATAGTAATTTAGAAAAAAAACTCAGTTATGGCAGTAGAACAAAAGCGTAATGAAAGAAAGTCATACAGAACAAAGAATCATCTGTTGCTAAATAAAAATCATAATAGAGAATTGTAAAAAGGGGAAAATCTAAGTATGGCATGGATAGATTACAAAAAAGCATTTGAGAGCATTTTACATTAATGGATAAGGGATGTTTACAGAAGTATAAGATACACCCTTCTTCTTCTTTTGGCTTTTCTCAGTTAGGGGTCGCCACAGCGGATCACCTGCCTGCTCATGATTGGCAGTGGAGTTTTATGGTGTTGAGTTTCCAGCCTGGCGCCCATCATTCCACAGAAGGTACACACATGCATGCACTCACGCCTAGGGCCAATTTAGAGTGTCCAATCTACCTACACCCTACATTGATCAATTACATTACAGTGACCATGAAACAGTGGCAAGCCACTTTGCAGTTGAGCCATGACAAAGGTCAAATTATTATCCCAGGGAGAAAACAATTAAAGGGTGATAACCCATAATGATTCTCTGTCACTGTTACTGTTTTGTCTTGTGCTTAACCCATTGAGCTGTTTCCTTAACAGATTAGGCCATGATTACAATTTGGCTCCCATAAAACAACCTTGTTTAAAGACTTATCATTTACTTTTTCTGAATTGACTTAAAACTATAAATTTCATCAGATGAGTTGAAAGGATAACTTGCAAGGGGTTAAAACTTTCTCAGATAAGAATGTCATTTGGCCTTGAAAATGTGCAAAAGTAGCATTTAAAGCAGGAAAGCTGCAGCAGGAAGAAAGTATCAGCCTGGAACAGTAATGTGATACAAAGGATACTGAGCAGGAAGGAGTATATAAATACTTGGGACTTGAAGGATTGGCAATAAGACATGAGCAAATGCAAATAAAAATCAGTAAGGAATACTTCAGAAGACTAAAACTAATGCTGAAAACTGCCTTGATATCTAAAAATAAAGTCCAAGCTATAAACCAATTAGCTCTTCCAATTCTAACTTACAGTTTTAGGGTGATTGGCTGGCCCCAAAATGTATTTAGTCAGTTGGACAGGAAAGCAAGAATAATGCTTCATGCTTATCAAATGATATATGAAAATCACTGTATACGGAAGTTATATATTTCTAAGAGGAAAAAACGCTGAGAGAAGAAGGGAGCCACTTTTGAGATTTTAAGTATTTTTTCTCTGTTTATTTGCTAAGTTTTTCTGCATAGCTGCCTAGCTTGAGCATTTTCTGGCTTGTTAAACTTGATTTCTGTATTAGTAGCTGTATTTAGAGCACAACCAAAAGCTGTTTGCTGAATTTCCTGTTTGCACTTAATTTTAAATCGTTTTTTTCTTAAAACTTGCATATTTTCTGTCCTTGACCTAGCACTCTTGTGTGGAGTCATTTACTGCACTGTTATAACTTGATATTACTTGTGAACCTCTGCTATCTCTGTAAAAAACAAAAACAACAAAAAAAAATCTTGCTTTTTCCCACTTTTCTGAGAGTTAAAAAAGTTCAGTTACAGGCTTGCTGTTCCTGAACTGTTTGAAAGTTTCTGTGAGGCCATTTTTGCTTGGGCTGAAGGAGGGTCTCTGTGTTCATCAGTGGCAGTGACTAACATTGAGCAGCTTCCCTGCCCCCCGGAGAGGTGGTTACTGACTTGAAACTGTAGTTTTATTGGCCACTAGGGGTCATTTCCATAACTCCTTCATCTTCCTCTCTTGAAACCTAGTTGCCTCGTGGTTTGAGCATCTTTTCAGGCTTGTTGGCTGTTGGTGAAGCACCCTCCAAGAGGAAAAACACTGAGAGAAGAAGGGAGCCACTTTTGAGATTTTAAGTATTTTTTCTCTGTTTATTTGCTAAGTTTTTCTGCATAGCTGCCTAGCTTGAGCATTTTCTGGCTTGTTAAACTTGATTTCTGTATTAGTAGCTGTATTTAGAGCACAACCAAAAGCTGTTTGCTGAATTTCCTGTTTGCACTTAATTTTAAATCGTTTTTTCTTAAAACTTGCATATTTTCTGTCCTTGACCTAGCACTCTTGTGTGGGGTCATTTACTGCACTGTTATAACTTGATATTACTTGTGAACCTCTGCTATCTCTGTAAAAAACAAAAACAACAAAAAAATCTTGCTTTTTTCCCACTTTTCTGAGAGTTAAAAAAGTTCAGTTACAGGCTTGCTGTTCCTGAACTGTTTGAAAGTTTCTGTGAGGCCATTTCTGCTTGGGCTGAAGGAGGGTCTCTGTGTTCATCAGTGGCAGTGACTAACATTGAGCAGCTTCCCTGCCCCCCGGAGAGGTGGTTACTGACTTGAAACTGTAGTTTTATTGGCCACTAGGGGTCATTTCCATAACTCCTTCATCTTCCTCTCTTAAAACCTAGTTGCCTCATGGTTTGAGCGTCTTTTCAGGCTTGTTGGCTGTTGGTGAAGCACCCTCCAAGAGGAAAATACGCTGAGAGAAGGAGCCACTTTTGAGATTTTAAGTATTTTTCTCTGTTTATTTGCTAAGTTTTTCTGCATAGCTGCCTAGCTTGAGCATTTTCTGGCTTGTTAAACTTGATTTCTGTATTAGTAGCTGTATTTAGAGCACAACCAAAAGCTGTTTGCTGAATTTCCTGTTTGCACTTAATTTTAAATCGTTTTTTTCTTAAAACTTGCATATTTTCTGTCCTTGACCTAGCACTCTTGTGTGGGGTCATTTACTGCACTGTTATAACTTGATATTACTTGTGAACCTCTGCTATCTCTGTAAAAACAACAAAACAACAAAAAAATCTTGCTTTTTCCCACTTTTCTGAGAGTTAAAAAGTTCAGTTACAGGCTTGCTGTTCCTGAACTGTTTGAAAGTTTCTGTGAGGCCATTTTGCTTGGGCTGAAGGAGGGTCTCTGTGTTCATCAGTGGCAGTGACTAACATTGAGCAGCTTCCCTGCCCCGGAGAGGTGGTTACTGACTTGAAACTGTAGTTTTATTGGCCACTAGGGGTCATTTCCATAACTCCTTCATCTTCCTCTCTTAAAACCTAGTTGCCTCGTGGTTTGAGCGTCTTTTCAGGCTTGTTGGCTGTTGGTGAAGCACCCTCCAAGAGGAAAAACGCTGAGAGAAGAAGGGAGCCACTTTTGAGATTTTAAGTATTTTTCTCTGTTTATTTGCTAAGTTTTTCTGCATAGCTGCCTAGCTTGAGCATTTTCTGGCTTGTTAAACTTGATTTCTGTATTAGTAGCTGTATTTAGAGCACAACCAAAAGCTGTTTGCTGAATTTCCTGTTTGCACTTAATTTTAAATCGTTTTTTCTTAAAACTTGCATATTTTCTGTCCTTGACCTAGCACTCTTGTGTGGGGTCATTTACTGCACTGTTATAACTTGATATTACTTGTGAACCTCTGCTATCTCTGTAAAAACAAAACAACAAAAAAAATCTTGCTTTTTCCCACTTTTCTGAGAGTTAAAAAGTTCAGTTACAGGCTTGCTGTTCCTGAACTGTTTGAAAGTTTCTGTGAGGCCATTTTGCTTGGGCTGAAGGAGGGTCTCTGTGTTCATCAGTGGCAGTGACTAACATTGAGCAGCTTCCCTGCCCCGGAGAGGTGGTTACTGACTTGAAACTGTAGTTTTATTGGCCACTAGGGGTCATTTCCATAACTCCTTCATCTTCCTCTCTTAAAACCTAGTTGCCTCGTGGTTTGAGCATCTTTTCAGGCTTGTTGGCTGTTGGTGAAGCACCCTCCAAGAGGAAAAACGCTGAGAGAAGAAGGGAGCCACTTTTGAGATTTTAAGTATTTTTCTCTGTTTATTTGCTAAGTTTTTCTGCATAGCTGCCTAGCTTGAGCATTTTCTGGCTTGTTAAACTTGATTTCTGTATTAGTAGCTGTATTTAGAGCACAACCAAAAGCTGTTTGCTGAATTTCCTGTTTGCACTTAATTTTAAATCGTTTTTCTTAAAACTTGCATATTTTCTGTCCTTGACCTAGCACTCTTGTGTGGGGTCATTTACTGCACTGTTATAACTTGATATTACTTGTGAACCTCTGCTATCTCTGTAAAAACAAAACAACAAAAAAAAATCTTGCTTTTTCCCACTTTTCTGAGAGTTAAAAAAGTTCAGTTACAGGCTTGCTGTTCCTGAACTGTTTGAAAGTTTCTGTGAGGCCATTTTGCTTGGGCTGAAGGAGGGTCTCTGTGTTCATCAGTGGCAGTGACTAACATTGAGCAGCTTCCCTGCCCCGGAGAGGTGGTTACTGACTTGAAACTGTAGTTTTATTGGCCACTAGGGGTCATTTCCATAACTCCTTCATCTTCCTCTCTTAAAACCTAGTTGCCTCGTGGTTTGAGCGTCTTTTCAGGCTTGTTGGCTGTTGGTGAAGCACCCTCCAAGAGGAAAAAACGCTGAGAGAAGAAGGAGCCACTTTTGAGATTTTAAGTATTTTTCTCTGTTTATTTGCTAAGTTTTTCTGCATAGCTGCCTAGCTTGAGCATTTTCTGGCTTGTTAAACTTGATTTCTGTATTAGTAGCTGTATTTAGAGCACAACCAAAAGCTGTTTGCTGAATTTCCTGTTTGCACTTAATTTTAAATCGTTTTTTTCTTAAAACTTGCATATTTTCTGTCCTTGACCTAGCACTCTTGTGTGGGGTCATTTACTGCACTGTTATAACTTGATATTACTTGTGAACCTCTGCTATCTCTGTAAAAAACAAAAACAACAAAAAAAATCTTGCTTTTTTTCCCACTTTTCTGAGAGTTAAAAAAGTTCAGTTACAGGCTTGCTGTTCCTGAACTGTTTGAAAGTTTCTGTGAGGCCATTTTGCTTGGGCTGAAGGAGGGTCTCTGTGTTCATCAGTGGCAGTGACTAACATTGAGCAGCTTCCCTGCCCCCCCGGAGAGGTGGTTACTGACTTGAAACTGTAGTTTTATTGGCCACTAGGGGTCATTTCCATAACTCCTTCATCTTCCTCTCTTAAAACCTAGTTGCCTCGTGGTTTGAGCGTCTTTTCAGGCTTGTTGGCTGTTGGTGAAGCACCCTCCAAGAGGAAAAAATGCTGAGAGAAGAAGGGAGCCACTTTTGAGATTTTAAGTATTTTTCTCTGTTTATTTGCTAAGTTTTTCTGCATAGCTGCCTAGCTTGAGCATTTTCTGGCTTGTTAAACTTGATTTCTGTATTAGTAGCTGTATTTAGAGCACAACCAAAAGCTGTTTGCTGAATTTCCTGTTTGCACTTAATTTTAAATCGTTTTTTCTTAAAACTTGCATATTTTCTGTCCTTGACCTAGCACTCTTGTGTGGGGTCATTTACTGCACTGTTATAACTTGATATTACTTGTGAACCTCTGCTATCTCTGTAAAAACAAAACAACAAAAAAATCTTGCTTTTTCCCACTTTTCTGAGAGTTAAAAAGTTCAGTTACAGGCTTGCTGTTCCTGAACTGTTTGAAAGTTTCTGTGAGGCCATTTTGCTTGGGCTGAAGGAGGGTCTCTGTGTTCATCAGTGGCAGTGACTAACATTGAGCAGCTTCCCTGCCCCGGAGAGGTGGTTACTGACTTGAAACTGTAGTTTTATTGGCCACTAGGGGTCATTTCCATAACTCCTTCATTTGTCCTCAGAGGAGTGGTTTAAGGTTATAACTTGTAGTTTATTGGCCATTTTGGGTCATTTCCTGTCTTTTCCAGCCCCTGCTATAAAGCACGCTTTAGTGCGATTTAGCCCGATTTAGCCGATTTAGCGGAGTTGCTACCGTTGCACACTAGGGCAGCAGCGGTTAAGCAGGTTTAAACTATTCGGGCTACCTAAAGTCCACTCTTCAAATTTTCCCTTAAAACTACCTTCCTCGAACTATACTACTGATCTAATCAGCTTATCCTATAATTAAAAAGATCATCTCTACTTGACTCCAAGTAGACTATTCTCTATCTGTTAAACGTAGCACTTGCTCCTACAGTACTTATTACCTTGATACGGCACTCTTGTCATAGATAGTACCCCAAAAAGGCAACCCCCCCATTTCTCGGTCACCCACGTCCCCGGAATCTTTTTAAAGTTTTTTGTCTATTCCTTCTAGCATGTCGAGGATCAGTTGCTAGTGTCCTCTCCTGCTCAGCTGGTTAACCTGGGAATATTGAGGCAATGTTACAATTGCCTCATGTACCTGAACAACCCTCTCCTCCTCCCACAAAACACAAATACATGCGAGAGATGCAACTATACGGCCAAACTGGAGGCTGAGTTCTCTCAACATAGGACTGGCAAGACCAGTCAGGAGGAGAAGGTTACCACACACACTATAGACCCAGTCTCACATAGTACCATTACAACCTCAAATCATACACATAAACACACAAAGACATACTCGAGGCTCTGATCAAAAATCTACCAAAACAGCAGAGGCCACCAAAGCAGACACCCAAACAACCACCACCTCAGAACACAACACCTGCAACACATAGACCTCACAGTCAGAGTGTCAAACAGTCACAGCCCTTAAGGCCAAACACAATGCCAGACACACTAGTCATTGGTGACTCCATAGTCAGACACACTGGCGTCCGCTCACCAGACTGAGTAAGGAGAAGGTCACAGTAAGCTGCCTGTCGGGCGCTAGAATCCGCCACATAACGCAAGCACTCAGGTCTCTCAACAGCAGGTACAAATATGACTCAGTTATTGTCCACGCTGGTGTAAAGCGACCTGAGGCGCACCTCCTTGGACTACATGAAAAGAGACATTGAGGAGCTCTCTGATTATGTAGCCCAGGCAGGTATGACCCTGACCTTGAGCAGTATCCTACCTTCACCAAGAATGATGCCACAATACAGAGATAAGATGATCAGCTTTAACAATTGGCTTAAACACTGGTGTCATTCAAAGGGGATCCAGTGTCTGTCTGCCTGGGATGACATGCTGGACAAGCCACGCTGCTTCGCAAGGGACGGCTTGCACCTGTCACCCTGGGATTCGGATATTGGCAAAGGCTCTTGCCACCCCATAGTGCCTTTTTAGGAAAGGCTCAAATTCTAAACCTACCACCCTAGAACACAAAAAGGAAAAAAACTAAGGGTAATGCTGCTCAATGCCAGAAGTCTAAATCTCAAAATGCACGCACTCGAGGCCCTTCTCAGTATGGAGAACATCGATGTCTGTGCTGTGACAGAAACCTGGTTCAAGGCTCCTGAGAGCACCCCAGCGCTATCAGGTTTTACCTCATATCATGCGTTCCGGCCCCAAAATCCGGACAATACCAAGAAAGGAGGGTATCCATATTCATCAAGGACACCCACACCTCAAGACTGGTGGCAACGCATGATGCATCGGAGACCATCCAGGTGCAATTAACCATAGGCAAGACTGCTCTGCAAATTGTAGCATGTTACAGGCCACCCTCACAAACTCAGGAACCTCACATGGCCTTCCTGAAAACACTAGAGGGGATAAATGTATCACCAAACACCATCATACTAGGTGACTTCAATTACCCTAATATAGACTGGGAATACTACTCAAGCCCAAACACCCTAGCCCAAAAGTTCCTGGAATTCATAAACTCAAATGCCATGGAACAACTAGTCACCATCCCACAAGAGGAGATAACATACTTGATCTCATCATCACGAACATGGGAGCACAATGTTCAACACCGAGGTGTACCCCTCACTGGTGAGATCAGACCACAAACTAATCTCGCTGGAGGTCCTCATCCCACCCCACCTGAAATAAAAGACCACAGTAAAGAACTTCTCAAAAGCCGACTTCACACTTCTAAAGACTAGTGTGGTCTCCTTTAAGGCCCCGAGCGCGGAAAACAGTACTCAAGCCGCTGAATCACTTACAAATGCCTTCTACCAGCACCTGCAGGACTGCATGGATAAGGCAATCCCAAGCAAAACAAAGACTCTTTGTACCAAAGGCAAGCGTCCAGTCTGGTGGACCCCAGCCATAAACAAACTCTACAACAAAAGGAGGAAGCTACTACAAGATAGAGCAAAATCCTTAAAAGGTAAGACACCCTTGATTACTATAAGTAAAAACTAAGAGCTCTCATAAAATCATCCAAAGCAAATTTCGAGAGAAAATAGCTAAAGACTCAAAAGACAATCATAAGGCCTTCTTTAGCTATGTTAGAAACCTGGGAGGAAACTCCCAGATATGCTCAGAGCTAGTTCAAAATGATGTGAAGATTACTGATCCTACAGACATTGCCAACATACTGGCTGACAGGTTCAGTGCAAACTTCTCCCCTCCCCAAAGGAGAGATATCTATACCAAACGATTGCAGCCCCCAAACATCTCCAGCGCCCAAGTGAGAACTGCTCTCTCCAAAGCAAAAAACACAGCATCCATGGGACCTGATGGTGTCCCCGGCTGTGTGCTCCATGAACTCAATGAGGAATTAAACCCACAGCTAGGACAGCTGTTTAATCAAAGTCTTACCTCTGGATACGTGCCCAGGGAGTGGCGCACTGCAACTGTGGTACCACTTCACAAAGGCGGTGCCTCCACCGACCCTGGAAATTACCGGCCCATTAGCTTGACAAGCCTTATCTGCAAAGCCATGGAGAGGATCATAATGGACCTCATAAATAAAGACATAGGAATTTGCAGACTTTGGATCCAACCCAGTTTGGCTTTGTCAAAGGCAGATCATGCCTTTTAAACTTGGTTGACTTTTGAAACAGTCACCAAAGCCATTGATGAGGAAAGGCAGTCCATACAGCCTACCTCGATCTGGCTAAGGCCTTCGATACAATACCCCACTCGGGTATCATTGAAAAACTCATCAGCTTAAATGTCAACCCATACATCACAAGATGGGTTGCAAACTGGCTGAGTGACAGAACCCACAGGGTCAGAGTTGCTGGCGCCATGTCAGACTCAAAGCCTGTCACAAGTGGTGTCCCACAGGGCTCAGTCCTGGGCCCACTCTTGTTTGGCATCTACTTTTCCAGTACAAGCAAACACAGGAGGGTTATGGCTGACAAAGTTTGCAGATGACTGCAAACTGGGCCATAGTAGAAAACACATCTGATACAGATATCCTTCAGAAGGGTCTCACAGAAAGCGGATAACTGGTGCCAGAGCCACGGCCTAAAGTTAAATGCCAAAAATGCATAGTCATACCCTTCGGGAAAAACAAGGTTACCCCTAGCTACCAAATAGGTGGCAATCCACTGAGCACAGAAGAAGTTATCAGGGACCTGGGGACCCAGGTTGATAGTAGTCTGTCATTCGACACCCATGTAGCTAAAGTAGTTAGGAAGACCTTCTACATTGCCCACCTTATCATGAAGGGATTCTCATCTAGATCAAGGGAGGTCATAGTCTCCCTTTACTCATCACTCATCAGGCCAATGATTGAGTACAATGCCCCATTCGAATGTATCTGACCCGACACTTGCAGCAGCTGGAGAGGCCACAAAAGTTCCTCACCAAAAGGATAAAGGGTCTCAAAATCTGTCCTATGCTGCCCGACTGAAAGAACTCCAGCTCTATTCAGTCGCACGCTTGCTCAGAGGTGACCTTTGCCTAACATACAAGGCCATGTCAAACCCAGATTTGATGAATATGCTTCACCTCAAAAAATCTAGATCCATCAGAGCCACAAGGGCGGGAGACTTAAACCTTGACACGGCTATTAATAGGACGTGCTGGAGGGATAGATTCATCACCCAAAGACTCCCTATGCTGTGGAACAAAATCCCGGTACATGTGAGGCAGAGTACCTCGCTGGCCTTGTTCAAGAGAAATCTTGACCAATGGATGGGAGATCACAGATATACCCCAGGGATAACCTCAGTGTCACTGCTCGACAGAGGCACAGCAAAATAATGGGTATAGTTCCCCATACTAAAGGGGTGGCGTAAGCCACAAAACGATGGGCTAGGCTTGTAAATGCCCTCGGGCAGATAGCCTAGTATGAACCTATGAACCTATGAACCTATGAAGGAGTTATGGGCCTGCTTGAAATTGATTACATATATAGATCTCCAGTCATGGGACCTCACCAGATCCAAGCATAGTGAAAGTTTTGAAACATGAGGAAAAGAAGTCTAAGATGACTTCTCTGACTGGTTTGGAAAGAAACATTTCAGTGTCAAAGTGGAAATGGAAGTCAAACCAGAAGAAGACAAAAATCAGATAGCAACTGAATGAGCTTACAAAACAAAAGAAAGAATATAATGAAAATCAGATGAGAGGGAAAGAAATTTGAAAAAAAAAAAAACACATAAATGTTGTGACAAGTACAGAGATCTCCAGGAATAACTTAATCAGAAATGGCTAAGGAGAGATGAATTAAAACAACAAGATGAAAAGTTAATAATGGCAGCCCAGGATAGCGGACTAGTACACATCAGTTTACAAAGTCCATGCGGGAGAAGCAAACAAATGTAGGTTCTGCAAAAAAAAACTGGAAACAGTTGCACATCTTATAGCTGGGTGTAATGCACTAATGGCAGAGGGTCTGTGTACTGAAAGCCATAATTATGTGGCAAGACACCTGCACTGATGGCTGTGCAAACACTACAGTATAGAAGTAGTTGAGAAGTACTGAAAACCTGAACCACAAAGCATTGTAGAGAATGATGAAGTTTATATAACATGGGATCACCCATTACCAACAGTTCAAAAAGTAGATGCAGGAAAAATATACAGTAGTCCCGGAAAAAAGACAGAAGTAGCTTTGATCATTGATATTTCTATACACAGTGATTACAGTTTCTTAAGTACAGAGAGACACAAAGTCATAAAATACCAGGGGTTTGCAGGCAGAGACAAGAGCAACATGGAAGAAAGAAACCCAGACAGTTCCAATAGTAGCAGGAGCAACCGGTCTAATAAAGAATTATAGTCATATTTAGATATGCTAGCAATATATGTAATTCCGTACGAATTACAAATGGAGTCAGTTCTGGGCAAATTACGGGTGCTGTAAATTGCACTTTTGACTAATGTCAAAGATTGAAACAAAGTAATTTCATGAACTTTAATCATACCCTGACTTAGGAATGGGGTCCATTCTTCTCATGGTAGTAGAAACACAACAGATTTAGAGAAATTAAACCGGGAAAACTACTAGCACTCAGTAGGCACCCTAAGAAGTACCAAGACAGAGTGATACATAGCACTGTGTATTGCAGACAGTACCAGCACATAACACCAAAGTATGTGGATACTAAGGGTGCAGGCGATGGCTAACATAAATCTATGCACAACATGTGTTAACTGCATGTTAGAGAGAGATCTGCATTTACCACAGACTAAATACTTCATGCTGCTACATATGGGTATTTTATTCATTTATTAACCATGTAAAACCTCACAGATGCAAATGCCCCTCTCCTTATCAACTGGTTTGGTTGTATGAGTTGAGGGCTATATGTAAGTCTAGAGAGAAGGAGAGAGAGAGAGAGAGAGAGTTAAAACCAGGAGTGGGGGGAGAAACTTTTGTTAGTAGCTTATAGACTTAACTTTTTGTACTGTGTACAGTTGTGTTTTGTCTCAATATTGGATACTGTGGATTCAGGTACCTGAGAGGAAAATGCACTGACAATTCCCCTGTTCATATTGGTGACATATCAGGAGACATGCATTTTTTCACTGTAGAATCACCCAGTATTTAAAAAAGAATGGCTGCACATGAACTTTTGCCAGCCTTTCTATGGGTGACAACAAATCAGTCGCACCTATTTTAGTATCTTCTCTCGTTATTTTTATCTGTAGGTTATCATTTGGCCATTTCTTTCAGATTTTTGGCTGGTTTTATAATATCCCACTTCTGGGGAATTCCTTTTAGGAGCTATGGCACTAACACTGCACATTTCCCACTAAGGAGAGGTTCTGGCCCAGAAATTGTAGTTATTGGCCATCTGGGCAATCTTTTCCATCTCTCTCAACTTTCTGATTTGAAAGCCCGCATTTGCACTTGTTTCTTTCCTGTAACTAGTCTAGTGCAGATACAGATTCTTAGTTTTAGCACTTGAATTTGCTTATTCATGCTCAGCACTTGTTCAGAACTTGTTGTAAGCACTAAATAAGCTACTAATTACGCACTCAACCTTCCTCATTACCTAGAGGAAAGCAGTTTTTGCACTTACTTTCCTCACTTGCTTAGAGAAAAACAGCTCTTGTACTCACTTTCGTCACTTATCTAGAGGAAAATATTTTTTATTCAGGCATGTCCAAGGGTCAGCTCCCAGTGTTCTCTCCTGTCCATCTGATGAATCTGGGCATCTTGGGGCAATGTAGAAATTGCCTCATGTACACAGACAACCCTCTCCTCCTACCCCCAACACTGCAATGAGAGATGCACTTATCTAGCCAAACTGGAGGTAAAGCTTTCTCCAACCAAGACTGAACTTGACATTCAAGAGGAGAAGGTAAACACTTGCACCACACCACACTTATCACATAGTCTCACTAAATCTACACCACCAAAATCGACAGATAGAAACACAAAAACATTCATGGAGGCTCTCAGTAATAACCTGCCTAAGCAACAGAGACCTCCAAAGCAGAAACGCAAGCCACTTCCACCCCCCAACACAACCCAAATGACAGACAGCCCACAGACTCAGTGTGGCACTCAACCACAGCCAATAAGGCAAAACAACATATCCAACACACTAGTCATAGGTGACTCTGTAGACAGGCACACTGATGTCCCACTCACCAGGCTAAACAAGGAGAAGGTTACTGTCAGCTGCTTGTCGGGTGCCAGGATCCGCCACATAACCCAGGCACTCAGGTCACTCCATAGCAAATACAAATATGACTCTGTCATTGTCCATGTTGGTGTGAACAACCTGAGACGTACCTCCTTGGACTACATGAAAAGAGACACGGAAGAGCTCTCCGATCTTGTAGCCCAGGCAGGTATGACCCTAGTCCTGAGTAGCATTCTGCCATCGCCCAGAATGATACCGCAGTACAAGGACAAAATGATTGACTTCAACAATTGGCTAAGCTTCTGGTGTCATTCTAAGGGAATTCAGCATCTGTCTGCTTGGGATGACATGGTCAACAGATCACGATGCTTTGCCAGAGATGGCCTGCACCTGTCGCCCATGGGATTCCGGTTACTGGCTAAGGCTCTTGCCGCCCCTGTAGTGCCTTTTTTAGGCAAGGTTTAAATAACAAATTAACCACTCTAACAGGAACAGGCAAGCAAAAACTGAGGATAATGCTACTCAGTGCTAGAAGTCTAAATCTCAAAATGCACTCACTCGAGGCACTCTTTGAAATGGAAAACATCGATATCTGTGCAGTGACTGAGACCTGTTTCAAGGCTCCAGAGAGCACCGCTGCACTACCAGGCTATAACTTATACCACACTTTTCAACCATGTAACCTGGACCGGAACACCAAAGGCGGAGGTGTGTCCATATTCATTAAGGATATCCACACCTCCAGGCTAGTTCCTCAGCATAATGCATTCGAGGTTATCCAAGTGCAACTAACTCTGGGCAAAACTGCAATTCAAACTGTAGCTTGCTACAGATCCCCCACCATGCCCCAGGATTCCCACTCCTCTTTTCTTGATGTACTGGAAGATATTAGGGTTCAACCAAACACCCTAATAATGGGCGATTTCAACTACCCCACCATTAACTGGGAAAACTACTCATGTGCCAACTCCTTCACACAATGCTTTCTGGAATTCATAAACTCCAATGCCCTATATCTACAACCCCACCAGGGGCAACAATATCCTAGACCTAGTCATTCCCAACATGAGTGACCAGTGTTCCATACCTGAAGTCAACTCCTTGTTGGTCTGATCCGACCATAAGCTAATCACCCTTAATATCCGCATCCTGCCCCACCCCCTATTAAGGAAACCACTGTAAACATTTTCTCCAAAGCCACCTTCATGCTTCTTAAGACAGAAGTGGTGAACTTCATAACACCCATGCAGATGGACAATACAGTTACGACTGCTGAACCCTACACAAATGCACTCTATAAGCACTTACACGAGTGCATGGATCGTGCTATCCCAAACAGAACCAAGACACTATCTAAAAAAGGAAGCCAATGTGGTGGTCCCCTGCCATAAACAAACTATACAACAGAAGGAAGAAATTGTTGCAGAAGAGAGCAAAATCCCATTTATGGAGGAGCTCCCTGGCCAGCCTCAGTAAGAAGCTGCAATCCCTTATAAGATCCTCCAAAGCTAGCTACGAAAACAAAATTGCCACTAATTTTAAAGACAACCACAAAGCATTCTATAGCTATGTCAAGAATCTCAATGGCAACACCCAGATCTGCTCTGAGTTACAGCACAACGGCATGGAAATTACAGAACCAACTGATATTGCCAACATTCTGGCAGATAGGTTCAGTGCTAACTTTACCCCCCCTCCCCTTAAAGGGCCCATATCTATACATTAAGAATGCAGAGTCCCTGTAATCACAACTATGCAGGTAAAAGCTGCACTCTCTAAAGCCAAAAACACAGCATCCATGGGACCTGACAACATCCCAGGCTGCATTTTACATGGCTCCCCACCTAAGCACCATGTTCAATCATAGCCTCACATCAGGCTTTGTGCCCACTGAATGGGGTACAGCAATGGTTATCCCACTCCACAAAGGGGGAGCCACCACTGATCCTGGGAACTATCGCCCTATTAGCCTGACGAGCCTGGTCTGCAAGGCCGTAGAACGTATCATCATGGAACTCATAAACAAAGACATTGGTAACCACCAAACTCTGGATTCCACCCAGTTTGGGTTTGTGAAAGGCAGATCATGCCTCCTGAACCTGATTGACTTCTTTGTGGCAGTCACCAAAGCCGTAGATGAGGGTAAGGTAGTTCACACAGCCTATCTTGACCTCACCAAGGCTTTTGACACCATCCCTCATTCTGGAATTATAGCTAAACTCACTAAACTAGGTATAAATCCCTATGTCACAAGACGGGTTGCCAATTGCCTCACTGACAGAACCCACACTGTAAAAGTTGCACACTCCAAATCTGACCTCAAACCAGTGACAAGTGGAGTACCACAGAGTTCAGTCCTGGGACCTCTCCTGTTTGGTATCTACTTCTCTGAAGTACAGGCTAACACAGAAGGTCTCTGGCTAACGAAGTTCACAGATGACTGCAAACTAGGAGCCATAGTCGAGTCCGCAAATGATGTGGAAATCCTACAGAAGGGCCTCGCTGAGACAGATGCCTGGTGTCAGAGCCATGCCCTCAAGCTCAGTGCATTGTCATCCCCTTTGGTAAAAACTGTGTACCCATGAACTACTACATAGACAGCAGTCTACTTAACACCGAATATGTGATAAGACCTTGGGACCCAGGTGGACAGTAGTCTGTCCTTTGATAGTCACATCGCCACAGTTGTCAGGAAGTCCTTCTACATTGCACACCTCATCATAAAAGGGTTCTCATCCAGGAAAAAAGAGGTCATTGTTCCCCTCTACTCGACACTCATTAGACCCATTATAGAGTACAATGCCCCTTTTGGAATGTACCTCACAAGCAGCAGCTGGAAAGGCCACAGAAGTACCTCACAAAGAGGATTACTGGCCTCAAACAGATGCCCTACACTGACCGTCTCAAAAAAATCCAGCTTTACTCCATAGCATATCTCCTACTCCGAGGTGATTTCTGTCTAACATATAAAGCTATGTCAAACCCAGAGCTGTTTGACATGCTACATCTAAAGAAATCCCAATCCCTCCGAGCTACACGCTCTAGGGACCTAAACCTTGTCACCGCAATATACAGGACATACTGGAGGGATAGATTCCTGTCCCAGAGACTTCCCATACTCTGGAACAGGCTACCCATCTATGTCAAGCAAAGTTCTTCATTAGCACTCTTCAAGAAAAATCGTGATGAGTGGATGGGAAATAGGAAATACACCCCAGGGATCACTTCTGTGTCTCTGCTCGACAGTGGCACAGGAAAATAACTTTCTTGGGTGTTGTAAGCCAGGGAACCTTGTTGGCTAGGCTTACATAGGCCCTCGGGCCGATAGCCTAGTACCTACCTATGAACCTATGAACTAGGCAGTTGATTTTAAGGTCATTCTGAAATTTCATCTTATTGAAGAGCTGAGAATATTCTTACTGCTGCCACAGTGACTCATGTTAGGGTTAAAAAGATGGCAGTTTTGAAAATGGTGGGGCAGAAATAATAAAAATAACTACATTATTTAACACTGTTATTTTGATTCATAACTCAGTATACATAGTTATGAAGTCATCCCATGAATGTTATAGGCATCAGATTTCAAATTTAGGCCACAATACTTTGGGAGCAGGCAACTGCCAGAAAGGTAAGTATCTACCCACAGTTCACTCATATTTCAGTGGTATTCAGGCATATATGGGAAAAGTAGTAGCAACTGCATTCCATCCATTATAGTCAGATGTACCCCTCAGAAAAATAGCTAGGCCATCTGGCAACCTGAGCAATTCCACAGACTAGCACTCCTTCAACTTTGAGAAAAAAAAAGCCTTCTCAGGGTTGAGGACCAAACAGCAAACTCTTATGAACAAGCACCTTGCTACAGTTACTACCAAATAAACTGAGCTTCAGCTGTAACTTAGCAACTTCATATATTAGTGCTGGTACTGCACTAGTGCCCCATCAGCACCTGCGGATCAATCCCCTATCAGTTTGTGCTCAGGGCAATCATCCATTTTGCCTCACTCTAATTATGTTTCTGCTTTCCCTGGTAATGAATGCTGATTTGAGATAATCACCAGTCTTTTCTGTGGGTTGTGAGGGGCTTGCAGTAAAATAATTTATTTTGAATTCTTTGTAAATATACAAGTTTCCTGTATTTAGATACAAGGGCAAAACACAGAAGTATAATGAGGACAGGACGAAGGGACAGTTTCCCCTGCTGAAGGATGACTTCAGTCAGCAGATGCCGAATGAGTGTTAGTTATAGCTCTGAACCTCTTGGCACAAAAAAAATCTGGACAAAGCCAAAAATAATGGGGGGACAAAGCCCCAAAAATAGGGACAAATTTTAAATATTGCTGTTATAAAATTAGAAAGTTGTTGGAATACAGGGTCTTGTGTTACCATGCATTTTCTGAAGGATATAAAGTCTGAAAATCAATTCCCTGCCATTATTTAGTGAATTCAGTCCTCATTGATTTGCCACAAAAAATTCAGAAAACCACAAATTTTATGAGGAACAGATTAAAAATATGAGGCAAAAATTTGGACATTCTGTGAAAATTTGGACAGTTGAAAGCTATGGTGATACTTCATTTTATGAATGGTAATATTGCATTTGTGGTCAGGGCTGAAGCTGTATAGTTCTTCAAGTTTGCTAGAGTACAGTATAGTACTGGCATTCAGAACTGAATGCTGCTTTGAGGTCAGAGGTTGAGAGCTTCATTGTTCAGTGTGTGGCATTTAGAATGTAGTAAGCTGCTTCCAACATTTGCAGCAAGAGGTTTGTTACAGTTTATTTATTAATCATTTGTTGTCTGTGTTAGTCTCAGTAGGCTAGTAGCCCTTTTCTGGGGAGACCTGAGGTGATATTTATACTACTAGAAGAACATTGGCCAGGGCATCAAAGAACTTCCACACTACTCTTTCCGATAGGTGCCACGGAATCTTTTATATCCTCCTGAGATAGCATCAACTCAAGCAGATGGGGCCATGAAGTAATGTCTCATCCAAAATACAGCATGCTCAGGAGTGCAGCTCCCCTGCTACTAATGCTGCACTGCAGTGTCAACAATCGATCTACCTGGTGTAGGAATAGAACCTTCAGCCTTCTGTACCTGTTGTATCACTGACACTTCTAGAATTTAGAATGAAGATTTTTTTTTGCTTTGCTGCCCAACTCAAAAGAGAGAACTTGTTGAGGAGGGATGCCAGATTGGAGGTCTGCACAGAGAGCCATGATACCTAAGCACAGCACTAGCAGAACACTCGGTGCTAGTTTTGCAAAGTCATCTTTGCAGGGACTTCTAAAATGCATTTTTTTTATTAAGTGGCACCATAAAATGACTGTTCAGATACTTAGACTAACGCTCTATTCTCTGTAACATTTATCAGTTTTAGTATTAGCAGTTTGTGCTTACAGCTTTGTTACTACTTGTTGAGTGCAAACTGGATGAAGAGTCAAGTCAAGCTGAACTCGCCAACCATTGTTTTCCATAGGTTTGTAAATGCGCACTGGCAGGGATTCCATATTTTGGCGAGAGTTCTACCTTTTTAACGTTTGAGGACCAGAGGAGCAACAAGCTCCTCTCCACGCGTGGGGTGCAACAGGGCTTTCTCCTTGCAAAAATCTTTGTTTAACTTTTTTTGTTGGGTTAATCTCCTGACCAGTTTTGCTCAGCAGATCAGTTCCTTCCGGAGTTGCAGCATGAAGATTCATGGTGGAAGCAAGGCCATATTGTAGACATCTGATAGCGTCAAGTTAACTTATGTGTTATGAATGCAGTTTAGGTAACCTAAGAGCAGATGTTATTATTGACAAGACATAAAAAAGGAATTATATGTGGTAGATAAAGTGTAGGCAGATAAAGCTGCACCATATATTTGCAGCAAGAGCAATGCTCATTAAGAGCAAAATCTCCTTTTCAGCTGAGAAACACATCTGGGATGTTAAAGTGCACTACTAGGGTTAGTCAGCTACGAGTAAACTATGCAGCTAAACACTCTGCACTGAAAAATACTGCTTTTCCCCACTTGATCAGCTCTACATGAAGTAATAGATTTTGCAAAAGACATATTTACAAGACTGTGACGGTTGCATGCAAAAGAGTATTTACTGATGCTTGCTGTGGAGTGTTTTGCAGTTTTGTTGTGTTTCCTAGAAAGGATGCATAGAAGACCCTCTTAAATCTTAATGGTGTCTGGCTAGTAAAGAAAAAGGCAGGTGGGTTGATTGGGGTGTGTGTGTAACACTCTGCTGTATCTTGTTAATTGAGAAGGTACTGGTACCTGTGTTAATATATGTCTGCTTTTATGGTGTTTGGATCTCCACCTTTCTTCTTTCATCCGGACTCCAAATTGTTATAAAGACTTGGAAGATGTAGTCTGACAAATTTCTCCAGTCTGTTTTACTGCATGTCGGACAAAAGTTAAAATGTGTAGTGTTATATGAGCCAGGGATGTAGTGTTATCTCATTCATCAGCACCCCACCCCCATACACATAATATGTGAGTAAAGTTGTTTAAAAAATAGATTTCAGTACGTTGTAGAGAAGCAGGAAAGTAAAAATCTGTTACAGAATTATTGCTTTATGTTCAGAGAGGCCTAGTTCCCTTGCAGTAGGGTTTCTCAGAACCACAGATGTCTGCCAAACCTGCAGTGCAGTCACAGTGTGATAAAACTCCATGTGGTGGCCATTCAAGGAGATCCTACATATCTGTGACTTACAGAATTTAGTATTTAGTCCCCACCCATGGGTGGGGTATATTATTGTCCTTTTGTTTTCCGTTATGATCAGCTGAATTGTAATGATGTAATGGTGAGAGGGAGTTGGAACAGGCATATCAGCAGAATTTTTCATTAGCCTTTACTCCTTCAGTAGTAGTCAATTCTGTAACATTTGACTATTAATGAACATGCACAAGAGCTTGTTTTCACCCCTCCACCAAGTAATTTACGTTTTAATAAATTGTCACTCATTTCCTTTAAAACCAGTGTTGTAGCCTGTCGACCCTTACGTCACTTGATATAAATGTAATTAGTTTACAGTAAATATCTTAATACAAGCACAGTAACTGACCAAAGCATGCCAGAAATAAGACTAGAGATGTTGAATGAGCATGTTTTTTATGTCAGTATAGCCCTACATTTTCTGTTTGCAGCATGGGACTTATGGAGATGTGTGCATTTTGGAAAAAGATACCTTCTGTTCTCTGCTCTGATCACAGTCACCTGTAAGGAGCACATTAATCCCTAATGTTTCACTGATTCTTGTCATGCAAAAAAACAAGGTATCTGTGTATTTCCATCCCAGATCCCACCTTTATATGCCTGGTCATGTAGCAAAGTACCCTCAAGCAATGTAAACAGGCGACAGTGAATTCTGTGGGGCTATGTGTGAGTAGTTATTACACAGATATTGTTTATGTCTGTGGAAATTTCAGTGCTGAGTAGAATTTCATAAAGGTTTAGACTGGAAAATATTAGTTTTGCACTGCAAGAATGTAAACAAATACAATCCAGCCTAACCATCTACAGAGTCAGCTCAAAGAACAGATAAATGCATTCTTCCCCATTCATTTACATGTATTTCCTTTCCATTTCATACAAACCACGAAAAGAACAGCACCAACTCAAACGAAAAACACAACCACTGTGGGTAAAGGAACACTGAATTTATTACTGTCACAGATTTAGTGCTTTCATTCGCTCAATGTCTGGACTTCAGAATAAGAACACAGCACATACCCTAACACTAAAAAGAGCTCAAAAGACACACCCCATATTCCCAATTAATGATGAAAGCAATATGCATTTAACTAAAACAGTTATGCAACTCACAAGATAGTAAAAACAATGATGGTTAATACTGAAAAACAATGCATCAAAAATAAAAAAACATGAGCTCTAATTAATAATGACATGTCAACTATAATGCTAGCATAGATTTCAACTTTAAATAGCTTGAGATAGAAATGACATCATTTAGTCCTGGAAGTCGCCCAGCATTAACTCTAAGTTGCCACTTTAACTCAAGGAATTCTAAAATGGTGCCATTGGGACCCCCCCCCCCCCCAGGGTCCTGGGTCAAACCTTCTATGACAATGAATTTGTCGAATGAATGTGTAGGATACATTTTGATATGTCTGAAAAGGGCATTTTGTTCGTCCTTCTTGATATCATAACCATGTTGATAAACATGATATCTAAAGTGCCTGATGGTCTTACCTATATAAAAATAGGTACAGTCATTACAGACTGTGGCATATACCACCCCCTTACTGTCACAACTTAATCATTCCATATCCATGTATGAAAACTTCTGCACCCTCCAACATCACTTTACATTGGGTGCAGTTCCACATTTACTCATTTTACCTTTGTTGGAACTCCCCAAACTCCTTTCAATCATAGTATTAAGTCAGAGATGTTCTTCTAGCTTTGTGTGACTACAGTATTCCCCAAAAATAAGACCGGGTCTTATACTTTTTCCCCTGCTGAAATATGCATTAGGGCTTATTATCAGGGGATGCCTTACTTACCCCCCCCTCCCGTACAACAATCTACATTTATTCATTTATTCATATACAAAAAACGACATTTTTTCATGTACAAAAATCAACATTTATTCATGTACCCAAACAGACATTTATTCATGTACACAAATTGACATTTATTTGGTACTTTTCTGTTATTGGGCAACAGTTCTAGGTGAAGCGTTAACAGTTGTGTGAGAATTCTACATAAACTGTGCAACAAACATATCAACTTCAGAATATCTACACCTTGGCTTTCACAGTGCAATATTTCATGCTTAACAGAAAGTGCAGACAAATCTCAATACATTTGTATTGTTGGAGGGGAATAAAACAGGTGAATAAGTGGCACTTTTTGAGTAGTGATGCTTTCTTTATTCCTCACCCAAACCGTAAAAGAAGAATGATGGAAAGTAATAAAAATGAAGTCTGGAAACTAGTGGCCTTACTTTGTAATTACCCCTTGATAATGAAACGTTACCTTAATACAATAAAGTCAAAAAACTGACAAGAGCTTCCTGGCAGCTGAAAGCAGAAGCAGTCCATTCTGTTGCCCCGATAATAGAAAAGTTATTCAAATACAGTCATGTCATCTTCTTCTGGAGCATTGTCATTAGTCTCCAACCCCCGAATTCTGGCCTGAATTTCTTGCGACTCCATTTCCTGTAGAACCATTGGCCCCAATCTGTCATGCCCAGCAATAGAGCTCTCCTTAAATGAGCACTGCTTGTCCATGTAGCCTGCTCATAGTGCATTGGCAACACAGCTGTCAGTGATTTTATCTCATGAATTCTTCACCCAAGTCACGACCTCTTGCAGGCTAGGCTTCACAAAGTTTCCACGCTGATTTCTCTCCATTCTGTTTTCAATGTAGTCATTGAGTTCCATGTGCAAATGGTCCTTGAATGGCTTGTTTATTGCAATATCAACAGTCTGGAGATAGGCAGTCATTCCTGCGGGAATCATTATTTGATCTATTCTTCTCTGTGCAAGGAAGTTCTTCATGTCTTTAGCGTGGTGAGTGCTGGCTGAATCCCAGACTAGCAGACCTCTTTCGCCACCTCACAAAACAAGTGGCAGCATTACATCAACCCACTTCCTTATAACTGCTTGTGTGCACCGGGCTTTTTCGGTTTCAAGAATGTACATGCCTGAAACACGTTCAATCTTATCTTTCTTTTCCTTACTAATGATTAGAGGTGGGATTTTCTTTCCATCTAGACGAATTGCTAAAATACAGGTAGCATGTGCACTCTCGTAACCAGTGCAGGGAATGTAGATTGACAAGGCACCCCTCTGATTAATTGTTGTTTGAGATCCTTGGCCCATAAACACTGCAGTTTCATCCATAGCAATCATGTTGGAGAGTTGGTATTTAGAAAAGTCAATGCCATCAACAAAGGACTTGAACGCAAGTGCAGGTTTAATAACTTCAGTATCTTCCAGCTTGAACAGTGTTGTCGATCTTCTTACAGACAGTTCATATCGCTGAAGGAAGTCATCCAGCCAGTGTTGTGATGCTTTGAATTCTTCTGGGGATATTTCTAACTGTGGTGCCATTGCAAGGGCAAATGCTTGAATAGCAGCTCCACGCACAACCAAAGCCTTTGGTCTCCTGTTAGCAATCCATTCACAGATGATGTCTTCCAGCTCAGGAAATAATGGTTGCCAACCTGATCCACACTTAAACTTCTTAGCATTTCCCTCATCCACATGTTGACTGAGGTTATTATACTCTACTTCATTATCAAGTGCTCACGTTTTACATGCATTGTCTGTACTCTGACCAATCAAAGTACACTTGCCAGTGTTTATGGGTCAATGATCTCAAACGTCAAGTGTGAGTGAGGATTAGGGTCACAGTAAGAATTGTGGAGGACTCCCGGGGAAAGAATCTTACGACTTTCTACAAAGAGAAGAAGTTGGGTGTCCAAATGGTCCGAAAATGGTGAGCAGAGTACGATAACCTGAGTCAACAGGTGTCAATAATATTATTATTTTATAATTCAACACGTCCATCATGCGTTTTGGGGCTTATTTTTGAGGTAGGGCTTATATCATGACCACCCTGAAAAACCATGCTAGGCCTTATTCTCTGGTTAGGGCTTATTTACGGAGAAATATGGCAGTTCTTGAAAACATATGAAGTTTCTTGCTTAAGTATTCTTCCCACTTCCATTAGCTAGCCCTTCTTTTCAGAAGTATTCCTGATGCCTTTGGGGGAATAGATGCCATTTTATCTGCCATATTGCCCTAGAGCCTACTTCTACCACCAATACTTGATGGAGTTATTACCACAGATCATAACTGCAAAATGGATATATTTTATATCAGCATACCTTGGTGGTTGTATGCACTGTTCCTTCTAAGCTGTGGGTATGCCTGGCCATGCACATCTGATGGTAGCTCAAACAGCATGGACATTCATTGTGCAGAGTTGTGGTGCAGTGGGGATTGGGGTTTTGTTCCATTCTCCACTGTAGTGTGATCTAGGAGTTATGTACAATTAGCAAGGAGTGCAGGGTACAGGGGGACTTACCCCCCAAAAAAGTAGATTTTATATTGTGCCATTCCATTTGAGCTTCTGGATTTTCAAATATCCAGGCTTGTCGTTCTAATTTAGAGTGTTGAATCTTTCATCAGGACCCATATATAGATATATTTATATATATATATATATATATATATGTAAAACATATTCTAGTTTAAAAAAACAAAACAAAATCAACTAATCCTTACTGTCAAAAAGATCAACCCCACTTCACAGAATGCACGTTACTATGATTGTACCTTAAAAAACAAAAAATAAATCTTCATTTTGCAGTTTGGCAAGCCCCTCTGCACCCCCCACATCTCCTACTAATTATATATACCAAATCCAAGGTCACACAAGCATGAGGAAAAGGAAAACTTCCTTAACAACACTTTTACACTTTCACCCACTGAGTAAATGTTTGGTGAGCTGTGAATCTTCAAAAACAGTCAGTCGACCCACGTATCTGAGTGTTGGCAAATTTTGTTTAAATTATATGATGCAGAACTGTGCATTGCCAACATGAAGGGTAACAAAGCTTTAGTCTTGGATAGGTGGTCGTTATTTCTAGCCATTTGTAATCATCAGGACACTGGATTGTACAGCTCAAGGCATAGGATCGAGCCATATTTAACATGACATCTACCTACTGCTGTTATTTTTATCAGTGGTGCTTTTCTGCGGCTTATTCTAGATAAAATTATTAGGTGATGCTGTATGCTTTGGATTTTTTTGATTACAGTTTATATGCTATGTATATATCTCGCCCCTGGGTGAGACCTTAATCATATTGTGCATTGTTTTTATTACTGTTATCCTTGTATTTCATTTGTTAATAATGATATTCCATATTCCACCATTATTGATTTTCCCCATCTTTGTTATATATCATTCCAATGTTGCATGTCATGTTTTGGAATATACTTTTTTCTGTTTTGATAAGCCATGTAAACTGTCAGCTGGAATTCATTAGTGTTTATTATTAATACAGCTCACATTTTTGTATAAAACGTTTGAGATGTAAAGTTGTTTGTAAATCTTTTTCTATAAAGATGCACAAAAACAAACAATTCACAGTTCTATTAAAAAAAAATATATATATATATATATATATATATATATATATATGGGTCTACCTGAGATGGTCGACAAGCCATTTGATCGACTTTCATTTGGTCGACAGGCAGATTTGCCCCCCTCCCCAATGTTGTGCGACCCTGTAGTTGATATATATAGTTAGGGGGGGTGGGGGGCACAGCCCCCCACATTGGGGGGTGTGGGGGGCTTCGCCCCCCTCATAAAACTGCTTGTCGACCAAATGAACTGTCGACCAAATGAAAGTCGATCATGTGGCCCGTCGACCATGTGATAGGGATCCATATATATATATATATGTGTGTGTGTGTGTGTGTGTGTGTGTGTGTGTGTGTGTGTGTGTGTGTGTGTGTGTGTGTGTGTGTGTGTGTGTGTGTGTGTGTGTGTGTGTGTGTGTGTGTGTCTCTGTGTATCTACATGCACACACACGCATACACATATATATGTATATATAAATATATATATATATATATATGTGTGTGTATATGTGTGTGTGTGTGTGTGTGTGTGTATAAAGTATGGGTTTACTCTTATATGCTTGAGACCTGCAGTGTTGAGTTGAGCAATAAAGAAAACCAATCTCTGAAAATTCCAATACTGGGATGGAAGAAAAAACATTGAATACTGA
Organism: Protopterus annectens; assembly: GCF_019279795.1. Taxonomy (NCBI): domain Eukaryota; kingdom Metazoa; phylum Chordata; order Ceratodontiformes; family Protopteridae; genus Protopterus; species Protopterus annectens. The sequence continues at coordinate 1,114,735,855 of NC_056730.1, forward strand.
AACGTCCTACTGCTGAAGACCCAGCAGTAAGTACTAACATGCATGCTGAAGGGGGCAAGTTTGAACATTCAGTAATGTTGGTATTTGATATTTTGAGTGTCTGTGTTAAAAATTTTGTACTGCTCAGCTCAACATTTGGAGTGTTGAGCATATAATGGTATAATAAATACGTGTGTGTGTGTGTGTGTGTGTGTGTGTGTGTGTGTGTGTGTGTGTGTGTGTGTGTGTGTGTGAAACTTGTAACAAAGCACTGAATTCAGTAATAACCTGAAAACCGGACTATACTAGTTCAGAAAGGCGGGAAACAAGTATATTTTTTGTTTTTTTCAGAAAATAAAGCAGATACAATACAAAAAAACACTTTAAATGCACAGAAATGGCTATCAAGCCAGTTATTTTACATTAAGAAGGTTTGTGGTCTGCACTGTTGTGGGAGTAGAGGCTAGATCCTGCCCTTCTGAGCTGGGAATTTCTGGTTAAAGGCTTATTGTGCCTGCTTATTTGAACTGTTTATTTCTGAAATTTGTGTGCCTTGTTTGCTGTAGCCCAGAAGTTAGTAGTTTATTGGCCATTTTGGGATAATTTCTATCTCTATCATTTCCTTGCTATAGAAAACGCATTTGCACGTTTTTTGTGCATGTATTCAGCTCAGCAAGTTCCTGCCAGGTGTCCTGCAGAGTTCTACAGCAACAGAGAGAGGAAAGAGAGAATTTGGAGTGATTATCATTTTTCTGCATTTTCTTGCAGTCTTTAACTAATTCCGCCTAAAACGCCAATTTTTTAGCATTTCTGTGATTTAAAAAAGCTTGTTTCTGCTACTTATTGTACTTATTTGCTGCCTGCACTTGAACTAAGTTATTTTTGTGTTTAAATAATCTGTTTAACTGTTGTAGGCTACACACTAAAGTGTGATAACCATTTCTGTGCATTTAAAGTGCTTTTTTATTGTATCTGCTTTATTTTTGGAAAAAAACAAAAAAAAAACAAAAATATAGTTGTTTCCCGCCTTTCTGAACTAGTATAGTCCAGTTTTCAGGTTATTGCTGAATTCAGGGCTGTGTCACAAGTTTCTGTGTTGCCCATACCTACTTGGATAGAAGGAAGTTTCTCTGTTCACCTGTGAGAGAGGGGAGCTTTGAGCAGCCTATCTGTCCCTGGAGGAGTGGTTTCAGCCCAGACGTTAGTAGTTTATTGGTCATTTGGGGCTAATTTCTATCTGTTTCATTTCCCTGCTATAAAAACTGCATCTGCATGCTTTTGTGTGCTGGGCAGCGCCAATTAGCTAGGGTTAAACTATTCCCGGCTCCACGAAGTGTACTCTTCAATTTTTCCCTTGGAACTAGACAAACCTTCAACTTAAGCACTCAAACCATTCATTTTACAGCCCAGCACATGCTCAAAACTCATAGCAAGCACTAATTAACCGTAGCACTAGACCCTCCTATACTGTCCAGAAGGACAAGGCTCTCTATTCGTCCCTACCAGCCAATCAGCAAAACAGCTCATTTTACCTCTTCAGGCATGTCCAAAGGGCAGTTTCAGGTGTACTCTGTAGTCCATCTGGTGAATCTGGGCATTTTGAGGCAATGTTCCAACTGCCTCATACACAGACAACCCTCTCCTCATACCACCAAACACTAATATATGCGAGAGATGCAATTATGCAGCCAAACTGGAGGCAAAGCTCTCACAACCCAAGACTGGAACTGACAGTCAAGAGGAGAAGGAAAATACTTGCAACACACCACCAGTCTCACATAGACCTACTAAACCAACACCGGCAAATAACACACATAAATAGATGAAAACATACTCGGAGGCTCTAAATAAAAATCTGCAAAAGCAACAGAGACCTCCAAAGCAGACACCCAAGCAACCTCCGCACCCCATCACAAACCATGAAACACGTAATTCACATAATCAGTGTGCCACGCAATCACAGCCCTTAAGGCAAAATAGCACACCCAACACACTAGTAATAAATGACTCTATAGTCAGGCACACTGACGTCCCACTCACTAGGCTGAACAAAGAGAAGGTTACAGTTAGCTGCCTGTCAGATGCTAGGATCCGCCACATAACACAAGCACTCAGGTCGCTCCAGAACAAGTACAAATACGACTCTGTCATTGTCCATGTTGGTGTGAATGATCTGAGATATACCACCCTGGACTACATGAAAAGAGACATGGAAGAACTCTCTGATCATGTAGCCCACGCCGGTATGACCCTGACCCTGAGTAGCATCCTGCCCTCACCAAGAATGATGCCACAGCATAAAGAAAAAAATATCAATTTCAACAATTGGCTAAGTTTCTGGTGTCATTCAAAGGGGATCCAGTATATTTCTGCCTGGGCTGACATGCTTGACAAGCCACATTACTTCACAAGAGATGGCTTGCACCTGCCACCCTTAGGCTTTTGAATACTGGCCAAGACTTTTGCCGCCCCCATAGTGCCTTTTTTAGGCAAGGCTCAAAAGACAAATCCACCACTGTAAATAGCACAAGTAACCAAAAACTAAGGGTAATGCTGCTCAACGCCAGAAGTCTAAACCTCAAAATGCATGCACTCGAGGCACTCCTCAGTATGGAGAACATTGATATCTGTGCAGTAACAGAAACCTGGTTTAAGGCTCCAGAGAGCACCCCAGCACTACCAGGCTATAACTCATACCATATTTTTCGGCCACAGAACCCGGACCGAAACACAAAAGGTGGGGGTGTATCTATATTCATCAAGGATACCCACGCCTCCAGGTTAGTGGCACAGCACAATGCCTCAGAGATCATCCATGTGCAACTAACAATGGGCAAAACTGCAATTCAAATTGTAGCTTGCTATAGATCACGCACCATGACCCAGGACCCCCATTCCGCATTTCTGGAGACACTGGAAAATATGAAGGTCCTACCAAACACCCTAATATTGGGTGATTTCTGTTATCCAAGCATTAACTGGGAGAGCTATTCAAGTACTACCTCCCTTGCCCAGTACTTCCTAGAATTTATAAACTCGAATGGCTTGGATCAACTGGTCAACAACCCCACCAGAGGTGACAACATATTGGACCTGGTCATCACCAACATGGGCGACCAGTGTTCTACACCAGAGGTCAACCCCACAATGGTTAGATCAGACCATAGACTAATCACTCTGGATATCCACATTCCGCCCCCACCCCTAATCAAGGCAACCACTGTGAAAAACTTTTCAAAAGCAAACTTCACATTTCTTAAGACCGAGGTGGAAAGGTTCACAGCCCCCATGCTAACGGACAACACTGTCCAAGCTGCTGAATCCCTTACAAAGGCACTCTATGAGCACCTACATGGATTGTGCTATCCCAAGCAAAACCAAGGCTCACTCCTCTAAGAAATGGAAACCAGTCTGGTGGACCCCTGCCATAAACAAGCTATACAATAGAAGGAGGAAACTAGTGCAGAAACAAGCTATACAATAGAAGGAGGAAACTAGTACAGAAAAGAGTAAGATCCCAAGAAGAAAAAGCATCCCTGATCAGTATCAGCAAGAAACTACGATCCCTCATAAAATCATCCAAGGCTAGCTTTGAATGAAAAATTGTCAAGGACTCCAAACATAACCACAAAGCGTTCTTTAGCTATGTCAAGAACCTAAGTGGAAACTCTCAGATATGCTTTGAGTTAGTGCAGAATGGCACAAAGTACACTGAACCGACTGATATTGCCAACATTCTGGCTGACAGGTTTAGTGCAAACTTCACCCCCCCTCTCACCCCCTAGAGGGCCCATAACCATACCAGAAGAATGTAGAGCCCCAGCAATCACTGACACACAGGTTAAAACAGTCCTATCCAAAGCAAAAAATACAGCTTCAATGGGGCCGGACGGTGTCCCAGGCTGTGTCTTACACAATCTCCAAAATGAACTAACCCCTCACCTAAACACACTGTTCAAACTCAGCCTCTCTACAGGCTGCATACCCATAGAGTGGAGCACAGCAACCGTTATCCCGCTCCACAAAGGACCCTGGGAACTATCACCCTATAAGCCTGACTAGCCTGGTCTGCAAGGCTATGGAGTGCATCATCATGGAACTCATTAACAGCGACATTGCAAACCTCCAAACATTGGACTCTACCCAGTTTGGCTTTGTTAAGGGCAGATCATGCCTCCTAAACCTGGTGGACTTCTTTGAGACAGTTACCAAGGCTTTAGATGAGGGACAGGAGGTCCACACAGCCTACCTAGACCTCACAAAGGCTTTCAACACCATTCCTCATTCTCTTATTATAGACAAGCCCACCAGCTTGAACATAGACCCCTACATCACAAAATGGGTTGCCAGTTGGCTCACAGATAGAACCCACACGGTGAGAGTTGCAGGCTCTAGGTCCGACTCTAAACTGGTTACAAGTGACGTCCCCCAGGGCTCAGGCCTGGGACCCCTCCTGTTTGGTATATACTTCTCAGAGGCACAGGCAAGTACAGGAGGACTATGGCTAACCAAGTTCGCAAACGCCTGCAAACTGGAGGCCATAATTGACTCTCCAGCTGATACAGACATCCTCCAGAAGCGTCTCACTGAAACGGATACCTGGTGTCAAAATCATGGCCACAAACTAAATGCCAAAAAATAGATAGTCATCCCCTTTGAAAAAAACAAACTACCCACAAACTACCACATATGTGATAGTCCCCTAAATACAGAAAATTAAATAAGCGATTTGGGGACCCAAGTGGATAGTAATCTCTCCTTTGATAATCATATTGCCAAGGTGGTTTGAAAAGCCTTCTATGTGGCCCACCTAATCACAAAAGTGTTCGCATCTAGAACAAAAGAGGTTATTGTGCCCCTCTACGCATCACTCATCAGACCCATCATAGAGTGCAATGCCCCATTTGGGATGTACATACAAGACACCTACAACAGCTGGAAAGACCACAGAAGTACCTCACCAAGAGGATTACTGGCCTCGAACAGATGCCCTATGCAGCCCAACTGAAGAAACTCCAGCAGTACTCGGTTGCATACTGCCTACTCAGAGGTGATCTCTGCCTGACGTACAAGGCTGTGTCCAACTCAGAATTGATGGACATGCTCCACCTAAAAAAAACAAATCCCCGAGAGCCACACGCTCTAGGGATCTAAACCTCACCATAATGATAAATAAGACATGCTGGAGGGATAGATTCCTGTCCCAAAGACTCCCCATGCTTTGGAACAGGATTCCAATCTACATTAGGCAGAGCCCCTCACTAACACTCTTCAAGAGAAACCTTGATGAGTGGATGGGAAACAGAAAATTTATGCCGGGGATCACTGCAGTGGCTCTGCTGGACAGAGGCACAGGGAACTAATGGCTCTGCTGGACAGACGCACAGGGAACTAATCTAAGGGGGCAGCGAAAGCCATTACATTCTGGCTAGGCTTACATATGCCCTCGGGCAGATAGCCTAGTACTTACCTATGAACCTATGAACTTATATATATATCCATCCACAATCCCTTTTTTCTATTTTGCACATGGGGTCGAGATGTCACCTTACAGTGGCAATCATCTAGAGCCAAGGTTTACACCTCTGGGTGGCTAGCCCTACCATGGTAATTCTTCCACACCATACAACACCTGTAGCCAGTTTAGAGTGTCCAGTCCACCTACTGCATATCTTTGGAATTTGGGAGGAAACCAGAGCTCCCAGAGGAAACCCACACAAACACAGGGAGGACATGCTGACTCTGCACAGAAGGTACCCCAGCAGAGAATCGAACTAGGGGACCTGTTGTTTTCATGCAAAAACACTACCTGCTGCACCACTGTGCCACCCCCCCAAAAAAAGTAGATATATGTATACACACACACACACACACACACATATATGTATGTATATACATATGTATATTTATGATTATATGTTATTACATCACTGAGAAATGTTCACCGACAGTAAATATATCAAAAAAAGTTCATTGGGAATCAGTTTCAGATGAAAAAAAAATCAAAGTAAAGTGATCATAAAGGAAACAAATGCTCACCCACACCCCCAGAAATTAAATATCCTAATTCCATGGTAACATAACCGTGAAAAAAGAAGATAGCTCCTAACAGTATATTACAGTTGAACTGTTGAAGTACGACTGTATATATGTGACAACTTGCATCATTGATGAAAATTACAACAAAAAGCAATATGAGATGAATGCTTGCCATGACCAAGTAGGATTGAAGGATTAACCCCCCCATCTGAGTAAAGTACTGTTTAACAGATGGGAGATCAATTTATCAGATATCATCTTGTAGTACCCAGACTGGAAACATTAAAACCAGTAAGACAAGAAATCCCTTCAACAGACAAGCCAAGGCTGATAAGATTATTCTCATTATTCAGTCCCTGTCAGGTAAGGAGAAGATATGTCTGGTGGATTATTGGAATACACTGAGTAGTGCTTTGGTGAATGCTGGAGTCAGGGCCTCTTGGTGAGTAAGCAAACTGAGTATATACTCAGCCTTATCTCAGCCTTCATTAGGCCAATCAGTGAATATAATGCTGCCTTTGGAAAGTATCTGCCCTGACACATGCAACAACTGGAAAGCCCATACACCGTACTAAAAGGATACAAGGCCTAAACAACCTGCCCTACATGGACTGACTCAGACTGCAAAAATGTGACCAGTGTTTGGCATACAAGGCATCCTCCAACATATTACTGATGGATTTACTGCACATCAGCAAGTCAAATTGCATAAAAAATACTCAGTCTAGGGATCTAAACCTCTTCTGTAACATCAACAGAACAGTTTAGAGTTCATAGGTTCATAGGTGTGTAATAGACTAATGGCCCTGGGGCCTTTACAAGCCTAGCCATAGGATTACCCTGGTATAGTGCCTCCCGACCTTAGTTCCCAGTGTCTCTGTCGAGTAGAGCCACTGGATTTATCCCCGGGGTGAATATAGGTTCATATAAACAGCCCTTGCAGGTCTTGAACCCAGGAACCTGCACAACATACCCAGAGCAATTTACCAGTAAGCCGCCTCAGATGTGACAGATATATCTTGCAAAAGATAATGCTGCTATGGAACAGACTTGCCATCTACATAAAACAAAGTTCAGCCCAGTCCATATTCAAGCACAATGTAGATTTATGAATGGGTAACAGAAAATTTACCCCAGGACTGCATCCTATAATACTAATGGATGAAGGTAGCTCCTAAATGTTTATCCCATGCATGGGCTCCCTCAAATTATCTATGATACGATCCCAGTTATTCTCATTAGAGATAATTATGTACCATAGGATGGGAAAGGCCAATCTATAACCAAATGGAGAGGTTATTTTCAGTATAAAAAAGAGAAATTGACTAGGCTTAAAATGGCCCACAATTGCAGATATCTAGTACTTACCTATGAACCTATATGTTATGCATTTAGATTTAATCATTGCATTATTTTATAGGGATTTCTGTTAGGATGCTGGGGCATGGAAAATATAGTTAGAACAAATTTTTCTATCCCTGTTTGCTTATAACTATTAGTTATGACTTATAATTTGTGGTAGTTATGTTTTATTTGTATACTCAGTACTTTTTCCATATATGGAGTAATGGGGTACAAGGCATTACAGCAGAAAAAAATGATATATGTGCCACAGAATGTAAGGTCACTAAGGTTAATCACCCATCTATCTATCCGTCCATCTTGTAAATTGCTTGTAATGAGAGTCTCAGTGATAGCAAACTAAGCCGGACAAATTAGGGTTTCTTGTTCTCCAGCAGCAGTCTCTAACTCATCCATTAATATTCCCAGCCATTACCAGACAGGCTGAGAGAGAAAGAGAGATAGTTACTCATTCATGTCCTGGAACTACCCAAGGCCTTCTTCTACTGGGCCATGTGTATAACATCTCTTCTCAGAGGTGCCCATGAGACAGTCTCATGAGGAAGTTAAACCATCTCAAATGATTCCTCGAAACCAAGAGAAATAACAGCTATAGTCTGAGATCCTCATAGATTACTGTGCCTCACTGTGTGCGAGGTAATGAGCACATCTACCATGTGAAGGAACCACATTTCTGCTACATGTATCCATAATCTTGTCCTTTCAGTTGCTACCCAGATCTCATAGCCATGGGTGAAGATGGGGCTATGGACTGATGTGTAAACTAGGAGTTTCATATTGTGACTCAGATCTCTTCTCACTACCTCATTGTGATTCAATACCTGCATTACTGCCACCGCTGTTCCTTTGTCAGTCTTCTGATCCACTTTGTTTTCATTCATGATTAAAACCCCAGGATAGTGAAACTCCTCTGTTTGAGGCAGCTGCCTCCCCTTCAGTTGCAGTGACCATTCCACTCTTTTCCAGGACAGAACCATGACCTCTGATTTAGAGGTGCTTATTTTCATCACATCCACTTTACTCTCAGCAGTGAACTGCTACAGTGCTTATTCTACAGCACTGTCATTTGAAGCTGAGATGGCAACATCATCTGCAAATAACAAAGATTCAGGTCCTGTATGCCAAAACTGTGGAGTCTGCAAGGCTCAGAAGCTTCTTAATATCATTTATGAAAATCACAAACAGGAGGTGAGACAAGGCACACCCTTGGTAGAGTTCTAAATGCACCTTGAATTTGTTGAACTTAAGGCAGAGAATATGGTCATAACTCTTATACCTTAAAAACAAGGATTCAGTGATACTCAGCAGTAACCCGGGGACCACATATTATCTTAATGCATTCCTGGAGATGTTTTGAAGTGTGGGATCCATACCTGTCAACCATACCGAATTCCTCAGTATTTACAATTTTTGGGGTAGAAACAATAGGGTGCCACAAATTTCTGAGTGGCCCCTTTAAATCCCGATCTTTTTTTTTTATTTTTATTTTTATTTTTTATGTACATGCTGACATCAGTGTGCATATCCCATGTCAAAATCAGAGTGCATGGGCATGCGTGTTGATGTCAGTAGAATCTTGTAATCAAAGGCAGGAATACAAAAATAAGGAATACTTCTAATCTACTGAAAGGCTGTCCATGTATGAAAAAGTAAGTATACTAGAAGACAATAAACTTAACTGTACATATACAGTTGGTTAGACTTGAGAATAGAAAGCTGAATGATGTTTGCAAGAACGATGGGTTTTCATCAGCACTGTCAAGTTCATACCAGGTAGCACTTTTTTCCTTGTGTCTTATAGCACTCGGAGTCAGTTTCTGAGTGATTTGTGATCGCAGATAATTATATTCCATAAGGGTGCATTCCTTGCCAGGTTGAGAAGATGCATTTCAAACATCCACCTTAGAGGATCCTAGCTAATATGATAGTAAGGTAGGAGGACTGAAAGGTTGGTTGTATTAGTCTTTGCTGGTATATCTCTGCCTGCTTTTGACTTATCCTGTGAAAGATAATAAAGGTTTTAAATAGCACGAAGTGCCTACTCCAACAACCTTTACGCAAAAGCATTTACAATGCTGATTCACAGCTTTATAGGAGTACATAGAAGAGGAATGAATGCGCCATTGTGCCAGAATTCTACAGTACAGTTACTGTGGCTGGCAACATGCATGTAGCAAGTCTTCCTACACGACTCAGTGTTCTTTGATGCATGCATCATCTTTTTGTTGTAAACTATTAATCATTCTGCCCTTAAGATTTTCATTCTTTATGCATCTTTACACAATCCTGCCGATCTGTTTCTGAGCATGGATTAGGCGTTTGAATGCCTGCCATGTTTTACTAATTGCAGGCTAAATTCAGAGTTCCAGTTCACCATAAACTTCAATAAAATGCACCCTTTAAGGTCCTTATCCTCCATATATGAGCTTGTTGTGCATTGTGTTTTGAATTGGAGCCTTAAAGACTATAAGCTCATATATGTTCAAGAAGGACATTAAAGGGTGCATTTTACTAAAGTTTGTGGTGGTCTTATCATGCATTTACCACTAGTGTACTGATGTCATCAATTAAAAAATGGGCAACATTCATTCTAAAAGAGAAAACAAAAAGCATAACTTAGCACAGTATGCACAAGGCTTAAAATACTTAATTGATACAAGATTTTTGTGTATCGTAGTTGCTCAAATAAAATTTCATTATTTGGCAATTGTCTATGTACTACTACTCATGACATACAGGAGTTATTTGAAACTGTGTGGTGATTTTTACTGACGCCAAGATTGTATCTTTATAGAGATACACTAATTACAAATGCAGTAAAAATATATTTTACAGTATTAGTATTAGTGACTCTTCATTTTACAAGTCCCGTAAATGGAGGTGCAGGGAGCCTTGACCTCTGGAAAAATGTTGTACAGCTACAAGGATGTATGATAAGAACTTTTTTTACTCATCCAAATAGGTCTGAACACTTGCTGCAGGGTAATTGTGTTTTTCAGGCACTCATTAGATCATTGTGTCAGATATACACCTCTCAAATAGCAATACTTTTTCTATGTGCTCTTGTGTCATTCTAGAGCAATCAGCAAGCTATATTTTTCCAAATCCAAACATATAAAAACACACAGAAAATGTGTTTTTACAAGGGAACATGCTCCACTTATTTCTAATATGGGGGTCACTTGCCACATGAGAACTCTGTGGCCACACTACAGTAGGGAAAAGTGCATGTGATGTTGACAAACCATAGTCAACAGAAATCATACAAAAGTTGCCTGCAGCAGAATGCCTCAGGTATGTCCAAAAAACAACAGTCAGTCAAAACAAATGAAACTTGTTAATGTTAAAACAGAAAAAAAGACCACTGTAACTAATGAACTGAAACAGCATTACTAACCAGACAGACCCTAGATTTAAAACTCTGCAGTAAGATTATAGCAATAGCCCATGCCTGGGTGTGGGTAATGCTGGATTTACCCACGGTTGGTGTGGTTTGGTCACGAGGGTGAGTGGCCAAACAATGCCAACTGTGGGTAAATCCAGCATTACCCACACCCAGGCGTGGGTTATTGCTATTATACAATGACATTATTTAAGAAAAAAAAAAATTACTTTTCTTAAATAATGGCATTGTATAATGCATCCTTGCTGCCCCTCCGCAGCTGTCAGGTATTCTGCGGCAGTTCTGATGTACTGCGCATGTGCATGCCTACGCAGTACATCAGAGCTGTGGGCAAAAGCAACGGAGAAAGCAAGATCTCCGTTGCTTTTTACAAACTGTTTCGCTATGTTAAATGGGTTTAACATAGCAAGACAGCTTTAAAAAAAGCAACAGAGTCTCTGTTGCTTTTTTTAATGCTGTCTCGCTATGTTAAACCCATTTAACATAGCGAGACAGTTTTGAAAAAAGCAACGGAGAAAGCAAGATCTCCGTTGCTTTTTACAAACTGTCTCGCTATGTTAAAGGAGTTTAACATAGCGAGACAGCTTTAAAAAAAAGTAACGGAGAATCTCTGTTGGTTTGTTTAAAGCTGTCTCGCTATGCTAAACTCGTTTAACATAGCGGGACAGTGTGAAGCAATAGAGATCTTGCGTTCTCCATTGCTGTAAAAAAAGAGTTATAGTAATGGAAAAAGTCCGGGCGACCTGACCTTTTTCTATTACTATACCTCTGATTTACAACGTGCACGCTGACCAATCAACGTGCACGTTTTTGAATATTAATGGGGGGGGGAGTCGGTGTATAATAATCCTTTGACCACTATTACACCACAGGAAATCTTATGTATCGGCCAGCTCCATTGGTGTAGAGGCATACAGGCCTGACTACAGCCCGAGTGACCAATGCTCCACAGGAAGCCTGGATGTCTGTTGTTGCTTACATGGAAGAGAAGAGGAATGAAGAGGGTTAATCATCCTGGGGGGGAGGGGCATGTGTTCATGAGCAAACTCTGCAAGGTAGAATTCCCAGCAGAAACCTGGGATTACAGGACTGCACTTATCTATAAAAGGGGTGGACCAATTCATCACATCATTGTGAGGCATGATGGGCATCCCAGCATATGTACCTCTCAACCTCTCAGAGCAAGAAATCTGGACAAAGCCAGAAAAAATGGGGAGTGGACAAATACCCCGAAATAGGGACAGATTTTAAATATTGCTCATATAAATCCAGAAAGCTGCTGGAATGACAAATTTTACATTATTATATATTTTCTGAAGGTTATGAAGTCTGAAACTCAAATATCTGTCATTATTTAGTATTATTTAGTGACTTCATTCCATAATTATTTGCCAGAAAACCACAAATTTTATGAGGAATGGACCAAAAATAAGAGGCAAAATTTGGGCATTTTAGTTTTATATAAGTGCAAAGCTTTATACAAATTCAAATGTTAATGTAAATGTAATACTATTGTTCTGGTTGTAGTTTTGTATAATTTTTGTCTGTTTTTCAACTTGTGTTTGAATGTTGGTATCCCAAAATTCCAATGGAGTGGGCAGAGTCATATTATTATGCATGTAAATTTTATGTTAATTAGTGTCCACATTTTTGTCCAGTTGTACCTATTTTTCATGGGCTTTTGTCCAGATTTTTGATGTCTCCAGGTTGAGATGTATGGTGGGATCCCATGCTTTTACATTTCTACAGAACTAGGAAAACAGTACTGGTGAAGGCTCATAATCCCTTGTAATGCCCTGTTTCAGAGGCAAGATGGAAAGTGCACTGTTTTTCTGAATCAAAGGCTCAGTTGTGGAATAAGATATTCATTCCAGCACCTTGATGCTGATTTTCCCAGGGATGTACTGCTCTGTTTTAAAACATCACCAAAAAAGTATGTATATTACAATTTCCCAACAGTGTTCAGTGATTTTAGCTTTTTCTTCTGGCTGTATTTTATCAACTTAGAAAGCCTTGGCATAATAGAACTGTTTACTCACAGTGATATCATCTTTAGAAATGTACACAATTTTTTTTCAAGGCAGGGCATGGCCACCAATTAAGGAGTTCCTGAAAGTGTCCCTTCTACCTCTTAACAGTTACTCAGTTCAAGGTCAATAGTTCTGCACCTTTGCTTGGTAGAGCATGGGTGGTGTCTCACCTCCTCCCCTCCCCAAGGTCATTGAATGACTTGCCAAAACCCTGTGAAGCTGTCCAAACTTCATTCTCAGTGGTCTCATTTAACTTCCCACACACTTGGGCCTTCACTTTGATGAGTGCTGCATTTGCTGTCAGTATCATCAGTACCTGTCAGTCATATCTGAAGACTCCTCCTTTTTTTCTGTATAGTTTAGTGGTGAATGCAGCTTTCTTTAACTAGACACCTTATATCACGCTGTTTTCTACCACCAACTACTAGGGTTACTTGCATAGAAAACATTGACCACCATTTTATCACTGCTCCTCAACTGCAACTACTAATGTCTTGAACAAGATTCATTAAGGTTCTGTGCCACTAGTCTCCCCAGGCATATCAGAGAAGTTGGTAAGGATGTATCTGTTGAACTCATCCCACACAGTGGCATCTGCTAGTCTTCCTAGAGCACCCTTTCAGCATGTTTGTTTGCCTCAACCTGTACAGCCACTGATTCAACCACCTGAGCCGGTGTGCTGTAAATTATGATACAATATAAAGCTCAGCATGTCCACTGGTCCATGTGTTCAAAACCTACATCCTGTGGGCTAGTGACATAGATACAAAATCAATCATCAGTCTTTAGCCCAAGATACTCTGGTGTCAAGTATACTTATGAGCATCCTTGTGTCCAACATAACATTTGTATGGTCAAACCACAACTTGAACAGAAGTCTAGAATCAACTCCCCTTTCAGGTTTAGATCAGGCGGCCTAGGCCAACATATCTAAAATAGGCCCTGTGGCTTCTCAGTTTAGTCTGAAATCCTATGCTATTGTCACATTAAATAAAAGGCCCCTTATAATTTTCAGCTCAAGGCTAACGAGGCTCATAAACGAGCATGCTTTCATCCATGTGCCACCAGGTCTCTCCATCACTGTTAATTTAAGTAGTGAAGCCTCTCAATGGAACTGCAAGGTCAGCAGCTGGTACCTTGTTAAGTGCACCCTTGGTCTGTAAGAAAGCGTAATACTTTTATGCACTGCTATGTGCATATGCACAAACAACAGAGTTTTTTTTAGCAACTCATAATCACATTGAGTTAAACTTCTTGTTTAATTTCACAAATTCCAGTTGTATAGCAAATAGGTGGATGTTTACTATGGGTCAACTTCAGAGTGGGAGGGACACTACTCAAGCTCAAGAGAGCTGGTTGCAGAACCAATGCTTTTTGTAGGGTAAAGTTCCTTAAATCTATCTGTCACTTTTCAACCTCCTGAACAAGATCCAGTTACTTCTCCAACAGTGATGTGGTAATCTTTATACCAAGAATTACTTTCTGGGGTGTGGTCGGGATGCTGATAGGTTGAACTACAATCTCTAATGTCTACTAACAGGACCTATCTTTGAAACTTGATAAGATGGAGAATAAACTAGATTACTTTAAAGAGAAATGTACAAAACAAATGGAGCAATTACAAGAAATAATAAAACTCAGATTGATGGCATGGAAGAGAAATTAAATTACATGGAAGGCAGAATAACTGAACAAGAATTTCAACTAAGTTTCATTTCAAAACAAAATACTCCTCTACTAAATAAAATTGATGGCCTAAAAAATAGGTCTAGAAGAAACAGTCTGCACATCTATGGATTACCAGTAAAGACTGAAGGAGACAATATGGCAAATTTGCTTACATCCTGGCTTCCGAGTATTTTAAATTTATCTGAGTCTCTTGCTTATGGAACTGAAAGAGCCCATAGGTCAATGGCAGTTCCTTCATCTCCTAACAAAGTGAACAACAATCCAGGATTAATAATGGTTAAGTCTTTCTCTTCCCAGGACAAGTAATTAGTATTGAAAACTGCATGGTCAAATTCACCAGTTAAATTTAATGACAATATCATAAGATTTGACAATGACTACTTATCAACAGTAATCTCCAAAAGAAAAGAATATCTACCCTTAATCAAAGAACTGAAGACGAGACAATACAAAGTTCATTTATTATTTCCTGCAAGACTAAAAAGCTTATTTTCTGAAGGTGCCAAAAACATTTGATGCACTGGATGCTGCTATATTTTATTTATCACCTAACAAAATTTTAGACCAAACAGAAGAAATGGATTGGTCTTGCTTTCCCTAAAGTGTCAAGCAAAGAAAAATGAATGGAAATTAGTGGATAAAAAAAGAAGAGACTAAAAGATAAATAACCTTTAAAACACTGTTTTTCTGTATTCTCCTTTTATAGCATTCACGTTTCACTTAAAAGGAACTATATTGTATTCAAATGGCAGTTCACAAAGCAACCTTGCATTAATAAGAAAAGTGACACTTTTTGGTCAAAATAAAAGGAAAAAAGGGTAAAGACATTTTATTCTTGTTTCTTTTCTTTTGCTGTCATTAATTTACCATTCTGTTAATGCTTGGAGTAATATTCTGCATATAAAAAAATTCTTAAAGAAAAGTAGACAGTAGTGATATAAAATTCTTAGGAGCAAAATAACATATTGCTTATCTTTGTCATTATATATGTTCTTATAATACTAAAGTTTCTTTCTACCTTACATAATGAAAAGAAAGAGATCAAAGAGAATGAGAAGTTTTCTATGTAGCATATCACACTGCTTATTTTTTTATGTAGTGCCGATATAAGAAGTTACCAGTACTCACAAATAAGAAGATAATTGATATCTAACAGCTGTTTCTTTATCATATTTGCTTTTAACACATTGAACTAATACAGAAATCTTAAAATGTTCTAAGCTGTTTAAAAATATTGAGACCCTACTTTACAAACGGTTCATTATATTTGCTTCATAGTTTGAAATGTCTTGGCTAATGATATATATATATTTAAAATGTGAGAAGAAGCTGTTTATTTTTATACTCAACAAATTTTTATTTTGTTTTTTAAAGAAAAAAAAAAACAGTAAATTTAGATTACAATTCAATAATAATGAAAAGAACAATAACATTATTTACAATATTTACAAGTGACCCAAAGAAGAAAATAAAACAATAATTAATAAAAAATCCAAAGAAGAAGAGAAAAAAAAAAGAAAACAACATTTAGTAAATGAATTCTCATCTCTTATTGTTTTTTTTTTTTTTTTTTTTTTCTTCCTCACAAGTCCACAAAAATCTATATCTCTTTGAACTCATATGATGGAGATTATATCCATTTGTGTTGCTTCTATGAGTGTAAGTATTTTTGTTCCAGGGGTTATCTGACCATTTTCTGGGGAAAATTCTTTCTTCCTTGACTTTTATCTCTTTTTGTGCAGTCTCCTTTAGAAGAAATATAAAGTCTTCAAAACATGGAGGAGTTGTAGATTTCCATTTCCTTGTGATACATTTTCTGGCTACCGCCAGAATAGTCCATAAAAGATGTTGATCTCTTCTGTTCATAACTACTAATTCATCTACATTCAGAAAAATTAAAGATTTTGTTAAGACAAATGTATCATTATAAATAGCTTGAAGAAAATTGCCAATTTCCTCCCAAAACGTTTTAATGCTATCATAAAATATATGTAACCAATCTGCTTCACAGCTTAAAGAACATCTCCAACAAATAACATTTTGTGTAGAGTTGAATTTAGCTATTTTGTTTGGGGTAAAAAAGGCTCTATGTAAAAATTTCCAGGTGAAGATTCTCCATGTTTCGGTATTAGAAGTTAGTTTAATGGAGTATAGTAGGTTATTTTTACAATCATTTGATAGATTTGTTGATAAACCCCTAGATATAAAATTCCAAGTGTTTTGATCTGTTTTAGTCTTGTAAACTATTAAAATTTTGTATAATTTAGATGTTGAATTTGGCCATTTATGGTTATCATAAATCAATTCTTGAATATAGTTTATGAATTTTGGTTTAGATTTGAAGGACGAATCATTAATAATTTTGCATAAATCTTTGGTGTAAAGTAAAATTTTTTGGAGACTTATCCTGTCTACACTTGTTATATCAAATTCATTTATAACTTGTTGATTACTTAATGCTTTAAGGTTATTTATACATTGGATCCAGCATATGAGGTTGTTGGATTCCCAATTAATGAGTGTGTTATCATGAATTTTCTTTTTAAATTTCTTTGATGTATTAAATGGTAATAATAGTTCAAACCAAACTTTTATGTCAGGATTTGAGTTTATAAAGGATCTGAATAAATTATAGATATTATTTAAATATGTTAGATTAGTGGGTTTTGTTGTATTATTTTGAAAATTAATACATAATATATGCCAAAATATATTCTTGTGATTATTCAGGGATGCATTTTTTGATATTTTGTTTTCATTTAAAAAAATAATCACATGTAGAGTTTTCCAAGCAGAAGAGAAATTTGGATTTACCCAGTTCAATACTAGTTTAAAAATGGAGGCTTTGATATACGTCTCTATGTCTGGAAAATTTATTCCCCCTAATTCCCATGGTCTAATATGATGAGAAAAAGCAATTCTATTCTTTTTTGGATACCATATAAAACATAATAAGTTTTTGTGAATTTCTTTTAGAATTTTTTTATTTGGAATTATAGGTATTGCTAGTGCTATATAATTTATTTGTGGTAGTAATATCATTTTTATTAGCTGTAATCTGTCTTCAAATTTTAGATTTAATTTATTCCAGTTTTCCATATGTGTTCGTGTTGAGTTTAAAATTTTATTATAGTTTAGAGTCAGAGTAGTATCTATTTTATCAGATATAATAATTCCTAAATATTCTAATGAAGAGGCTTTTTCTCCAAGTATATGGTATTTACTCAAGTGAAAGTCCCCCTTTCTGTTTAGTAGAATATGCTTTGATTTAGATTTATTAAAACGAAGGCCAGAAATTAGAAAAAAAATTTCCACTTGTATTTCTAATTCTTGTAGAGATTCTTCGTTTGGTGATAAAGTTAGTAGTATATCATCAGCAAACAACATAACCTTGGAGTTAAATTTATTGTGAATATTTAATCCTTCAATTTTTGAGTCTCTACGTATTGTAGTTGCAAATAGTTCTATTGATAAGGCAAATAGAATGGGAGACATAGGACAACCTTGTTTAGTGCCTTTAGTTATTTTGAAAGCTTCTGATGTGAACGGACCTAATTTTACATAGGCCAAATTATCTTTATATATATTCTTTATCAAATTAATAAAATTTAAAGGAAACTCAAAAAGTTCTAAAATTCTAAATAAGTAGTCCCAATTCACTGAATCAAATGCTTTTTCTATATCTAGTGTAATTATGAGAGCCTCTATATTATCTCTATTCAATATTTCAATAATGGTTAGGATTCTTTGTATATTATCATAAGTATGCCTGCCATAGATGAAACCTGTTTGGTCTTCATGTATGATTTGAGTCAAGGATTTTTTAATTCTATTGACTAATAATGACATAAATATTTTGTAGTCATTATTAAGTAGGGAAATCGGTCTGTAAGAGCTGCAATGGGAAGAATCCTTGTTCTCTTTTTTTATTGGAGTAATTAATGAATATCTCCAGGATGGTGGAATTATGTTTTGAGCTTGATAAAGAAGCTGTTTATTTTTGTGTGAGGTTAAAAAAAAAAGAAAGGAAGATTTAAATTAGCATTTATAGACATGTTATGGCTGTAACACTTTTTAAACTGCTCAAAGTTTTTCTGGGTTACTTAGGCAGCCATACAGAGAGAAGAATAGCTGTTAAGCATTTTGTGAGCTCAAGATACATAAAGAAGTGTTTCAAAACATGCACTTACTTGTTTCTTGGCTTCCTGTTGAGATCACAAGCTAAAACACTTTGTATTCTTGTTTTCAGGATGGAATTTTTTATTTTAAATCTGTCTAGAAGTTTAAAAATCCCTGTGTGGAAGTGCAAATAACATAAAACAAAAACAGACGGCCCAGAAATGATGTAGGCAGTCAGGTTAAAGGTCAAACATGAGCTGTTTGAGTTTTCCAAGCTTCTTAAAGGGATATTTACTCCATTTACATAAACATGTATTGTTTAAACTGATTATAAAATAGCAAGTAAAATATTAATAAACAAGTTAATAACCACATAAAAATGATATAATATATGTAGAGTTTCTTTTAAACACTACCACTGACAAGTAGAGCCAATATGATGGCAAAAATGAAGCAAAACAAATAGCACTATATTTCACCTTAACATTGACGGAATATATGTGTGTGAATGAGAGGGAAGACAGAGGATTGGTGAGGATGCAGGGAGTAGAGGTGGCGAAGGTGGATGAGTTTAAGTTCTTAGGATCAACAGTTCAGAGTAATGGTGAGTGTGGAAGAGAGGTGAAGAAGTGAGTACAGGCAGGATGGAGTGGGTGGAGAAGAGTGTCAGGAGTGATTTGTGACAGACGAGTACCAGTAAAAATGAAAGGGAAGGTCTACAAGAGGGTAGTGAGACCAGCTATGTTATACGGGTTGGAGACAATGGCATTGACAAAAAGGCAGGAGTCAGAGCTTGACGTGGCAGAGTTGAAGATGTAAGATTTGCACTGGGTGTGACGAGGATGGACAGGATTAGGAATAAGTATATTAGAGGGTCAGCCCAGGTGGGAAGGTTTGGCGACAAAGCCAGAGAAGCAAGATTACGTTGGTTTGGACATGTGCTGAGGAGGGATGTAGAGTATATTGGGAAAAAGATGCTAAGGATGTAGCTGCCAGGTAACAGGAAAAGAGGAAGGCCTAAGATAAGGTTTATGGATGTGGTGAGAGAGGACATGCAGGCAGTTGGTGTGACAGAGCAAGATGCAGAGGACAGGAAGAAATGGAAACAGTTGATCTGCTGTGGCGACCCCTAACGGGAGCAGCCGAAAGAAGAAGAAGAAGATTGATTATATAGATTCACCATGTTTAAGTAAAGAATAGAAATTTAGTTATGCTTTTTTGGGAAATGCATAATTCATAATAGAGTGTTTAAAAAAGTAAAGTAAATGCTATCTGCAAAAAATTTATTAGATCAGATACTAGTGTTGCAACTTATATTATTCTGGTACAAGTACATATATTATCATATTTAGATGATTTTCATTTTTAACAATAGGTTTGCTGTTAATATTTGTATGTATTACATTAAAACACAGAATGGTGCCTATTTAATGATCACACAAGTGTAATTATCTGAGTCTGTGCCAATATGGGTCTACTTTAGATGAACAAAATGCCACTTACCCAAAACCCATTTCACTGAGACGAGAAGACTGACAGCATCACAACACTAATGTCCAGGAACACCGACTATTCACTCCAGGTAAGTAACTGCACAGCCATCCGAAACAAATGTAAATGGAAGAAAACCAAACCCACCCATGTGGGGGACTTTGCCCCTGCGCCCCCACACCCCATAACTAAAATATACTAATTCCAAGATCACACTACCATGGGGGTAAGGGGCAAAGTTCAACAGGATGGCCGAGCGGTTACTTACCTGGAGTGAATATTTGGTGTTCCGGGACATCAGTGTTGTGGTGCTGTCTGTTTTCTCATCTCGGTGAATCAGGTATTGGATAAGTGGCATTTCATTCATCTAAAGTAGACCCATATATATATATATATATATATATATATATATATATATATATATATATATACATATATATATTTATATATATATATATATATATTTATATATATATATATATTTATATATATATATATATATATTTATATATATATATATGTGTGTGTATATATATATATATATATATATATATATATATATTTATATATATATATATATATGT
The DNA here is from genome assembly GCF_019279795.1 of Protopterus annectens. Taxonomy (NCBI): domain Eukaryota; kingdom Metazoa; phylum Chordata; order Ceratodontiformes; family Protopteridae; genus Protopterus; species Protopterus annectens. Next base: position 1,114,756,551 of record NC_056730.1, read on the forward strand.
ATATATATAGAGAGAGAGAGAGAGTTTAAATAGATAAAACTAAATGATGAGTATTACTACATTCCTAGTAGATAAAGTTTTATTAACTGGTAACTTTTGAGTAATACAGGCAACTGTTAAAGTTATTTGTAAATTACATTGTCTTAATAATAAATAACATGATTATTATAATCATATAAATGGGATCAATATATTCACTTGGGTTTAAACATGTACATTGTAGAAGGGAAATTATATTACAAAAATATATAAAGAGATATGGTAAGCTCATTTCTGTTAAAGCAAAAATGATTACATAGTTAGACTAAGAAGTTAGGCTTAGTAGGGGTGTTAGAGGATACTCTTGAATGGCTACGCTATTCAAGGGTGGGTTTGCTTCCCCACAGGAGGCTTAGAGTGTTTTTATTTCAGTTTTTAATGTTTTATTGTTTACCCTATTTTATAGGTGTATATGATTTATAATTACTGTGCCAGAACAGATGAGATTAAGACATTCTATTTAATTAAATATGTTTGCTCTCTGGTAATACTATATGCACATGACTAGCAATTTTGGTAGTAGCAATCTTACATTGAAATGTATTTCTGTTAATTTAATGGCTTGAATAGCAGTTGTAAAAGGGGAAGTATTTCAAAATATTTGAAAATGTTCAATGCTCAGATTATTTTCCTACAGGAAATGAACCTTGTGCAAGCAGACATAAATAAAATCAACTCAAATACTTATACAGTTTTAGTAAGTTCTCATTATAAACAAAAGAGGAGAGGAGTAGCAATTCAATGGAACATTTCAATTTTAATGCCCCAAATCATAAATACATATTATGACAAACCAGGGATGTTTTGTTTAGTAATGATATTAATAAATGTGAAGATATATACATTAGTAAATATCTATTGGATACCTGGACTAGGAGTCAAAGTGGCCAAACAACATTTAGAAGACATTATACATTACTCTAAAGGAAATATAATCATAGCATTTGACTGTAATTGTATAATGAATGATTGTGACACTAATGCAAAAAACACAGATAAGAAAATAACATCAAAAGTACTATCTGATTTCATTGATGATTTTAATATTGTACACATAAATGAATATGTTGATTCAAATACATTATTTTTATACATTATTCACATTAACACAGTACACAATCAAGAATAGATAGGGTGTACATATCAAGCGACCTAACTACAAAACTAGATAATGTCAAAGTAATCACATGTCCATTGTCAGACCATAATGCAATTATTTTTGACTTAGATATGAATATGAAACAGAGAATGACTGTAACAAGAATACCTTCATACATAATGAACTAAAAGGATTTTAAGGAATTTTATGTTATAGAGCTACAGACCTTTTTAGACATAAATCTAACAGAAGATGTATCTGAGATATATGTATGGGACTCTGAATTAATTTTTATATGATAAAACTCTAGTATGGTTTAAAAGTAAGAAAAAGCAGTGAAACAAAGACTTACTGGACTTACAAAGACTGATAAGCTAAAACTTGACATTCAAAAAGGGAACAAGCGCTTAACGAGTAAACCAGATGCAATACGTAAAAAATATTTAGAAATGCTACATCATAAGATAATGATCAATCTAGAGAAGATTAAACTATATATATTAAATATGACTATATGGATATGCGCGAAACAGGGCTAAGCTTCTCTGAATATCGCACAGACCATGGTCAGTGATGTCCAGAACAGGTGAAATCAGCATTATTCACCCCTGTACTAATAGTGCCTGCTCTGAAGGGTAAAACGACCACTGCCAGGAGTAGAACACGCAATCATGTACACAATCACTTAACACTATGGTAGCCAAGATGTACCTACGGCAAGTGTGTAATGTGACAGGTTCAAACACAAACGTGTGGAGTCCAGGAAACAGTATACACCGACAAGTACACAATGAAAGGTGTATTCTGCCTGTCACTCTCTCTGTCAGATATATATATATATATATATATATATATATATATATATATATATATATATATACATATACATATATATAATACAGATAGAAAAGGTGATAGAGAGATATATGTTGATATATACGGATTCACCGATATCTGCAAATATATAAATAGGTCAACGACATGTACACAACCATGGAGGTACAAAAAATAGGATACCGCCAACTATGGAATGTGTCACATACTGACACGCGTGACCACGAGGCTGAAAGACCGAAAGAACACAGAACCGCGAGTAATATTATCACGATGTGAAGGGACATTTAGTTACCGCTGCCGGTGTTGTGGTCTATGTAGGTACTGTGTTCAACTGTGTTTGTGATTGCCATAGTCTGTGTATGTGTGTGTTGAGGGTGCCGTGTGCGTGTCCGTGGGACTGTAATGTGTGTTTGTGTGTGTGTGTGTGTGTGTGTGTGTGTGTGTGTGTGTGTGTGTGTGTGTGTCTGCATCGTGTGTCTGTTAGTGCCAACTCAGAGGTAGATCATTATGGTAGGTGTGGTTATAGCTAGCTGTAGGCATACGGTTACCACCTGTCCCACATTAGGAGGGACAGCCCCTCCCTGAGCAGTTGTGTCCTGACATAAAACATTAAAAGGGCAAATGTCCGAGATTGTAGGACATTATTATGTCTCATATATTATGTAATAGTTGCATTAAATAGTTATGCTTGTATGTAAGAAACGTAAATGTTACATGCAATATGATAAGTAGCCAAAGTCCTACAACAATAAGTATGTATTGAGGATAAAAGTATGTGCTATCCTGTGTACTGACCGTGGGTATGTGTCGGCCTGTAAATACCGATGTGTGTCCCGCAAGTGTCCCACAATGGCCATTTGAAAAGGTGGCAACCCATGCTAAAGAGGTTCAGTTACCAACACAACTGCAATGAGTGCAAATATCTGGGACAGAAATACACGGGACAGCTGTCATTTAGTAACATTCCTTTACATATCGCTGTATTTCCGGAGGTATGGAAGTATCGACCTCACCTGCATATATATAGAAACCAATTAACAATGGCCCAATGTATATGCCCATAACAAAAGTCTACTAACTGATAGGTCTTTAATTAGGGAAGGAGCCCACACACATATATGGAATATGTAGAAATGCAAGCCCCACAAACCTGTATATGCTACGTACACTCACCTACATCCCCCACACATGAAACTATAGCAATACAGACTGTAATTACAGAACAAACATCCAGTTACTCAATTACATCTGCAGAAGCGTTAACATACCTTGTGAGAGACGCATTTTTAAAGGCGCCATGTGAAATCGTAGCCGTTGTATAATGGAACAGACGGCGATGTTACGGGTTTTGTTTGCAATAGTCCCTTATCAGATGGTTGGGATGACAGGTACACTCACATGTAGAACCACATACTCTAGCCATCATACACAATCAACAGGGGACATGAATCCAAAATATCCGTGTCTCTACACATAGCAGTTGCAATTACACACAACAAAACACAATACAGGCCATCTCCCCAAAGGTAGGGCAAATGGGCAATGCCCAAGTGGAGAATGCAATTATACCCCACTGTTGCCGCGTAATTGGCAAATGGAGCAGCTGTACAGCTGATGTGCAAGTAATAATTCACTCAGGAACACCAATTTGCGGCAGGAAACCACATGTTACAGGTATCGATGTATATAAGGATGACTTGCCAGACATTCAAACCGTATGCTCATACCATAGAACTGTTTAAACAGTGTAAGAGAGATAGTTACAGAAGTTTGGAATGATAACAAGGTATGTAGAACACTCAGTATGTTAGTGTATGTATAGCCTGTTTTGTATTAATTAAAAGTGTCCGCAATGGATAAAGTGGGAAAAGGTATTATGTAGTGATGTCTTGCTGAGCATAGCAACGCTTGTAGAAATTGTGTGTCCTGCAGTGGGCCACAAGGTAAAGATCACAGACACCACAAGGGATGCTACATGAGGGTTTTAAACAGAACAATTCCATACCACCCACCGTCAATGGTAGGGTATGTCCAACAAGTACGTGCCATAGCAGGGGATAGTATATATTCATATACTGTCACAGTAGGCATGTGTATGGGCATATAATGACAATGACATGCCTAAGGTGGTCCCGCTGTGCAAGTATGCTTTGCATTATGGGATAAAATGTAAAATATGTGTAATGTACAGTATTGTAAGTAGATATGTCAGATATTCTACACAGCATAACAGGCATATCATGCATACCAAAGGTATCGTCTATTGGCATGTACAATATACAATAACAGGATACATATGGCTTGTAGTCATGGGACACTGTAACAGCATGATAGCTAATCGAAATGGAAGAGCTACTCAATTGACCATGCAAAAAGGACATGTAATAGCTTCACAGGTTCATAGTGGGGTACTATGCAGTCTGGCAAGTCTATGTGTAAGCCCAACTACAGAGTTTACACCAGCGGCACCTCTCCAGGGTAGTGTCATGTCTGTGAACAGCAGAGCCATGTGTTACCTGCACCTCTGCACAGTACAGTCACTGCAGTGATCCCTGGCGTACAGGTGTGTCTCCCATCCACCAAGTGAGGTATCACATGAACAGTGCTACTGAGTGTCCCTGCGTGATGTACATAGGAATCATGTTCCAAAGCATGGTGAGTGTCTGGTTTGGGAATGTAACCCTCAAGCACATCCCACTCATCGTTGCACGTGTCCACATATCCATGACCATGTTGCTCACAGTGGCTTTTGCTTATGTCACTTATGTGGAGTATATCCATGAATATTGTTGTGGACATGGGCCCTGTCTGTTCAGCAGAGGTCACCCCTGAGTATGTAGTATGCAAGTGTGTACAGTCGTGGTGTCCATAGTTCTGCCGCATACATCAACCTTCGGAGCTCAATAATCCTCATGGCGTGTTAATGCTGTGGTATGTAAAGCCATAGCTGTTCTGTAAGGTACACCCTAAATGGGGTGTTGTACCCTTGAATGCGTGTATACATCAGGAGTTCAGAGGTACAATGGGTGCCTATGTTCCAGCTACAAACCCAGTACAGATAAGGGTGGCCACTTAGAAGGATATCCACTCCACAGTGGCAATATGGTTATCAAAGGAGTGTGTGCTACATACGTGTGTACTACGATCACGTACAATGTGACATGTATATAGGGGACTACCACCTATGTGATAGTCAGTGTGTGATTGGTGTAATGCAAAGGGGATGTTCATGCACCTTGTGTCACGCAGCTTGAGGCTATGATATTGATATCAGGTATCCATCACAGTGACACCCTTATGGAGGGAGTCACTATCAGCTGGTGGATCAATCATGGCGCTTTGTATGCAGTTATCTGGAAAGCTAGTCAGGGAAAGTCCCTCTGTACTAGCCTGTACCTCAGGGAAGCATATACCGAACATGAGGGGCCCTATGACTGAGGACTGTGGTATGCCAAGTGTAACTGAAATACAGTAGGTACTATGGTATGCTACCCTCATTGTGTGGGTCCTGTATGTGAGCCACATTGCATAACACCCTGAGACATAGGGGTCGATGTGCAGGTGGATGTGTATGTTGTCAATACCAGAATGGAGAACGGTGCTGAAAGCCACTGAGAGGACAATGTAGGCTGTGTGGACCCACTTACCATCATCGAATACCCTGGTAACTGTATCAAAAGAGTCCACCAGGTGTAGGAGCCATGCTCTGGCCCTAACATGTCCAACCTGGGTGGCATCAAAGGACTGGAGCCCACCAATGTCTCTGTGAATGATTTCCATGATGATGTGCCCCATAGCCTTGCAGAACAGTCCAGTCAGGTGTATAGGGCAATAGTCCCTCTCGTTCATTGTGGCGCCACCTGTGTGGAGTGTGATAACTGTCGCTGTGTGCCATTCAGGGGCCACAATGTCTGATACAAGGCTATTACTGAATCTGTTGGCCAGGTGGGGAGACATGTCATTCAGAGGTTTGTGTAAATCACAGCCTGGGATGTTGGATGGTCACATGGACTCAGTGTTCCAGGCCTTAGAGAGTGCAGGTTAGTACTGTGTAGTTGTGACCTCAGGGACACCGCAATGTTCCTGCAGGGATTGTGGCCCTGTAGGGATTGAGAGGGTGTAATGTTAGCATTGAACCCATCCACCAGCATGTTGCCAACATCACTCGGTTCTGTAATGTTCCTGAGTAACTGTTGTATGTCAGAGCAGATGTGGGTATTGCCATTGACTACTGACATACCTCCATAATACCTTGTGGTACACCCTGGAATGTGTCGCAGTAATGTTTACGTAGCTAGGTTCGGTGTATGTGATGAGTGATCCCTTAGCCCTACTGAGGCTGACCAGTGAGCTACCCCACCCATGGGATTGTACTCCACTTTGCAACATCCTCCACCTTTTGTTGTAAATTATGTCCATGGAACTGGACCCCCAGAGTGGTGTCCGTTATCTGGTGGGTACCATCATGGCTCTGTTTGGAATAGCATGATCCATGCAGTCGTGTAAATGCTAATGAAGTGCACTGGGGTATGTTTCAGCGTTTGTATGTGCATTGTCCATCTGCACGGGTGTCATGACGTTAACTACTGCTGTCATAAGACGTCTGTAGTAGGCATTGTAGTACTCTTGTACTGTGTATGCCATGAAGGGTGTGGTGCCGGGATGTGGATAACAAGGGTGAGTAGCATATGTTCAGAATCCACCAACGAGGGGATAACCCCAGGTGTGGAACACCAGTCACATGTTGGTAGTGTCCATGTCTAGGATATTGTTGGTCTTGGAGGTGGTGTGTATGGGTTGATCCAGCCGAGTGGAGGTTATGAATCCCGGACAGCGTTGGCCTAATGTGTCGGTACATGAGTGGCTATCCCAGTTAAGTGTGGGGTAGTGTCAGTCTCACATCAGTAGTACCTGTCTGAACCCTACTGTCCAGTACACCAAGAAATGAGGTCTGGTAACTGTGGGGTATGTTGTTGAATCCATAGCATGTTACAATGTGTATAGCAGTTCTGGCCACAGTTAGTTGCACATGAAGCACCTCTGATTCATTGTGCTAAGTAACTAGCCAGGATGTGTGTACAACATAGTGGAATATGAGAACACCTCAGCCGTGGGTGTTCCGGTACAGGTTACATGACTGAAAGGTGTGGTCTGCGTATAACCTGTCATTGCAGGTGTGCTCTGCGGAGCCTAGAGGCAGGTCTCAGTCACTGCAGAGATATTGAAGTGGTCCATTATAAGGAGTGCCTTGCCTGCATGCATCAGAGATGAAGATGTCAAGCATTGAGTCACATGACCCCATGTTTTGCTTGCCTGTTCCCGTTCTGGTGGTGAATCTTATTGGAAACTGTGCAAGACAGGCAGTATAGGAGCAGCATGAGCCTTACATGTTATCTGTACTCCCAGGGCTGACAGGTGCAGGTCATCTGTGCCAAAGCATCGTGTTTGGTTGACCATGTCAGTCAAAGCGAACAGATACCTGATGCCTGTGGAATGATAGCAGAAGCATAGGCAGCTGTTGAAGTGAAACAGTCAGTCGTTGTACAGTGGTATCAAGTCCGGATGAATGCATAATGCTCCCCAGGGCTTGGCCCATACCTTCAGGGCTAGAAGACCGGTGAGCTATTGCATGTCCCTGCACGTGTAGTCTGTGAAGTTGCATCTCAGGGCAGTCACACTAACATGGAGAATGACAGTCAAATTGTACCTGGTGAGGTGTGGCATGGGTGCCTAGGATATGTTGCAGAACCAGTTACCCGACAGCTAGATGTAAGCGACTATCGCCTTGTGTATCCTGCTGAGTGGGACATTAGTGTGACCGCCTACAGAGTCACCTATGACTGGTGTGTTGTGTATGTTATAACGCCGTATTGGCTGTATGTGATGGGCACACATGAGTCTGTGGGCTATAAGTTATTGTTGTTGTGTTTGGTGATGGGGGCTGCCTTTGGTGCCTACACAGAGTATGGAGAGGTACTGCACAAGTTGTACTCGTATGTGTGGCCTGTGGTGGTGGAGATCTTGTGAGACTATGTGATGAGTGGGGTGTGTTGCAAATGTTACATGTCCTCACATGACTGTCAGGTTCAGTAAGGGTTGGCGACAGCATTACCCCCAGCATGGCTGCATATGTGCATCTCCCACAGGCTGTAGTGTCGTATGTTGGGAGATGAGCATTGACTGTGTACATGAGACAATCGCTCTATTGCCACATGTACGCCATATTCATCATATAGACAGGCAGTAGCACTGGTACGTGACAGTTGGACATGCCTGTATATTCAACCATGTCTCACAAGATATGTGAGTTACGTGTGTACAACAGCTGTTGTACTGTAAGTAAGCTGGAATTGTAAGGACAGACAGTGCACTTGTGAGGAATGGTTAGGAATGGGTGCTACATTAATTAGTAGCTTATGAAGTGCTCACAAGTTCTGAACAAGTGCTGAGCATGAAAATGCAATACAGATAGGATGTTGGATAACATCAACCCACAAGTAGTGACGACAGTCATAATTGGAGACAACACACTATATTACCTTGCTGAGTATGGTCTGCAAGTCCATGAACCATTATCAATGTAGATGTTAGCAGTACAGATGTAGATGACAGTATGGATGTTTGACGACATGTACCTTTGTATGTCACAGAAGTGTTCTACCAGTGGCCTTTTGACAGAATCAACACTACAAAAGGTGTCAGAGTGACATGTGCATATCACACTAGTGGCAGCTACAGTAAAACAGGGTTAATGTGTTGTACTCCCCCCCTCATTGTTGCCCATACCACACAGACAAATGTGAGGCATCTGTGTATGTAAGGATGTGAATGGCCATGACCTATGAGCAATAGCTGTCTCAGTGTTGTGAACAACATACAGAATGGGCTTTGTGGGTGAGGTGTGTGACATATGTGCACATTCTGACAGATGATATCAGCATTGTCACCTCTAGGTGAATATCCCTGTACCCATTAACTACCACCTAGGCTGCGGTCAACATTATGGACACTGTGTAAGGGATGGTGCTGTGCAGTTCACCTCCCTGAGTTGGTGACATCTCCAGGCCTCTTAGGTAGTCATACGAGGCACCCATGTCATGACAGGGTGCCATCCATGAGCATGGAGATCAGTGGACAGGCATACTCAGCACTCGGGTGACCAATATTGGTTCACATATCACCTTTAAGGGGTATTGGCCATGCGTGGATGGGCAATACCAGCCTTCACAATCCTCACCTCCACTATGCAGCATGCTAGCTACTTTGCATAAAGACATGTGCTACACTATGATGTTGGACATGCTACACGTACATATCCTGATCTGAAAGACAGACGTCATGGACAGCCACCATCCTACTACTAGGATCTCCACATGCTGGACATATCCTTGTGCCATACATGTGACATACTCCTGCCATACCATGCAACCCTGTCCATCAAAGCTGCACATGTCATCTCTGTCATACATGGTGTGATGACCGCATTGTAGATGTATTATCAACTATCTGGATCAGTAATATGGCACTGATGCACCTCGCGGTGCCAAAATGGCTGTCAGATACAGCTAGGAAACCTTGCCCGTACATGCTATAGTTGATAACCATCCCTGCGAATGACGTCCGACCAGCCATTGTCCCATGTCTATCACATGTGCAACACAGGCGATCCATGGCAGAACCGCTGTACAGTGCCGTGTAGATGTATATGGCAAAACACATGCATGTAAAGGTTTCCATGCGTATGTGTGCATTGTCACTGCTCAAGTCCATTAAGGCAGTGTATGTGTTGATATGTGACATATACACAGCATCAAGGTCAACAGCATTACTGTGGACACATCCAGGCATGTGCTGATAGGTAAGAACACCAGTGCAGGCAAACAGACATGCCCACATCAAGACAGCATTCACATGGAGTATGAACAATGTAATGAGGTGACACACATATATGGTGATGATATCCATTGCATAACGGGTGTTACATGTGTGTGACACAAACATGTCAGTTGTGTCAGTGTCATGATGATTTGCAAAGATAACTGTGCAGATGTACTAGATTTATTACAAATGTATGTGCAGCAGTATCTCTGTACATCTCTGTGATACTGTGACCTGTCACCATCATTATGTCTTACAGATAATGCCTCGTTCACACCTGCCAGCGTACAGCCACCAGGAGGATGATGTCCTCATCCCGTACCTCCATGAGAACTATGAGGTGTTGTTCAGCCATGTGCCACAGCATGCCCAGCAGCGTGACAACCTGTGGCAGGATCTTTGCAGGAGGGTTAATGATGTGGGTGGCCATAACCGCACCTACCAGCAGGTGCGCAGACACTGCACAGACTTGATACGACATACAAAACAGCGTGCCACTGCAATCGCCAGGGAACAAGGTGGAACAGGTGGTGGGCCACCAACCCAGCCCCCACTCACACACACCGAGAAGCTACTGGCCAGTCTGGGGACACCCTCAGAACAGCATCCACAAACACTAGCTACCATCGTGGAGGTGGGTGTCTCCCAATCAATGAGCCTGGACTTGCCTGGTAAGCCAGTACTGCACATATGACTATTATATCCCATTTAGTTGCATGTGTCACTGTACATTATGTAATATAGCATCATATGCAAGGTATGTTTACACACATGCTGCATACTACAGTATACTACCCTGTGTATGCACACATGTGCATACTATATGCTATTGTACAGGCAAATGTGTTAACATGCACAATGCACCCTGTGGCTGTCATACAGTCATGGATAATGTTCAGACTGCTGTGTCACCCCTATACAGGTACCTCTGGCGTGCCGCACAGACATCAGTCCGTTGCAGGTGAGACTGTCATCAGTATCAGGCATGTTAAAGCATAGATCTATTCGCCATGTGGCCAGTTAACACTTGTACACTTGATGTTTGGTCCAGTCATGATATACAGGTCGCATCTCCCATCATTCACACTGGCTACCCATGTGCAATATATACAAATGAAATGATACACCGACATGAAACTACAGTATCTGTCATTGCTACATGTGTGGACAGCTGTGCATACAACGGTGGAGGTGTTGTACAATGTAGGCATACATACTATACATTAGAACAACACATGTGTGGTATGCAAACAGTACCACACAGTGAGCTGGGATATGGGCAGCCCACAGGAGTCACCATTGTGTTATATGCCTCTGCAATAGGTGCACACATTGTGATGTGCCATCTGACATGTCCCAGACACGTAGTGTTCTGGCTGCAATATTGTCACACTATCCCATAACACATACCCCACATACCAAACATACAACCCGTTGTCTGCATAGCCCTGTGGATGGTGACATATCTGACATCTATGGGTGTATGTCATATGGGACAACACAGTCATGTGAGATAGACAGCCTTCACAAACATTTGGCCAACACATGTTCACACATGGCCAAGGGGGATGGCCAGAGACATGTAGCCACACAGTAGATGTGATGTGTATACACCCTTTTGCACATTGTCCACACATGGTCCAATTATAGCCTTAGTTGACTGATTATACAGTTGATGTGGTACACTGGACATCCTAAAAGCTTGTGCACACCTAGTGGAGGTGTCACTTAAGTCTACCATATAAGATGTGTTGAACATCACGATTGTGTCATAGTATGACAGTAGTCACCTGTACAGCTTCCACAGACATTGACACCACATCAGGCCACAGATACTGTACATTTCCCTTGCTGCTGTAGGACATCACCATTAGCTGTGCACCTCGTGTGTGTGGTACATCATTGTCATGTGGGACATGGTGAACTGACAAGTCTTCCATGTGTGGACATGGTTGCCAGGCAGCTAAGACTCTGTAGTAGTTGTGCAGGGGTGTCATCTGTAGGTCTTCCAGTGACCTGTCACATGACACAGCATGGTTTGGTGTGTATACACCTCAGCATCATGGGTCACAATCCACAGTTATGTCATGGGTATGCATGCAGTTATGGCTATGCAATGTGTGCATCTTATGCACTGTATAGCAATACAGATGCCATGCAATGGCACAGTGTCTGTACTTCACACTGTATAGCAATGTAGATGGCTCACACTACCCTTCCATGCTCATTTGCTAAACATGCATTCTATCTGTAGGGCATACAGACAACACTGCAATGTGATGCCCATTACAACGCTGTACATGTGTCAGGACACCATTGTGTCAGACATGTATGCATGTTAATGCACACGTCAGCAGATTACATGTCAAGGTCACGTCAGCCATGTGTACTGTTAACCTGTTCTGGTCCACATGGTGTGTCACGGGGATGCATGCTTACTACCACGATTGTGTGAACTGCATGGCTACTGATATGACACCTGCTTGCTGTTGTGTGCAACCCAGGGAGGTATGCTAACTAACACTATTAATGTCTGAGCTGCATGCCATCTGCTGTATCACATGCATGCTGCATGCCGTCTGTCTTGCATGGTGTGTCTGTGTGCGTCTGGTGTGTGTGTGTGACTGTGTGTGTGTGTGTGTGTGTGTGTGTGTGTGTGTGTGTGTGTGTGTGTGTGTGTGTGTGTGTGTGTGTGTGTGTGTGTGTGTGTGTGTCTGTGTGTGTGTGTCTGTGTGTGTGTGTGTGTGTGTGTGTGTGTGTGTGTCTATTGTAATTTAGAGTCTTTTTTTGCATTCACAGGTGATGTAGGTGCATTACCCTCTTGCGGTCCATCTGATGTTAATGTCCCCACAGATACTAGCAGTGATGAACATATGCATGAGGTACAGGCAGGTTTGTCAGGGGCTGAATCTGTACCAATGGTTGCCATCCCAGCTATGTCCCACTCTTCCCCGCACACAGTTCTGCTACCAACACATACCACGTCACCAGTGGCCATAGAGGAAGGACGGTCAGCGTCTGTTAGTGTGGAACAGGAATGTGTGGTGGCTACAGAAGGTGTGTCTCCACACCACGGTGTCAGTGTAATGACTGCAGATGTGCCACACAGGCATGTGGCCAGTGCTGCTCGTAGGAGGACCTCTGGCAGACATGCACCTGCAGGACAGAGTGCAGCAGCTGGTATCACCAGACGCATGTTCCAGACTGTAATGGTAGCACAGGCATGTGCTGAATGGCAGAACAGAGAAGGGCAGAGGCTGCAGAGGGCTGCTGTCCGTACTCTAAATGACAATATCCAGGCATTGGCAAATGCTCAACAGCAGATTGCTGATGTTCTGGACAGGCGATTGGGTGACATGGTCGGAATCCTTGACCATGACATGGCAATCCACGAGCGTGAGCTGTCTCTGCTGGAACATCTGGTAGGTGTGAGGTGTAGGCCACGTGGACATAGGCCAGCTGCACCACCTAGTGCAGGTCAACGTGAGTGTGCCACCTCACATGCCCACTTCCATAGTGCCGGTAGCAGTAGCAGTGCAGCTGGTGCTGCGCTGTCCACACCAGGACACATCAGGCCACATGGACGTGGCCCTGGATGTTCCCAGCAGGGACACGGTTCCAGTGGACATGTGTCGTCAGACAGTAGCCAATCTGTACCCCTACCTGGTAGTGCCCGTACAGCCCCTGGCAGGCACAGGTCACATGGCCGTGGCCGGACACAGTGAGCTGTATATCCTGGTCTGTACAATCTGGAGCTGTCAATAATACCCCTGTGTAGGCCTCACAAAAGGCAGAACTGTGTGCACACATACACACACACACACGGCAAACACATCTGTAGGGCACCGCAACACCCACATGCATAATGACCAGACATGTCCAATCAGATCACCGGCCTTTACCCACACACATGATGTCATCCATTGGTGCAGACTATGCCTCTGGCAAACATTATCACCCTGTGCATATGATGAAGCCTGTGCCTCATCCCTGTCATCCACATCATCAGTGCAGGGACATGCTCAAATGGTCTGATGCACAGGGTGAACAGAATAGTGAGAGAAGTGTATATTACATTAGCTGTGTACTGTTGACACGCACCAGACATACCATGTAGTACAGGTTTATCATGCATTGTTGTATGTTCACAGTATGTGTCTCGGTAACAACAGTAACAGCATGCTAGTAATGATGCCCTGGTTCCCTCCTTATGGTCTACTTGCATGTGCCTACAGGTAGCAGTGTTTGCAGTCTCCCATGTGTAAATGTGGAGTACTCACAGGCATGTATGGCAATATCAGCATGCTATATGTAGCCTCAACCTGACTGTTGGAAAGGCTAACATATCACAGATGTCCACACATATACTGATCCAGAAGCATGTGGGCTGTTTAATAGGCTACAGTGGCTAGAGACGTGACATCCATACCAGGTCACATCACAGGTATGTTGACATGGTGCAGGGGTTGTACACAGCAGTCCGGCCGATGATAATGTTAGAGGCCACACTCACAGGGTCAACAACACTATAACGCACACTCCATAGTGTTAAGGTGAGGACCCCTGCCTATCACCCTCACAGTACTGTGCACCCACACGACGCGACACAGAGAATGAACATGTACAGGTAGCCAGTACGGCTGAGACCAATGGCAGCAACAGGGTAGTAGACTGCATCACCATGAGGGGTTAGGGATCCTGTGTGTTCTGTGTGGTAGCATACACTCTCACTCCATGCACCAGACAGCCATACATACATACACACACACACACACACACACACACACACACACACACACACACACACACACACTGTGGAGTCCAAAAATGTCATTCACATACGGATAGCTGACATGTGTGTGATACACACACCACTCCTGCCTACGTCATGCTTTCCACACTGCAGTATGTACAGATCTCTATAACAGTGTACAGGGGTGTGTAACAATTGGGATGTATTCCCCACCATATATGGCATATATGGTAACACAAGCAAACACACATGGCAGGACTGTGACTGATACACTTGCTATATGATGATACATCTGACAGACATGCAGCAGTATTGGCCGCATTATGTGTACCAACACTACCTCCGGCAATTGTGCTGCTATATGCACATGGGAGGATGTAAGTGTTACAGGTGTCAAGTGACTTACAGTCAGTAACACCTGACCGCTATGTAGGTTTTATGTCTTCACCGTCAAGTAACAGTAACATAGCGTACTGTTTGCACATGTAATGGTAGGATGGCATGTGACACACCTGTGAGCCATCCCAGCAAACATCCATCTGCAAAGGTGGATCACCACTTTATGTACACACATCCATCCATACCTGATGTACATCCTACTGTACTGTCGGTATTTCACCATATACAGTTGTCAATGATGGGGCTGCATTGCAACTGCATGTTGTAGTTAGACACAGATGAGTTACATACATCAGCTACTGCACATGCATGGTAGCTGCATGCACACTACTAATTGTACATGTGTGTTGGTCCTACATGTCTGTCATGTAGCCATGTTTGTATGCATTGCAATTGGTGGACATGTGTGATGACATACATAACACATGGACTGTTGTATGATATGATGGGTGTCATGGGTAACTAGTACAGGGGGAATGTGTCCTTGGTCAACATTGCTACCTCATGTGCTGTCAGCATTCAACAGCCATGGACCTACCTTCCATTTGCATGCGTGTGATTGCTGTAGCCACTTGTCTGCATGGAGGACAGCAAAAGCTATGCTATGTACATATGTGTTGTGTGTGTGTGTGTGTGTGTGTGTGTGGTCCATGCACATATCCACTGCGATTACATGTATGTCATATCCAAACATGTGTGTTCTTTGGTGTACGGCGACAATCATCTGTCACAGCTGTGTAAGACCCAGGGCCCCTGTTATGTGTAGAGCCGACCTGGTTATGTACAGTGGTATCATTGCAATGCATAACACATGATGGAACCCTGTTGGTACATGTGTAGTCTGCACAGTTGCTGTAGACCTATGTACAGTCCACTGGTCATGAGTCACACGGTGTTGTGGTAATGTATGGCTGTGTGTTGCTGGTCCATAGTTTCATAGTTTCATAGTTTAGTACTAGGCTATCTGCCCTGGGGCATTTATAAGCCTAGCCATAGTGATGTGGCTTTCGCCACCCCATGTAATGGTACAAAAGTGTACAGAATAGATTTAGAATACTGTGCCTCTGTCTAGTAGTGACACAGTGAAGACCCCCTTACATAATAGAATTAATTTACTGTGCCTCTGTGAAGTAGTGACACAGAGATGACCCCCGGGGTAAACCTACGATCTCCCATCCACTCATCAATATTTCTCTTGAAGAGAGTCAGTGAGGGGCTCTGCCTAACATGAACTGGGATTCTGTTCCAGAGTATGGGAAGCCTCTGAGTTATGAATCTGTCCATCCAGCATGTCCTATTCATATTTGTTCTGAGGTTTAAATCTTTAGCTCTCGTGGTTCTGATGGATTTGGATTTTTTGAGGTGGAGCATGTCCATCAATTCCTGATTGTTACATGGCCTTGTATGTCAGGCACAGATTACCTCTGAGTAGGCGGTATGCTACTGAATAGAGCTGGAGTTTCTTTAGATTGGCAGCATATGACATATGTTGGAGACCCTTGATCCTCTTGGTGAGGTACTTTTGGGGTCTCTCCAGCTGTTGCAAGTGCCGGGTGAGGTACATACCAAATGGGGCATTGTACTCAATCATGGGTCTGATAAGGGAGGAGTACAGGGGTACAATGACCTCCTTTGATCTGGATGTGAATCCCTTCATGATAAGGTGGGCAAGGTAGAAAGTCTTTCTAACCACTTTGGCAACGTGGGTGTCAAATGAGAGGTCACTATCGACTTGGGTCCCCAGGTCTCTGATTACTTTTTCCGTACTCAGTGGGTTACTGTCTATGTGATAATTTGTGGTTACTTTGTTTTCCCAAAGGGGATGACTATACATTTTTTGGCATTTAGTTTAAGGCCATAACTCCGGCACCAGTTGTCCGTTTCAGTGAGGCCTTCCTGTAGGATGTATGTGTCAGATGGTGTATCGACTATGGCGCCTAGTTTGCAGTCATCTGCGAACTTTGTCAGCCACAACCCTCCCATGTTTGCTTTCACATCTGAGAAATAAATGCCGAACAAGAGGGGTCCCAGGACAGAGCCCTGTGGGACACCACTTGTGACTGGCTTTGAGTCTGACATGGCTCCAGCGATTTTGATTTTATGGGTTCTATCCTTCAGCCAGTTTGCAACCCATCTTGTGACATATGGATTTACATTTAAGCTGTTGAGCTTATCTATGATGCCTGAGTGGGGTATTGTGTCGAAAGCTTTAGCCAAGTCCAGGTAGGCTGTATGGACTGCTTTGCCCTCGTCAATGGCTCTAGTGACTGTTTCGAAAAAGACAACCAGGTTCAAAAGGCAGGATCTGCCCTTTACAAAGCCGAACTGGGTGGGATCAAGTGTCTGTAGGTCCCCAATGTCTTTGTTTATGAGTTCCATAATGATTCTTTCCATAGCTTTGCAGACCAGGCTGGTTAAGCTTATGGGGCGGTAGTTACCAGGGCCTGTAGAGGTGCCTCCTTTGTGGAGTGGGACCACTGTTGCTGTACGCCAGTGTTCAGGTACATATCCTGTAGTAAGGCTAAGGTTAAATAGCATTTTTATGTGCAGGTTTAGCTCCTCTTGGAGTTCACATAGCACGCAACCCGGGATACTGTCAGGTTCCATTGATGCTGTGTTTTTAGCTTTGCTGAGGGCGGTTCTCACCTGGACATCTGAGATGACAGGGAGGTTACTTTCAGCTGGGATAAGTATTTCCTCTTTTGGGGGTGAGGGAGGGGAGAAATTTGCACTGAACCTGTCTGCCAGAATGTTGGCAATATCCGTGGGTTCAGTGTATTTTTTGTCATTGTGAACTAACTCTGAGCATATCTGAGGGTTTCTGCCCAGGTTTCTAACATAGCAGAAGAAGGCCTTGTGGTTATCTTTAGTGTCCATAGCGATTTTTCTCTCAAAGTTGGCCTTGGATGTTTTTATGAGAGAACGTAGCTTTCTACTAGTGCTGATCAGAGATGCCTTCTCTTTATGGGATTTTGCTCTGACATGCAGTAGCTTCCTTCTTTTGTTATACAATTTGTTTATGGCTGGGGTCCACCAGACAGGACTCCTGCCCTTGGTGGAGAGGGTCTTGGTTTTATTTGGGATTGCATGATCCATGCATTCTTGGAGATGTCCGTAGAAAGCATTTGTGAAGGATTCAGCACTGTGGGATGTGGTTTCCACTGGCCCAGTGGGCTTAAAGGATACTATTTCAGTCTTAAGAAGTGTAAAGTCGGCTTTTGAGAAGTTTTTCACTGTAGTCTTTCGTGTTGGGGGTGGAGGTGGGATATGTATATCCAGGGTGATTAGTTTGTGGTCAGATCTCACTAGTGAGGGGTATACTTCCGATGTGGAGCACTTTGTCCCCATGTTTGTGATGATCAGGTCTAGTATATTATCTCCCCTTGTGGGAGAGGTGACTAGTTGTTCCATTGCATTTGAATTTATGAATTCCAGGAACCTTTGGGCTAGGGTGTTAGGGCTAGAATAATGCACCCAGTCTATGTTAGGGTAGTTGAAGTCTCCCAATATGATGGTGTTTGATGAGACATTCATATCCTCCAATGTCTTCAGGAAGGCTGAATGGGGTTCCTGAGATTGGGAGGGTGGTCTGTAACATGCTACCAGTTGTATAGCAGTTTTGCCTACTGTTAGTTTCACCTGGATGGTCTCTGATGCTTCATGTGTTGCCACTAACCTGGAGGTGTGGGTGTCCTTGATGAATATGGACACTCCCCCTCCCTTTTTGGTTTGGCCTGAGTTTTGGGGCCGAAAAGCATGATACGAGGTATAGCCTGGTAGCGCTGGGGTGCTCTCAGGAGCCTTGAACCAGGTTTCAGTGACTGCGCAGACATCGATGTCCTCCATACTGAGGAGTGCTTCGAGAGCCTGCATCTTGAGATTTAGACTTCTGGCGTTGAGCAGCATTACCCTTAATTTTTTTCCATTTTTGTTTTCTAAGGAGGTGGGTTTGTCTTTTGAGCCTTGCCTAAAAAAGGCACTATGGGGGTGGCAAGAGCCTTAGCCAATATCCGGAAGCCCAGTGGTGACAGATGCAAGCCGTCCCTTGCGAAGCAGCATGGCTTGTCCAGCATGTCATCCCAAGCAGACAGACATTGGATCCCCCTAGAATGACACCAGTAATTGAGCCAATTATTAAAGCTGATCATCTTGTCTTTGTATTGTGGCATCATTCTTGGTGAGGACAAGATGCTGCTCAGGGTCAGGGTCATACCAGCCTCTGCTACATAATTAGAGAGCTCCTCTATGTCTCTTTTCATGTAGTCCAGGGAGGTACACCTCAGGTCATTCACGCCGGTATGGACAATGACGGAGTCATATTTGTACTTGCTTTGGAGTGACCTGAGTGCGTGTGTTATGTGGCGGATCCTAGCTCCCGATAGGCAGCTCACCGTTACCCTCTCCTTGTTCAGCCTGGTAAGCGGAACGTCAGTGTGTCTGACTATAGAGTCACCTATTACTAGTGTATCAGGCATAGTGTTTGGCCTTAAGGGCTGTGATTGTTTGACACACTGATTTGTTGAAGTATGTGTTGCATGTGTTATGTTTTGAGGTGGTGGATTTTTGGGTGTCTGCTTTGGGAGCCTCTGTTGTTTTGGTAAGTTTTTTGTTAGAGCCTCCGAGTATGTCTTTGTGTTATTATGTGCTTGGTTTGCAGTTGTGGTAGGTCTATGTGGGACTGGGTTTGCTGTGTGTATGATTACCTTCTCCTCCTGTCTGGTCTTGCCAGTCCTGAGATGAGAGAGTTCAGCCTCCAGTTTGGCTATATAGTTGCATCTCTCACATGTATTTGTCTTTGTTGGGAGGAGGAGAGGGTTGTCTGCGTACATGAGACAATTGTAGCATTGTCTCAAGATTCCCAGATTAACCAGCTGAACCGGAGAGGATGCTAGTAATCTACCGCTCGACATGCTAGAATATTATAAGGGAGTGCTGTGCCTTTAACGGAAGTGGGTACTCACAGGGGTGGTAGGTGGATGTAGTGCTTTCTTTAGTTTGAGAGTGCTTACTTAGAAGAGAGGTTTTGAGAACAAGTGCTAGGCTTATAATAAAGCGAGTAGACTGATTATTATAAGAGTAGAGCTTTCTTAAGGGAAAATATGAAGAGCACACTTGGCGGAGCCAGAAAAAGTTTAACCTTGTTTAACCGGCACTGCGCTATGTGCACAATCGCGCAAAGCCGCACAAACGCAGATTTTAAACAGGGAACTTTAAAAAGAGCTAGAAATGGTCCAAAACAACCAATTACTACAAGCTCTTGTGCTGAGGTCACTCCTTCAGGGACAGATAGGCTGCTCAAGGCTCCCCACTCCCACTGGTGAGCAAAGAAACTTCCTTCTATCCAAGTAAGGCAATGGACAACACAGGAACTACACCACAGCCCAGAATACAGCAAAGCCTGTATACTGGTCTAAACTAGTTGAGGAGAGGCGGGAAAACAAGGATATTTTTTTTATTTTTTTTATTTTTGAGATAGAAATCACACAGAAATGCAGTAAACAGTAATAAATCAGTTACACAGGCTAGCACACTTTAGTGGGCAGCCTCAACAGTTAAATTTAACAAACAAACAAACTTTCGACCAATTTTCGACCAAATGTAACTTTAAGTGCAGATAATATATAATGCAACAAACAGCTAAAAAACAGTTTAAGCTTGTTTAAAGTAAGCAAGAGAAGGTATTTTAGGTAAAAAACAGCAAAAAATACTTAAATCAGGAAAGTAGTCACTTTTCTCAGTTCTCTGCTGCTAGGAGCACTCTGCAGGACCACGAGGAGCTGATTCTGAGTAGTATAGACAGAAAAAAATGCTCAGAGGCGGATTTTAAACAGGGAACTTCAAAAGAGCTAGAAATGGTCCAAAACAACCAATTACTACAAGCTCTTGTGCTGAGGTCATGCCTTCAGGGACAGATAGGCTGCTCAAGGCTCCCCACTCCCACTGGTGAGCAAAGAAACTTCCTTCTATCCAAGTAAGGCAAGGGACAACACAGGAACTACACCACAGCCCAGAATACAGCAAAGCCTGTATACTGGTCTAAACTAGTCGAGGAGAGGCGGGAAAACAAGGATATTTTTTTTGTTTTTTTTTGTTTTTGAGATAGAAAGCACACAGAAATGCAGTAAACAGTAATAAATCAGTTACACAGGCTAGCACACTTTAGTGGGCAGCCTCAACAGTTAAATTTAACAAACAAACAAACTTTCGACCAATTTTCGACCAAATGTAACTTTAAGTGCAGATAATATATATTGCAACAAACAGCTAAAAAACAGTTTAAGCTTGTTTAAAGTAAGCAAGAGAAGGTATTTTAGGTAAAAAAACAGCAAAAAATACTTAAATCAGGAAAGTAGTCACTTTTCTCAGTTCTCTGCTGCTAGGAGCACTCTGCAGGACCACGAGGAGCTGATTCTGAGTAGTATAGACGGAAAAAAATGCTCAGAGACGGATTTTAAACAGGGAACTTCAAAAGAGCTAGAAATGGTCCAAAACAACCAATTACTACAAGCTCTTGTGCTGAGGTCACTCCTTCAGGGACAGATAGGCTGCCCAAGGCTCCCACTCCCACTGGTGAGCAAAGAAACTTCCTTCTATCCAAGTAAGGCAATGGACAACACAGGAACTACACCACAGCCCAGAATACAGCAAAGCCTGTATACTGGTCTAAACTAGTCGAGGAGAGGCAGGAAAGCAAGGATATTTTTTTTGTTTTTTTTTTTTGTTTTTGAGATAGAAAGCACACAGAAATGCAGTAAACAGTAATAAATCAGTTACACAGGCTAGCACACTTTAGTGGGCAGCCTCAACAGTTAAATTTAACAAACAAACAAACTTTCGACCAATTTTCGACCAACGACATGGTGATGTCTGAGGGCTACATGTAGACTGTGGCATGTACCTCTGTGATCTGCATCTGCACCTGAGACATCTGTGATGGCTCCTGAGTGTGTACTGGTCAGTACATGTGAGTGGCCTTCATGTACATGGGGACAGTAACACCATACTGTGCCCTTCCGTGTTTAGAATCTGTGTGCATGCAAGGCGGCCCTTTGCAACTGCTGAGTGTGTGAGCATGCCCAGTACGCCGTTGTGTAGATGGACACACAGTACATTCCAAACTGTGCCCTTCCATGTTTAGAATCCGTGTGCATGCAAGATGGCCCTTTGCAACTGCTAAGTGTGTCAGCATGCCCAGTACGCCGTTGTGTAGATGGACACACAGTACATTCCAAACTGTGCCCTTCCGTGTTTAGAATCTGTGTGCATGCAAGACGGCCCTTTGCAACTGCTGAGTGTGTGAGCATGCCCAGTATGCCGTTGTGTAGATGGACACACAGTACATTCCAAACGGACGTGTGATACTAAGTGTGTGAGCATGCCCAGTGACACCTTGTGTCGGTGATGTGCCTCTGTGTATGGGCATGGCCATTGACATCCTGTATAGTGATGGTGGTCATCCAGGCAACAGATGTCCATTTTCCATGTCACGATGGATGCCTACATTGGACACACTGGTTGACTTCTGTGGTGCATCCCGTATCTATGTAGTGTTGTAATAGTGCTCTGTAGATAGGCAGTTGTCCCGCTCTCACCACTGCCGTGTGTTTGTCTACGTCTGCCTTGGGACAGTAATATGCTTTTAGACTGCTCACTCTCTATACATTCCCTATCGGCGTCCTTGCCTTTGCGGATGATGTCATCCACCTAGAAGTATGCCTCTGGGAGTGCAGTGTTCAGTAATCTTGGTAGCGCGTTCTGTAACTGCATAATGCTGTAGTGTGATAAGGTAGTTAGGTGTATGTTCGACTCTGAGCCCTGCCAAGTGTGTGCCTGTGTGTGTGTGTGTGTGTGTGTGTGTGTGTGTGTGTGTGTGTGTGTGTGTGTGTGTGTTTCCAGCTGCCTGGGGACAGAGTAATGCTTTTAGACAGCTCACTCCACATACATTCCCTATCGGCGTCTTTGCCTTTGCAGATGATGTCATCCACCTAGAAGTATGCCTCTGGGAGTGCAGTGTTCAGTAATCTTGGTAGCGCGTTCTGTAACTGCATAATGCTGTAGTGTGATAAGGTAGTTAGGTGTATGTTCGACTCCGAGCCCTGCCAAGTGTGTGCCTGTGTGTGTGTGTGTGTGTGTGTGTGTGTGTGTGTGTGTGTTTCCAGCTGCCTGGGGACAGAGTAATGCTTTTAGACGGCTCACTCCACATACATTCCCTATCGGCATCTTTGCCTTTGCGGATGATGTCATCCGCCTAGAAGTATGCCTGTGGGAGTGTGGTGATGCCGGAACTCGGTAGCGCGTTCTGTTACTGCATAATGCTGTAGTGTGGTAGACTAGACAGGTAGATGCTCGATTCCAGCGCATGTCAGGTGTGTGTGTTTGGCAGTTATACCGTATGTGTTGGTATCTGTGGGTGGCTAGCTGCGGGATGTGTTCAGTTTGTTTTGTTGCTGACCTGTATAGTGTCCACAGCCCGCATATTCTGCCAAGACACTGGGTTGTCAACACATACATTCACCAATAGGTCTGGTAAGTAACTGTCAGCAGCCCTACTCTTACCCTTGATACGGTCTGACCCATGTGATGCAACATTACACACGTGCCTTGATGGTAACAACACTACATGATGCAGGTGGCACATGTAGTTTCCTTTCCATTCCTGTCTAATGCATTGCTGTCATGTGGTCCACTGTTGTGATATTAATGCCATATCTACATATGTGTGTACATGTATATGTGTGTATATATATATATATATATATATATATATATATATATATATATATGTCCATGTATATATGTATACAAATAATATATATGATATATGTAGATGTAGAGGTGGACATAGATGTGAACATATGTCTGGGGACATCAGCACTATTGAATGGTTGTGCTGGATGATCTGTACGTGATAACCTGGGATCTATGTATATCTGCCATGGCGCGGTGTTAATGCACATCGTCTGTGGTGTGCAGGGCCACGAGTTGTAGTCGTGTAGACACTGGTTATTTTGTTGCTGGGAAGACTATGGGACATCGAATATGGTGATGGTAAGGCACCTGTTGCCAGTTGTGTATGGATCTGAGCGACACTGAGCAGTGGTTAATATGTTGGAGGTTCGGTATGGGTCATATAACTATTCATTAGAAGACTATACTATGTAGATGAGGTTGACTATGGTGTATCACATTTATCACCAGGGTGTGCTGCTGGTCCCTGGAGTGTATGTGTGTAGTCAGCCGGGTGCAGGTCTCGAATATAGTTGACAGCATGGGAGGGGGGTCAGGCATACTGTACGTACATTGCAGAACTGTGCCTCGGGAGTGCTCCTGCCTTAGCACACCTAAGCTAGGGGTGTGTCTATCCCTGGGATGACAGCAGTGGTGAGGTAGTCAGGGTGTACAGGCTGCACAAACAGGTGTTGATCAGTACAATCAGCAGATGACATGGCCAGCCTTCACATGAACAGTACGTTAATGCGAGCAAGCAGCATACACACAGGTTTCGTCCACACTCTACACCACTGGTATATACCTGCAGGGGCATTTCACGGCACAGTCCAACCAAATGACACGGGCTGCAGCAGGCAACATATACCAACATGTGCAGGAGGCTGGGGCAGTGAGGATGTGTATGCTGCCGAACAACCCTTACTGGGGTGACATAAGACTTTATAGACCGAGGGTGACTTACCAGGGGCTACATGGGCTGGGGATGTACTAGCCACAGGTACCTCACACAGCACAACTGGGGATATCATGGGTATCTCACAGGCATCTGC
Source organism: Protopterus annectens (assembly GCF_019279795.1). Lineage (NCBI taxonomy): Eukaryota > Metazoa > Chordata > Ceratodontiformes > Protopteridae > Protopterus > Protopterus annectens. The sequence goes on from NC_056730.1 coordinate 1,114,781,335, forward strand.
ATCCAGAGTATTGCACCAGTTCACAGATGCCATGCCAACACATGCTAGTGAGCACGTACACGTCCTCAACACACGTGATTAGTGGACCAGCAATATGCATCTGTTCAACCACATGGATGAGTACCCTGGGGTACTGGGTGCTATAGCCTGCACACGTAGCACCACCCGGGGAGCAGGTTAGGGCCTACAGTCAGTGCAGGGGCATACCCTCCAACAACTAGGCCATATGCGATGGCCTAGGCATGAGATCGAATGTGTGTGCTGTCTGCCCTGGAAGCTATGATGTGTCCGATATATGGCTTCTGACACAGCTGTAGCACACCAATGCCTGTATGGACATCCCCTACAGTCTCCTAGTGGGGAATGCTAGGTAAACATTGGTGTAGTGGCTGATACCAACCATCAGCAATGCACACGCACCTGAACACTCACACCATACTGAGGCGGATGCACAGGCAAGACATATACTTGTGCATGTGTTTGGGGTGCTCGGTTCACAGTTCTGATATCCGGACACATCCGTTGGGGCTCTGCAGTATTCACAAGCTACATGTATACAAGTTGTTATGGTATTTGCTATGCTACACAATGTTATCCTGCAGTAACAGTTGCAGCAGGAACAGCATGGGGCAAGGCCACACAGCCACACACCACTGCCAAGGCCTGTACAGGCACAGTGTGACTTGGTGAAGGAACTACCTGAGTAGGGCACAGTCAGCGAAAGCCCATGCGCAGTATGACCTGCCCTTGGCAAAGAGGCAACACAAGGCATATGCACTGACACAGTAGGTACCCACGGATTTCCCCTCTCTGACCTGCACACAGTACAATGGATGCCAAACATGACAGTACCTGTGCTCAGCCATGTATGGGAGGTGCACTGTGTGCATCCGACATAGGCAGCACTCCATCACCGTCCTCAAGTCTGGAACACACCCAGGGTATGTCTATTGATCTAACAAGTGGCAGTTGTATTAGAATGTGTACTTACCCATTGCTATGGTATGTATGTGAGCATACAAGTGACTGTGGTGGCCATATGTTAGGGCAGCAGACAGTACACATCCATAGTGGCACCATGACCTCTGTAGCACATACGGGGGGTCGCAATGGTAGCCTGTAGTACACAGGGTGTCCTAACCCACTGCAGATTATGGGCTGACCATCATGTGTGTCCATACAGCCCACACACGTTCCATGCAGCTGGACAGATGTGGACCAATACAGACAAATGATATACGATGGCCTATGGATATGCCCAATGACTGACCCCAACCCCCTATGACACACACAGACGACAGCAGGCCAGGCAGTTTGATGTAGGTTGTGTAATAGGATGTTCAACACCACTGTGCTGGTAATTAATGCTGGGAACTGACCTACCCTAGTATCCCTCCAACCAGCAATTTAGGTAGGTCCACACATTGACATGGAGTACCCCGCAGACCAGTACAGTAGCAGCAGATGTGTACAACTGTTGGCTGTGCCCCCGTCACACCTACACATGTGAGAGTCATGTGTACCACCCACGGTGTTGTGTAGGACTGTGGTTGTGGTTGCATGTCCCCCCACGCTATGCAGACATGTAGCAGCTGTCAGTGCCACATGACCATTAGCTACCCTGCAGACACAGCATGTCACACCTGTCTGTGTAGAATGGAGGGGTCAGCAACACAGTACTATCTGGACATGTGACACATGCAATACAGTTGACCATACTTTGCATTCTCACACACATGACGGTATTGTCGGTCTACAACATGCGTAACAGTCATACTGGGCATGCTCACACACTGAAACACAGGACGACCAGGCATGCACACACCAGTGGTCCGGACATATCTGCCAGTACATTGCTATACTGTTGGATGTCTGCGCTGTATGGTGTTTGCGGTCTATTGTCTGTACATATGCCATGGTCTATTGTTAATTCACATGAGCTATGTGTGCAGGGTACTTCTACCATCACGTGTATAGGGCGGTTCTTTGTTTGCGGACAGGCCGACGCCTTTGGATACAAACCGGCTAAGGCACAGTCCAGCAGGCGGGAGCTGTTGTGCGTGGGTTTACACAGTGTTAAGCACTGCTGACCTTTGGTCACAGCACCTTATACACGTTTAGACTCCACATTTCTTTGACAGTGCACCACTGGCATACTGGTAGACAAACACGCTTACAGCCGCTCACTCTCCGACATTTCCGCTTACATTTGTCACTCACGCTGGGTGTGTGTGATCCCTTGTGATGCGTATTACATCGGACTACATGACTACAGTATCGGGTATGTGTAACCATTTTGCGACGGCAGCCGTTCGACTGTACGGACTCGGCGACCTGTCCAGTGACATATTCATATTATATGCGTGTTCCTCATACGATCTGCTCCCATCTGCCTGATACATGGGAACCGATACTCTGCAATGCTGACATGTGACTTGAGTTTGTTAACGCAGCTGTCTGCCGAGTCATGCTAGCGCATACCTACTGCATGTTGACCATCAGATTGCACGACAGGAGACTGTAGGAGTGACACCTTTCCCACTTTGCATGGGACAGTCCCTCATCCCACATCACATGTGACAATACCAGAAGTCTTCACCAATCGGGGACACATTTCTGCAGAATCAGGGACAGGTCAAGAAAAACAGGGACACTTTTACAAAAGTAGTGCTATTAACCTGACACATTGACAGAATCAGAGCATATGACTTAATACACATATTCTGAAGTAACAGTTGTTTATAACTCTTACTTATTGTCATTAGTCAGTAAGTGTAATTCACCACCTTTCCTTCCACAGCCACTACTTTTAGGAGGGATTAAGAAGGACACAGTTAGACTTTCATTCAAACTCAGGGACGTACCTGACATTCATGGACAGTTGAGTGGTATGGACAATACTCTAGCCATTGCAACTGTCCTGATTAGGGGACCTTCTCATGTTGTAGGTGTCTGTACTGGTTGCTTGTTACAGGTCTTGTATACCTGACACGTCGATATGTCATATGTAGTAGCATAAGCAACTATACTGCTGCTAGACTACGCTTTGATTTGTTCCGATATGTATATTTTTGTACTATGCATGGCAGTAAGTATGTTCTGCCCTGGTACATCTGACAGTTCTACAGACCAGGTTCCACTTTGGCTGTTCAGACTGGTGGCGGCCCTATAGACCCTATATGTAGAGCTATCACATGTGTCAAGGCAGCACATACCCACAGCATACCTCTCAACTGTCCCTGATTTTCAGGGCCGTCCCTGATTTTGACTCAAATTTTAACTCTGTCCCTCTTAATCCCTCCTAAAACTAGTGACGTTTGGAGGAAAGGTGGTGAATTACACTTCATGAATAATGACAATAATTAAGAGTTACAAACTTCTTTTACTTCAGAAAATGTGTATTAATTCATATGTTCTGATTCTGTCAATGTTTCCAGTTAATAGCTCTAATATTTTAAATGTGTCCCTGATTGACCTTGGGTTTTCTTGACTTGTCCCTGATTCTGTTGAAATTTGCCCCTAATTGGTTGAGAAGTCTGAGCCAGTAGTAAACGGATGACTTCCACGGTTTGCATACGTTAAGGTTATTCATGTAGCATTATAATTGATAATACTGTTTCCTATTACATGTAGCTGTTACTGATACAACAAATTGATGTCTGACACAACTACACACAGTATATAGTCTCCATTCCCTAACTCACAGGCCATGTGCCATAACTGTCATTTTGCAAGACACAACTGCCCAGACGGGTGTGTTCCTTGCAGGCGTATGGGTGTTGAACCTCTTCTATTATGCTATCATCTACCTGAGGTGGTCAGCAACTTATGCACTTTCCGTCAGTAGCAGAACTCACATACCAATGGGTGTGAATGAACACTGTATCAGGAACAATGCATAACACCCTGCGGGACACATTTAGACGATTGGTTCTATTAACCAGACACATTCACAGTCACAGAACATATGTATTCATTCACGTTTGTCGAGGTACATGCCGCTTATGACTCATACATGTTGTCATCTGTCATTACCTGTATTCCGCCACCTGTTCACCTAATATCAGTAATTCTGGCAGTGTTTAGTTGGACTTTGTTACATTCTGATACATAACTATGGACGTCCATGCTAATCGGGTACACGGCACTGTGTAGGTTTCTATGTATTCCCCGATGGTTTACAAACTATCCGGTAGATGTGCTCTTCAGGTTTGGGAGGTGTAGGCATATGCTATGCCCACATAGGAATATTAATGACTTCCACTGGGCGGGCCTACTACATCTCTGCCAACCAGCACCTGCACACTTAAGCCCATTAATGCATACCCATGGTCCACCTACCTGGCACCCCTCTACAGCAGTCGTGACAAATACTTACTGCGAGCGCAGCTGGGGTATGAGCACACCCCTACACATTGCCCACTCTCCCCATCTCGGGACACATGTCGTACGTTTTGTCAACCCATGTATTATCACACTTGCACAACCTACTGTTCCATGTACACCTACATCCTGCTCGTATCAATGTCAGCAGATTCTTTGACACCCTGAATTTTTGGGGTCCCGCAAGGGACACCGTTATCCATGTTTAAAGTGTAGACCTTGCAGAACTCTCCCACTGGTCCTACTGGTGTTTTGGACAGCGGCAGTGTATTGATCTGTATTGCCTGTTTGTATGTCTGTCCGGCCTAGCTGGGTGATGTGGGGGGGTACAACGTTTCTTTATTGGACCTCCCAGTCACATATGCCCGGGCTGTAAATATGTTACCCCTAATTGCTGTGAAGTAACCTATTTATGTAAATGTGTATATCTACACTGACATATAGTTTGTTTTGTGTGTATGTGTATATATCACTACCTGTTGTTTGTGTATATATATCTATCTATATATATCCGTAGTATATCCTTGTGTGTGTGTGTGTGTGTGTGTGTGTATATATATATATATATATATATATATATATATCCGTGTGGATATATATGTGTATGTAAATTAATATATTTATCAAACTATTTTATCCTTAGTTTTTTGTTTTTTTTTTTTTACATCCTTCTATGTTACTAATAGAACTACACATTGTACATTTTAAATGTTTTTGCTATCCTCTCTTATAATGTAAGACTGATAAGTTTCTAAATGTTATTGCTCTGCCTCTCTTGTACCTGTTAGAAATCTTTGTTGAAAAATTGTTAAATATTTTGCTTTAATCATATTCATTACTGTAATTTTAACTGAACTGGAGCTTTTCTCCCCGGGCCTCTACTGTAAACGGATATGTATCCAGCTAGACTAGCCCGGTCAACAAATGTAAAATAAATAAATAAATAAATAAATAAATATAGCTATATGTATATATACATTTTTATCTATATATCCATCTGTGTGTCCATTAACCTATACATTTCCCGGACATGGACACTTACACATGTGTATTGGTTTTATCCCTGCTTCAACAGCATACTATTGCCTTAGTCATTCTGACACCGACACTTCACTCCGGTGAACTTGTGCTCAGTATATTGCACGTTATGCAGTGGACAGATGTCACACGTTTTTCATGTCTGGGGTGCCGCTGCTAACTGAGATGTGATAGTGTCATTCGACCTATTCCTCATATGCGCAGCCTATTTTTCCTGCTACTGTGTTTGTTTCTGTGCACATTCATATTATTACTGTTGATAGGATGTGTGTTTGTGTTACTGTGACTGTACGTCGACAAATTGTTGTCTTCATGTAGTTGCGTCTTTCTGCTTTTCCCGGTTTGGGGTTGTCACAGCAGAACTCTGTTCTGCTCATGGGTGGCGTATAGGTTTTACATGCCGGGCTGCCAGATCTGACGCACAACGTCCGACAACGATATGCCCATTCACGCATGTCTCCACGCAAACGACGCTCTAGCTGGGAATTGCACCTACGTACTAGCTGACCTCCACAGGCTGCTCCATTGCACCCGGCGCAACATACCCTATCACTCCTGTGTCCATACTCGCATATCCATAGTTTCTCCTGCACACCCGTGTTGAGTTTCCCCGCATAACAGCCATTATACACCTGATATCGCAGCCATGACACACCTTTACACATTGCCCTCTCATGAGCGTTGGGGCCCTACACACATTTTGTACCGCCTCGTGTATTCACAGGCTCACCATTCATTTATATTTGCACATATGTGCCTTTCCTGGTGTTATGGATTACGAACGATTTGCGGGTTACAAGTGTAGGTGGTCGCAACATGTCCTACATTCCATCTGTTTACAATGTTGACGTAGCACTTCACTGATGTTATGGCCACTGGTATAGCCCTGCCTCTGGTGTGGAGAGCGGTGCTCTACTCACACTTGTGCAGCTTTATGTGACATACGCTGCGAGCACTTCATAATTCCTAACTTGCTCTGGATTCCCTTCACAACCCTTAGGTTTGCTTTCATCTTTTGACATTCCTAACATATATATATATATATATATATCTATGTATGTATATATATATATATATATATATATATATATATATATATATATATATATATATATATATATATATATATATATATATATATATATATATATATATATATATGTGTGTGTGTGTGTATATATATTTATATATATGTGTATATATAGATAAATATGTAGATATATAATTGCATATTTCTGTTATGTCTGTGGATATTTATCTATACACACATCTATCTAACTATATATATAAAAGTTACAGCTGTACAAGACAACATACATTTGCTATGCTAATAGCTGCGTACACCCGCACACGCCCACTTGCATCTACTTGTTCTGAGTTACATATGTTTACAGGCACGTCTTTGGGATTACATGTGCCTTATTCCTTATGACAGTACCACTTTGATGGAATCTGGTTAATGGACCCATGCGAACGCGGTCACCTTTACATATATAAATGTTGGCTTTACAGCACAGAGGCATTCATTACACAATTAATATGTGCTATAGTTGTACTTGAACCGGGAATGCCTTTACGTTGGGCAGATGCTGTAACCACTACACTATTGGTGTTCTGGCTCATTTATATGTATACCCATGGTTCATAGCTACTCTGACATACGCCTCACCATGTCCCTTACACAGCAGGCATCCATTCTCCTGCTGGGAAAACCGCAGTACTACAATTAGGACATTCCCTGTTTCCTACTGCTCTGGACCCGTGCTGCAAGTCTACTCACTCCAAGGATATTCAGAACTCCTACGCTTATAGTCCTCGCACATACGCATGTTTGATTGTCAGGGTGTTCATGTGCTGGTCCGGGTTTAGGCTTGGCTGACTGGTGACTAGCACTGCCCTGGCACTGTGCAAAGATCAGATGTAGCACATGGACAGAGTTAGTACAGAGTTTAACATTCTACCTGTGTTTACAGACGCAGGTGTTTGGGCACCTCTGACCACATTATTGGGTCGGTGCTACATAATTTAGGGTGGGGAGTGGTTCCACTACATAATGCAGTTTGGGGGGTGGTTTCCCTTCCCATTTTACTATTTCATTCATTTATACATACAATGAATATTATTCTGGATATCTGTTATAAATTCACTACAGGTATGCAATAGTCCTGTCAACAGATGGGACAGTTGGTTGGTGTACTTCTGTGTATGGACCTCTCTGATACTCAGGGACATGTGTCTACACTGACAGGGACAAGGCTATGACAACTCAGGGACAATCACAGACACTTCTACCATATTAGTACTATTAACTTGGAACGTGTTGACAGATTTGTAATACTACTAATTTTCTGCAGTTAAATGCATCTATTACTCTTCATTGTTGTAAGTAGTCATTCTCATTCAACACCTTTACCCCAAAGGTCACTGGCTTTGTGAGTTTTTAAGGGTCTGGCCAGTTATTGTGTGGATGCTCTGACCATTGGTATCATTGACATTGTCATATGTACAGGTTGGGATGTATTCTGGGGACTAGGGTTGGCACCTTTTCAAATGGCCAAGATGGGACATTTTCGGAACACGCATCAGATTTTACAAGCCGACACATACCCACGGTCAGTACAACGGATAGAACTTTACTTATTTGCTTACATAAAAGCCTATTGTTGTAGCGGTTTAGTTGCTTATTCTGTTTCCTGTAACATGTAGGTATTGTAGATACTGCAATAATTATTTTCTGCAACTATTACATAACATATGGGACATAATTATGTCCTACAATCCCAGGACATTTGCCATTTGTAAATTATTTTGTCAGGACACAACTGTCCAACGATGGACTGTCCCTCGCAAAGCGGGACAGATAACCCTACTGCGGACACCAGATTGGGCCAACACATAGCCACGGTCAGTGCAGGTATAGAAAATTCATTTGTTTCCTAGTTGTGAGCCTTATACCTTTGGCACTTTTGTTGTTTGCCTGTTTCTTGTACGAATTACGTTTATTCTATCCTGACGTGACCGCTTTAGGCAACTGTTACATGCAGTATGGTGCATAGTTATTTCCTACGATCACACGACATTTGGCATTGTACCATTGTTGGTCAGGTCACACCTACACACACATTAATTGTCCCTCACACAGTGGATCAGGGGTATCCTGTTTACGTCAGTGCCTTCATCACCCTTATACCATGTGCCACTATGCAAATGTGTGCAATATATTCTCTCGCTTATTCGTGTCGGGACACGTGCGTCACGGGCAGGTGTTTGATCCTGGGTAGTAGGTTATGCATGACCATTTAGGGCTGGACAGTGTCGTGCACCACTAATGCACATTCCAACTTGTGTCCAGATATCTACAGGACTGGACTTTGTATCTTCCATTCTAATGTTTACACAGGTTACTTATCCCATGAGGGATATCCCAGAAATTGAACAAGACCAAAACAAGACAAATACTGAACATTCTTTTGGCATTATGAAAATGTGCTGGGGGTTTTACATGCAAGGGCTACATAGTGTGCAATCCTGCAACTGCCTAGGGTGACACTACCTACTACATATGCGTAGTGGTCACTATGTATAGATGTGGCACAGTTGTGTGATGTGGAGGGGATGCTGGGTAGTCTATTATGCATCCAGGTGTGTTGCATTTGATATGGCCAGTTCCATCAGGACAAATCTTTGGGCATGCGCCGGTGACATGTCTATACATTTGTATCGCACATTTCAATATTCATATGTTTGTGGGATTGTGTTCTACAGTATGGCCTGTCTGGTTGTATTGCAGATGTTTATACATGTTTTTGTGTTTCTTTCTGCTTCACCGGCTGCTCCTTCATACACCTCCAGTTCACCTATTCTGCAGTATCGCCTTGGAGGATTGTACCATTACCCATTCCCCCACACACACATATTCCTCACACCCCATACATCATTGCTTTGGTTGTTGGCCCATGACACGGCCAGACTAACACATTGAATACCCTACATATGTCAGGTACCTGTATGGTTGTGTGGACTACCCTGCCATGTTTGCTTTCCACATGCTATACCTCATGCACATAGGTACATGCCCATACTTAACTTTCATTACATGGTTGGTATACCCGGATAATACCCGTTTAACTGTGACACATCCTGACATGATCGGCTTGTACCGCTGATGTGCGGATTTTGGCAGACTGTTCTAATCATTGGTAGGATGCCACCTTTTCCTATGTCCAGGATGGGATATGTTCCGTACACATATCCGACTGTACTGGACAGCACGTACCCACAGTCGACTGTACGGATAATACTGTTCCTTTCAGCCTACATGTTTCCTTATTGTTGTAGCAGTTTATATGCTCCTTCTGTTTCGTTTACATGCTTATTCTATTTCCTGTCACATTTGGTATGTGAAATACGGACATACCTTTTGTATGTGACTATTACATGCCTTGTGGGATATGATTCCGACATACGATCGCTAGATATGTACATTTATCATGTATTTTGTTATGGACACATCTGCCCAGCTGTGTACCCTCCCTCACATTATGGGTCAGCTGGTGACCCTAACCATTGGGCTGGACGTACCTACTGGCGGCACGCTAACATACGATGCGTTTCACTTCCACTTGGTATAGCTATCTACACGGTGTTGGACTACGGGCACACGGTTTTCCATGTCATTTGTTCACGGGAAAGGGACCCGTTATTCCCTACCGTGCATTTGTGTTTGCTTCTTCATTTTGTGTTCGCAGGAACTATCTTGCATGCTTTGCATACGTTTCAGTATCCACGGACACTGACAGATGTGATTACTGTCTTGCAAGTTGTTATATGCAAGCTTTTTAGATTGCACGTCGACAGCTGGCATTTCCACGCCTCCATGCGGCACTTCGACACACCCTATGCACTCGCGCTCCTTTCCTATGCATGTGGCTGTGGCGACAGAGCGCCTTCATTAATATGCATTTGGTACTACTGTGCCATCTTCATGCCGCACTGTCAGCGCAAGCCTACCGCCAGCCTTGCACCGAGCTTCATGAATCCCGGGGAACATCTTATTACAATTCATGGCAAAAAGTGATTGAAATACTAGAGAAAAATGACTGTAATATTGTATGAAATTAATCTTGATTGTAAGAATATTAATCATATTTGTTAATCTAGATACCTGTGTGAATAGTTTGTTTTGTTGTTATAGACTGTTTGTTGAAACTAATTTGTTGTTAACCTGCATATATTGTATGTATATATATTTGAAGTTATGAAAAACATATCTATTTGGAAAACTCAATAAAAATATTTGAGATAAAAAATAATTATTTATTTATTTTATTTTACATTGGATTACTGAGTGATTGTCCTGCTAGGCTGGAAGACCATTTTCAAAGGAGACCTGGGTAGAAAAGCTCCATACAAAAACATTAATTCACAGTTGTACAGAAAAATGCTATAAAACAACAATACACATTTATACAGAGAAATGCATCAAAATTAATAGTACAAGTAAAATATAGAAGACAGAAAGCATTAGCTAGGAGTTGCATGTTCAATAAAATGCATAGTTATTATGGTGTAAATTGAATCGAAATGCAGGCTACTCTGAAATAATATTGGGTGAAAACAAGTATACGCACATATGAGATAAAGATACGTTGACTGCCAGAGTTGGTAAACATAATGTGATGGTTCCATCGGTAGTGGTAGGAAGTAATGTAGGATCCCTAGTCTGAGTTAGTTTCCATTACTAGGGTATAGTCCCTCTTAACAGGTGCTGCTTCTGCCTTCCATTACAGTGACATCACAACCAATCCCTACTCTTCACCTTGTGAGTGGTGAGTCCATATGGTGGGTCCACACAGTTTTTTGGGCTGAACCCAGCTGAGCTGTATGGGTCACCCAGCTTCCAGATGCTTTCTGTTGAACGCCACCCATACACCTAGATGGAGGGATGTCACAGTGTACTGTTCTGGATAAGGTTTTCTGATTTTTGTCTTGTCCATCGTATGAGACCAGATTCCCAAAGGTGACAAAAAATAGCTTCAAAGTGGATATAGTTGTTTTAAAGTATCAAAATGTAAAAAACATGCATGCATTTGGCAAAGCAGTGCAAATTAATAATAATGGAATTCCTTATATGTACTATAGAGATACAAAATCATTTCTAGTTTATAGTGCCTCACTTCTACTGGCAATATTTGCATGTGCAGCAGAACCAGCAGTATATTATGTAACTGCCACCACTACTATGTGTTAAAATATCAGCAACTGACATTAAGTTTATATGTAAATGTTTACTGTTGTCTCAGGTAAGGACCAAGCGCTAATGTACTACTAGATAAGCTCCACACTGGCCATCTACAGATCAGAATTATAATCACTGACTCTGCATGATTTTACCTGCTGCAAATCAAGCGCAGAATCTTACACTGCAACATTACCAACAGAAAATTTAGCTTGACCAAAATCATTTTACTTAAACACACACACACACACACACACACACACACACACACACACACACACACACACACACACACACACATGCCAGCTTTTTGGTTCTGTGCAACTTATGTTGTCTCATTTTGAAGATGGGAATGTACCTTGGTAACCTGACATGCTGTTTATCTGATGGACGAAGTTCTTGGATCTTAAGACTACAATGTGCCATTAAATGATCATTCCTCTCTATTTTAAGCCATCTGTCCTAATGAATAATGGGTTTAACTTTGGATCAAAAGATTATAGGTTGAGTCCTCGTGTTCATTAAAAAAACAGATTCATTATGGTAGCTAACACAGAAAATTAAGGCTATAAGCTATTAAAGGACAACAATGGGATAGTAAAGCAGATTGCTCAACATGCTGTCTCTTTTAGTCCCTGTTCGTTGATACAACCTTGAAAAATCACCCATGCAGCTCTAAAAACTAATCCACTCAACTGTTTTCCCTGTTAGGCTTCCTACCTTTCTGTACTGTTTTGCTTTCACTTTGAAAACCAAATTGAAAAACCTCTAGCTGGCTCTGAAATGATAATGTCAGATGTACCAGAGCTCTTGCTCTAGCTACAGGGACGTTTCCAAAGTGATGTAATCCCTGCCTGATTTGCATGCTGTATAGAAGAGTCAGTAGACCTCCCACATTGTGATGTCAGAGCTGGCTTGCCCAGCCCACTCTTAACCTAGCAAAAATGTCAAACTATAATCAAACTTTTCTGAAGAGCCCTACCGATATGTGACAAAGTACAGGCAGAAACACAGTAACAGCTGCAAATTTGCAATGACCATGCGTATACATTAATTGCATGTTTTTACATAAGAAGCAGATGTCTGTCACAATTAATCAACAATGCTATATCAGATTACAAGAAGTATGCAATACCATAATTTTCTTAAATTACCATTTAAAAAAGCATGTGGATGCTGTCATGCAAGTCTGTGAAATATTTTGTGCTTATAGTGCGTTTATTAGCTATTTAACCAAACAGGAAGGAAAAATAAGTGGAAGTTTGATGCTTTGCAAAACAGTGATTATTCCCAGTGCTCTGGAGCTTGGTTCTAAATTTGACAGGAGGAGTGCAACAAAAAAAGTCTCCCACCGTAAGGAAGAAAAGGCTGACAAGAAAACAGTACATTAGTCTGGTCACCTGCTGTGAGCTGTCAATCACATGCAGATAATGGATCAAATTACCCTTAGCTCTTTGACAGCTAGGGAAGGCAGGAGGATGGAGGATGGGAGATACCTTGAAGAACTAGATTTCAGCCTTCACAAATGAAATCAAGTTAGCATTTCTGAGAAGAAAGAGCAATAAAATGCACTTTTCAGTTCTGTTCTGTAGCATTTGCACTGCTTGTGATTAAAGTAGTAATTGAAAAAGGATAACATTTTAACCAAATGTAGGTGACTATAAAACAGCAGTGAATGCCTGTAAAATCAGTGCTTTAAGGAAAACGTGGCAGATCTGATGCAATTTTTTGGAGACAATGCATTCTGGGATACTTAGAGGCAGACTAAAGAGTCAAAATTATTTCAAGATGCCAGACCCCATGTGGTCAGAGTCAGAAATTGCTTATAAAAATATCTAAAAAGCTCTGAATAGTCTCAGAGTGGTGTTAACATGTAGGAAACACCAAACCATGATGAAATAAACATGTTTTTTGAGTCTGTGGGTGCGGTTGTCCTTTAAGGAGCTGCTACCTGTATTCCAGGGTTTGATTCCATCAGTCTCCATTTGCCTGCTGTGTGACTTTGAGCAAGTGACTTAACCAGACAGTGCCCTGGGGCATCTGGGAAATTGGGCTAAGCTCCTTAGTGGATCACATGTTTAGTAACTATATGTGAACCTGTAAGACATCTTGTATAGAGAAACATATCTGTTTAATTTCCAGGAGATTTGGTTTAGCCTGTCAAAATGCATTCTTCAACTACTGCTGTTAAGGCTAGCCATCAGCCTTCTTAAATCCCATTTTGTTTTCATCTGTCTTTGACTAAATTAATGTCTCTGACCCCTCAATACCTCTGAAGTTGTCTTCTTGCAACTTAACTTCTCTAAACCTTTCACTCACATATTCAGCCATGTGTTTATACTCCAAGACCCCACCTGCCCCACTTCTAAACCTACAATCTCTATGCATAACCACCATAACTTTCACTAGAACCATTTTAACATCTTAAAAGTCCCTCTGTTTTACTATGTACAAATGCCCAGTGAGGGAGTCCCTCACTGAGCAGGTTGTAGACCTCCAGGTTTAGTAAGCTACATGAGTAAGAAAATGAAAGTGTTTGAAGCGCCGAGACAGTTTTTTTTAAGCTCCATGAATCTGTCCAGTACCTGTACCTTCTGCAGAAAGACAAACTCTCCTGCTAGGTCATCCACACTATTACTCTCCAGTCAACCACACTTGCCTAATACACTGCATTATATCATTTCCCACAGATGCTGTTATTGTTTTCTAGAAGTAATAGCACTACAGCTCTTAACTTTTCAAACTACTGGCATGTAATCCAGGAGGTCATACCTATTCTCAGCTTATGAAGCCATATCGTAGCTCATTCATGAAGCTAAGAATCATGTCATGCATGAGCTAAAAGTCATTGTGTGTGTGTGTGTGTGTGTGTGTGTGTGTGTGTGTGTGTGTGTGTGTGTGTGTGTGTGTGTGTGTGTGTGTTAAGGATAACCTGCATACTTCATGACACTTCAGCAAGACCACCAAACAGGTCTATGAGTATACATGCCAGCGTCAGACTCACTCCCTCACCACAAGTGCTATTACATAAAGCCGAGGACTCCTTCAGTACTGCCCACACTCTTATAATTGTGCAGTACATGCTATTTGTACATGCATCGCAACATGGGCTTAGTTCTTAGTAATAAAGGCATATTTGTATGATTTATTTTAATTGTCAAGCTGTCCCAATATTTTTGAGTAGCATAAAATACTCAATTAATCAGTATAAAACATTTGAAATATGAACAGAATGATGAATGGGGGACCCCGTTAATTGCAGCTTACTACAAGCACCCTAACAATGGGCGATTTCAACTACCCCACCATTAACTGGGAAAACTACTCATGTACCAACTCTTTCGCTCAACGCTTTCTGGAATTCATAAACTCCAATGCCCTGGATCAACTTATCCACACCCCCACCAGGGGCAACAATATCCTAGATCTAGTCATTACCAACATGAGTGACTGGTGGTCCAATCTGACCATAAGTTAATTACCCTAGATATCCACATCCTGCCCCCACCCCCCATTAAGGAAACCACTGTAAAAAATTTCTCCAAAGCCAACTTCATGTTTCTTAAGACGGAAGTGATGAACTTCATGACACCCATGCAGATGGACAATACAGTTATGACTACTGAATCCTACACAATTGCACTTTATAAGCACTTACACGAGTGCATGGATCGTGCTATCCCAAGCAGAACCAAGACGCTATCCTCCAAAAAAAGGAAGACAATCTGGTGTTCCCCTGCCATAAACAAACTGTACAACAGATGGAAGAAACTGTTGCAAAAGAGAGTAAAATCCCATGAGTGGAGGAGCTCCCTGGTCAGCCTCTGTAAGAAGCTGCGATCCCTGATAAAATCCTCCAAAGCTAGTTACGAAAACAAAATCGCCACTGATTCTAGAGACAACCACAAAGCATTCTATAGCTATGTCAAGAATCTCAATGGCAACACTCAGATCTGCTCTGAGTTACAGCACAATGGCACTAAATATACAGACCCAACTGATATTGCCAACATCCTGGCAGATAGGTTCAGTGCTACCTTTACCCCCATCTCATCCCCTAAAGAGCCCATCTCTATACTGGAAGAATGCAAAGTTCCTGTAATCACGGCTGCACAGGTAAAAACCACACTCTCCAAAGCCAAGAACACAGCATCCATGGGACCAGACAACATCCCAGGCTACGTTCTGCACGAACTACAGAACAAACTGGCACCCCACCTAAGTACCATGTTCAGTCATAGCCTCACCTCAGGCTTTGTGCCCGCTGAATGGCGCACAGTGACGGTTATCCCACTCCACAAGGGGGGAGCCACCATGGTCCCCGGAAACTACCACCCCAATAGCCTGACGAGCCTGGTCTGCAAGGCCATGGAACGTATCATAATGGAACTTATAAACAAAGACTTTGGTAATCTCCAAACTCTGGACCCCACCCAGTTCAGGGTTGTAAAAGGCAGATCATGTCTCCTAAACCTGATAGACTTCTTTGAAGCAGTCACCAAAGCCGTAGACGAGGGTAAGGTGGTTCACACAACCTATCTAGATCTGGCCAAGGCTTTGACACCATCCCCCACTCTGGAATTATAGATAAACTCACTAAACTAGGTATAAATCCCTATGTCACAAGATGGGTTGCCAACTGGCTCACTGACAGAACCCACACTGTGAAAGTAGCAGACTCCAAAGCTGACTTCAGACCAGTGACAAGTGGAGTACCACAGGGTTCAGTCCTGGGTTCTCTTCTGTTTGGTATCTACTTCTTTGAAGTACAGGCTAACACAGAAGGTCTTTGGCTAACGAAGTTCGCAGATGACTGCAAACTAGGAGCCATAATTGAAACTTCTAACGATGTGGACATCCTACAAAAGGGCCTCACTGAGACATATGCCTGGTGTCTAAGCCATGGCCTCAAGCTCAATGCCAAAAAAATGCATTGTCATTCCCTTTGGTAAAAACTCTGTACCCATGAACTACAACATAGGCAGTAGTATACTTAACACCGAAAGTGTGATAAGAGACCTTGGGACACAGGTGGACAGTAGTCTCTTCTTTGATAATCACATCGCCACAGTAGTCAGGAAATCCTTCTCCATGGCACACCTCATCACAAAAGGTTTCTCATCCAGAAAAAAAAGAGGTAATGGTATGTACCTCGCAAGACATCTACAGCAACTGGAAAGGCCACAGAAGTACCTCACAAAGTGGATTATCGGCCTCAAACAGATGCCCTACGCAGACCGTCTCAAAAAACTCCAGCTTTACTCCGTCACATATCGCCTTCTCGGAGGTGATCTCTGCCTAACATACAAAGCTATGTCAAACCCAGAGCTGGTGGACATGCTCCACTTAAAGAAGTCCCAATCCCTCCGAGCTACACGCTCTAGGGACCTAAACCTTGTCACCACAATAAACAGGACATGCCGGAGGGATGGATTCCTGTCCCAGAGACTTCCCATACTCTGGAATAAACTACCTATCTATATTAAACAAAGCTCCTCATTAGTACTGTTCAAGAAAAATCTTGATGATTGGATGGGAAATAGGAAATTCATCCTGGGGATCACTTCCGTGGCTCTGCTCGACAGTGGCACAGGAAAATAATTTTCTTGGGTGGCAAAAGCCAGGGTACCTTTTTGGCTGGGCTTGTATAGGCCCTAGGGCCGATAGCCTAGTACCTACATATGAACCTATGAACCTATGACAGCTTTACCATCCATGCCTGTTTCTTGCATCAGTAGTTCAATCTTAAAGTTTCTTCTTACCACAACTAGGCTGGATCTCTAAAAGATATATAAGTAAACAACATTTTTTTTTAATAAAGATTTTTTTTTTTATTCAGTTGCTCTAAAAAGTAACATAAGAAAGAAGAGTGAAAACTTTGAAAAAGAAACACAGACAAGCTGATTTCAGAAAAGCATTCAAGGCTGGTTTGCTGATTTTGGTAATGAAGTACCAGAAGTAGTAGCAGGAATAAGCAAAACCAATCTTGAATGCTTTTCAGAAATCACTTTGTCTGTGTTTCTCTTGCAAAGTTTTCTCTCTTCTTCCTTATTTTTTATACTTTAGAGAGACTGAATAAAAAGCATTCTTTATTTTAAAAAAACTTTTTTTACTTATATTTTTACTTAAAAACTAAAGAAGGTCGGAAGTCAGCAATGCAGGCAACACCTATATCCAGTGGGAACCAATCATTATGCAATACACAGTACTTAGGTTCATTGGTTCATAGGTAGGTACTAGGCTATCGGCCCAAGGGCCTACGTAAGCCTAGCCAACAAGGTTCCCTGGCTTACGCCACCCAAGAAAGTTATTTTCCTGTGCCACTGTCGAGCAGAGACACAGAAGTGATCCCCGGGGTGTATTTCCTATTTCCCATCCACTCATTAAGATTTTTCTTGAAGAGTGCTAATGAAGAACTTTGCTTGACATAGATGGGTACCTGTTCCAGAGTATGGGAAGTCTCTGGGACAGGAATCTATCCCTCCAGCATGTCCTGTTTATTGTGGTGACAAGGTTTAGGTCTGTAGAGTGTGTAGCTCAGAGGGATTGGGATTTATTTAGGTGTAGCATGTCCAACAGCTCTGGGTTTGACATAGCTTTATATGCTAGGCGGAGATCACCTTGGAGTAGGCGATATGCTACGAAGTAAAGCTGGAGTTTTTTGAGGCGGTCAGTGTAGAGCATTTGTTTGAGGCCAGTAATCCTCTTTGTGAGGTACTTCTGTGGCCTTTCCAGCTGCTGCAGATGTCTTGTGAGGTACATTCCAAAAGGGGCATTGTATTCTATAATGGGTCTAATGAGTGTCGAGTAGAGGGGAACAATGACCTCTTGTTTCCTGGATGAGAACCCTTTTATGATGAGGTGTGCCACGTAGAAGGACTTCCTGTCTACTGAGGCGATTTGACTATCAAAGGAGAGACTACTGTCCACCTGGGTCCCAAGGTCTCTTATCACACATTCGGTGTTAAGTAGATTGCTGCCTATGTGGTAGATCATGGGTACAGAGTTTTTACCAAAGGGGATGACACTGCACTTTTTGGCATTGAGCTTGAGGCCATGGCTCTGACACCAGGCATCTGTCTCAGCGAGACCCTTCTGTAGGATGGCCACATCATTTTGGGACTTGACTATGGCTCCTAGTTTGCAGTCATTTTCGAACTTCATTAGCCAGAGGCCTTCTGTGTTAGCCTGTACTTCAGATAAGTAGATACCAAACAGGACAGGTCCCAGGACGGAACCCTGTGTCACTCCACTTGTCACTGCTTTGAGGTCAGATTTGGAGTCTGCAACTTTTACAGTGTGGGTTCTGTCAGTGAGCCAGTTGGCAACCCATCTTGTGACATAGGGATTTATACCTAGTTTAGTGAGTTTAGCTATAATTCCAGAATGGGGGATGCTATCAAAAGCCTTGGCGAGATCAAGATAGGCTGTGTGAACCACCTTACCCTCATCTACGGCTTTGGTGACTGCCTCAAAGACATCAATCAGGTTCAGGAGGCATGATCTGCCTTTCACAAACCCGAACTGGGTGAGATCCAGAGTTTGGGGGTTACCAATGTCTTTGTTTATGAGTTCCATGATGATACGTTCCATGGCCTTGCAGACCAGGCTCATCAGGCTAATAGGTTGATAGTTCCCGGGATCAGTGGTGGCTCCCGCTTTGTGGAGTGGAATAACTGTTGCTGTGTGCCATTCAGTGGGCACAAAGCCTGATGTGAGGCCATTATTGAACATGGTGCTTAAGTGGGGATACAGTTCGTTCTGAAATTCATGTAAAACGCAGCTTGGGATGTTGTCCGGTCCCATGGATGCTATGTTTTTGGGTTTAGAGAGTGCAGCTTTTACCTGCATAGTTGTGATTACATGGACTCTGCATTCTTCCTGTATAGATATGGGCCCTTTAGGGGGTGGTGGGGGGGTAAATTTAGCACTGAACATATCTGCCAGGATGTTTGCAATATCAGTTGGTTCTGTAATTTTTGTGCCTTTGTACTGTAACTCTGAGCAGATCTGGGTGTTGCCATCGAGATTCTTGACATAGCTATAGAATGCTTTGTGGTTGTCCTTAGTGGCGATTTTGTTTTCGTAGCTAGCTTTGGAGGATTTTATAAGGGATCTCAGCTTCTTACTGAGGCTGACCAGGGAGCTCCTCCACTCATGGGATTTTACTCTCTGTTGCAAGTTTCTTCCTTCTGTTGTACAGTTTGTTTAGGGCAGGGGACCACCAGATTGGCTTCCTTTTTTTGGGGGATAGCGTCTTGGTTCTGTTTGGGAAAGCACAATCCATGCACTCGCGTAAGTGCTTATAGAGTGCATTTGTGTAGGATTCAGCAGTTGTAACTGTATTGTCCGTCTGCATGGGTGTCATGAAGTTCACCACTTCTGTCTTAAGAAGCATGAAGTTGGCTTTGGAGACATTTTTTACCATGGTTTCCTTAATGGGGGGTGGGGGCAGGATGTGGATATCAAGGGTCGTTAGTTTATGGTCGGATCGGACCAACGAGGAGTTGACTTCAGGTGTGGAACACCAGTCACTCATGTTGGTAATGACTAGGTCTAGGATATTGTTGCCCCTGGTGGGGGTGTGGATAAGTTGATCCAGGCATTGGAGTTTATGAATTCCAGAAAGCGTTGAGTGAAGGAGTTGGTACACGAGTAGTTTTCCCAGTTAATGGTGGGGTAGTTGAAGTCGCCCATTATTAGGGTGTTTGGTTGAGCCCTAATATTTTCCAGTACCTTGTACTGGGTACTTCAGTACCCTGGACAGCTCAGTGCATGGAGGAACGTGACACAGCCACCAAGTCTATTTCAATAAAAAACATTCTAAAGTAGTTGATCCTTCTACAGCATACTTTAACAATCAAGGTTTAACACCATTTCTGTTTGTACTACTTCACTGTGAAACATAGATATAAATATTTTTATATGATCTTTTTCCCAGTGCATTGCACAAAACAGTTTCTTTTTTCCATTTGACAGTTACCTCTCATTCTATTCCTTTTCCACTTAGACTAAAATCACAGTGAAACCCAGACTCACAGTCTCTATATAATTAGTCTCCATTACTTCACAAAACAAATATATTGGCAATTCTTTTAACTTTTCCATTGCTTCCTCAGTATTAGTAAAAAATCAACATTCAGTTTTTAGAAAGTGGTTTTAACTCTGCTGGAAAATTCAGTCAGTGCTTTTGTTTATATCACTTAACTTTCCCTAAAGGCATTCATACATGGTAGTTTCTGTTGAAAAGATGCATCTGAATAATCATGATCCACATGCACTGCCCTAAGCTGTAGTGAATTTTCTCTCTGGCTGCTGCAGTTGTGACAGCACATATTCTTCATACAGCAACACAAACTGCGCTAGTGTAACAATGGGTCTACCATATATTGTTTCCTAATGATGATTTTTGTGAAGCCTGTCCAGTGTGCCATTATAGTCGACACCAACGCATGTGCAGTATCCTTTCTTTCCAGCACTCCTGTCAGTCATATATTCTTTCTATGAGCCTATTCTTTATTGAAGTCAATTGCTCATCCACATTTTCTGCTTGGTCACTTAGTTTTTTCATCCTATTTCACACTTCATCCACTTGTTGTCTTCTAGATATCATTGCAACCTGCTCAGCATACAGGAACTTAATGTTGTCAACACTAACTACTTTCATTTTTTTATGTACCGTTTTAACTGTCCAGATATATGACACAAGCCAAATATCACCTCTTCCAGTTACCTGGTTGCTACTTTACATTTTTGTTGTCTGCAGAATACTGTTGTAGTAGCAGCCACTTCAGCATACAGGAACTTAATGTTGTCAACACTAACTACTTTCATTTTTTTATGTACCGTTTTAACTGTCCAGATATATGACACAAGCCAAATATCACCTCTTCCAGTTACCTGGTTACTACTTTACATTTTTGTTGTCTGCAGAATACTGTTGTAGTAGCAGCCACTTACCTTGTTTGTTGTAATGTAAAAGTCATACTGTCAGTTAAAGTTTCATGTTTTTTTTTAACCACTGCTCAAAGGATGAAACTTTCATACTTAATCTTACTATGTCACATTGAATATCCTTATATAATCACAAATCAATAACTTTAGTTAACTATGATATCTAGAGTGACCGGGAGACAACCGAGCACTTCAGGCACTGTGAAGTGAGACAACTTCTTTTTATTTTTTAAACAAGAAACATCTTTATTAAATTATCATGTATAACATAGACAATCATACATTTATATAAATGAAAACAAACCATATTGACATAAGTTTAGTTGCAAACATTATACATCACAAACTATATTGACATCATTTTAATTACAGACATTATACATCACTTATAATCTATCCAGTCATTGTCAGTCAAACATTACGTAGCTCATTTAAATCCTGCCTTCTTTTTTAACCTCATTCCTTGTCTTCATGTATTGTTCCCACAATTCCCACTTTTTTTCTATGTAATTTGGTCCTACCCTTTTCTAAAGATTCCAATTCCAGTTCTTTTATCTGTTACTGTATATATTCACTGCTTCTAGCACAGTTGGTTTAGACTTTGATTTCCATTTTCTAGTAATTGCTTTTTTTGGTAGCCATATAATGGGTCTACTTTATCCTGTCGAAAGAGGATTCTGTGGAATACGAACAGTGCGACACATAAACAGCGAACTACGAATACGTCGAACCAACAAAACTGCAAAATTTAAAACTTTGAACTGTCATAGTTGGCCAAGCCCACTGCCCGCAACACACTACGTACCCAAACACAATAACAAAAAACACATACATACACTAACAAAAACCCTACTTCTAACCCTAAAGTAAAGCACCAAACACCTACTTCTAACCCTACACTAAATCCCACATACACAAGTATCTATGCACTATCCTTAACCCCTTCTTAACCCTAAGGTCCGTAACTACTGCACACTTACCCTACAAAGGTATACCCAAACAAACTAAAATTCCACAGACATACACTTAACAAAACCCTGCACTAAATCTTACATACTTTACCTACCTATGCACTTAGCTTAACCCATACCCTAACCCTAAGTTCTGTAACTATAGCACACTTAACTTACAAAGCTATACCACAGACGGGCCAACTATGACGGTTCTACATTTTAAATTTTGCAGTTCCGTTGGTTCGACATATTCGCATTTTGCTGTTTATGTGTCATGCGATTCGTATTCGAAAGAATCGTCTTTCGACAGGATAAAGTAGACCCCCATATAATTAGACTCAGCAAGGCCTTACTATGTCTAGGCAATTCCAATTCTGTATCATAACT
Organism: Protopterus annectens; assembly: GCF_019279795.1. Taxonomy (NCBI): domain Eukaryota; kingdom Metazoa; phylum Chordata; order Ceratodontiformes; family Protopteridae; genus Protopterus; species Protopterus annectens. Next base: position 1,114,804,288 of record NC_056730.1, read on the forward strand.
CAAAAAAATAATTTTCTTAGTTACACCAATTTGCTTACCTAGTATCTATTACAGAGTAGTCTTCAGCAATATTTTTAAAGTCTGCCAACACATTACACTCCCAGAATATATGTTCACAATTAGCTCTTTTTTCCTGATCACACCTCTAACATTTGCTGTCTACTTGAGGAAAATGTCTTTTTGCAGTCTACCTGAGGGAAAATTCTTTGGAGTTTACATGGGGTATAAAAATACCTTTGTGAACACTTCCAAGCAAAGATCCTACATCTTCTAGACTTTCTTGCATATTTGGGAGACATACATATATCCCCTCCATTGTTTCGTTGTGCATTCCTTATCCAATCTCTCTTTGTAATCCTTTCTAACCTCCTTTGATTGATTCTAATAGAGATCATGCAGTATTTTATATGCTGTACTAATTATTCCTTTTTTAACAGCATAGCAGCTTTTGTTCTACATTCCACTAAAAGCTTTGCCAGTCCTAATCTTTCACTCTGGATCCCCCTATTTCTTTCTCTATATTCTGATGTCAGTCCTTAATAAGGAAGACAACCTCTAACTTGCAGTCCAAATAAATTATTGTCCTCTTCCCATTCTGTTACATTTTCCTCTCTAATTATTTGCTCCCAATAACTTGGTTCTTTTGCCAGTTTTCTCCAATAACCCCCCCCCCCCCGGTTGTCTATTATCTGTATCCCTAATTGCAGTCATCCCTACCGGCAGAATCTCCTTTCTCCATTCCTGTGGTGGCTTAGCTTTTAGAATCCCTCCTCGTTTCATGAACTTCCTCCATGTTTCATCATTATCCCTTTCCATTTTGAATTACAGGTTTCTACTTGTGCTATGTATAATAGCCTTAACTGTGTAGCTCTGAAATACCCCTTCAAGATGGGTAATCCCAAACCGCCTTGTTCTATTGGAAGAATCAGCTTATTCCACTTGACTCATACAGTCTTCCCCTTCCAGATAAACCTTTCAGCTTTTTATTAATTGCTATCCACAGCTTCTCCTCTGGTTGATAAAAATATGCCTGACCTGTGTATAAAACTAAAGGTACTAAAAACATTTTAACTTGCTTGTATCTTGCTATCCATATCCTTATAACAGACCTTTTAATTTCTCAGTTTTTATATTATTTTTTGTTTAATGTCTTCCACATATCCAGCTTCCACACCAGAATCCTTTTTAAACCATACTTCTAAGTACTTCATTTTATCATGTCCCCATAAATATGGATATTGCTGAACCAAATTGTGTGCGGGTACATAATTTGCAGCTATTGCCTATGTTTTAGCTTCATTAATTTTGTATTTTGAAAAGTTTTGAAACTACCTCAAAATGTTCCACAACACTGAAATGTCCTTTTCTGGTTTTATTGGGTATAAATAATATCATTTGCAAACAGAGACAGATTTTCTTAACTACCATACCAATTATATCCTTGAATTTCTGAGTCCCTTATTTTCTTTGCCAAGGGTTCTAAATATAATGTAAATAACAAAGGGGAAACAGGACACTCCTGTTTGGTTCCTCTGCTCAAATACAGCTATCAGAGAAGAATCCACTCACTTTAATTTTTGCCTCTGATCCCTCATATATCCTCCTAATCAACCTTATAATTTTATCAGGGAATGCAAATGCTTCCATTGCCCTACTCATAAAATCCCAGGTTACTCTGTCAACTGCTTTCTGTGAGACTTCTTTTGAACCCTTATCATGAGTGATAAGAGCAGTTGAAGTCCTCCCCCATCTGTGTAGAATTAGGAATGAGGAATGAGGATTATAACATTGAAGCAATGTCCGAAGTCCATGTATCCATGCTGATGACTCTATTGGAGACCCTCAAAAAAGCCACCACCACTACCCAAAGAGTTTACAAGGCACAAGTAAGCAACAGAATTAGATTTCTGTACCATCCTTCTGTATCACACAGTCATCACACACGCTCAGGGAGAATTCAGTCACTAATTAGCCTACTGCATGTCTCTGGGAGGAGGGAAGAAACCAAAGTACCCAGAGGAAACCCACATTAAGACAAAGAAAACTGCCACCCAATAAATCTCTGTGCTGCCCAAAATTTACAGTAGAAGGAGAGATTAAAGGAAATTGATCTCTACAGCCATGAGGAAAACATGGATAAAGAAACATGACACCTATATTACAGGAATTAATACAGTTCAAAAGGGCAGAATCTTCTGGGGAAATAAATGTACAACAATAAGAGAGCACAGTTTTCAAACAGGACAGTGAAGCAGAGGTCATAAAAGGAAATGTTTTTTCTTTTAGAAATAATGTCAGCTACAGAAACTGAAGAGGAGGGAGTGTGAGGGATTCATGATGGCATGCTACAGACATGTCTGTTTTACAAATACACAGGAAGAAGCTGAGTACAAGTCATCTTACAGTGATCGATTATCCACAAGGTATGAGCAATGAGCAAAATGTGATAACTTAAGTGTCCCTCAGGGACCTTTGTGGCCATAATCCACTCTTGTTTCTGTGTTTTTATAATGCTGGTCATGAAGCCAATATTTACTTTAACAGGAGTCCCTGAATACTTTAAAGCTGATGACAGGGCTTGGATAAGCAATGAATATTTGGATATGATGGTTTGAATGGTGGTGAAAATAGCCTCATTATGAATCTGCTGACAGAGTCACTGGGCAGGACACCTTGAACATAATTAACAAACTGAAAAATAGTGCATCGTATATGGATGGATAACCGTTACTGAAATAAAGGTAGTATATAGGGTGCAGTGGTTAGTGTTGCCACCTCACAGCAAGAGGTTCTCCAGTTCAATACTTGGCTGGGGTGCCTTCTGTGCAGAGTCTGCATGGCCTCCCTGTGGTCACGTGGGTTTCCTCTGGGTACTCTGGTTTCCTCCCACATCCCAAAGACATGCTGTAGGTGGATTGGACACTCTCAATTGGCTCTAGGCGTGAGTGCGTGCGTGTGTGTGCCTTCTGTGGAAGGTTGGGCACCAGGTTGGCAACTCAACACCGTAAAAACTCCACTGCCAATCTTGAGCAGACAGGTGATCTGCTTTGGTGATCCATAACTGGGAGAAAGCCGAAAGGAGAAGAAGAAGAAGATATATGATAGTGTCATGTGGATAGCAGTGGTAAAATGGAACTTAAACTGGAGTACATTTTGTATTGCCAGTCTGGATGCACAAAATAATAAGCAGTATTTGAAGGTTTGGCTGAAATTAATTTTGTGAATAACATGACTCATCTGCAGTGGACTGGAAAGCATAAAAGGAAGTCAAATACAGTCAAAGAATTATAGCTGGTCCTAGAAGACAAGGAAAACTTTGTGGTGGAACAGGAACTTATAGTAACATGTCAGATGTTTGATGACAGCTTCCATGCAGAAAACAATTGCTGAAGCATGTTCCTTATAAACCAAGCATATCACTCCTATTATTTATTTATTATGTATTGACGTCTGTTTACAGGAAAAGTCCAACTCAGTAATTCTATCCATTTTCAGTGGAGAGTTGAGGAGAAAAGCTCCACAAATAAAACAACAGAAAATACATATACATAGATGTAAATTGACATCATATTACATTATACTTTACATACATAGATTAATACAAATATTAATACACATATGGCATGTATTATAATAATAATTATACCATCATTAAAACAAGATAAATAAAATATCATGTTGACATGTTATAAGTGTGAGAGTTTATTTCTCACTCATAAAGCAAATGTCAGAGTGGAAAAATTCAAACAACGGAAAAGGAAGAGGCAAGGAAGAGAAGTGAGAGTGAAAAAACGTAGTTCTTAGAGGTAATAAGTGGGGTAGATAATGGAAGGCAGGAGAAATAATGAGTAAAAAAAAAGATTATGAGTAAAGGAAATACGAGTAAGAGAAATTAAAACAAGGAAAAGGAGAGGTAGGATGCATTCAGGTATTAGAGGAGAAGGAGGTAACATTTTAGCCAGGAGAGCAGCCAGTGCAAGGCCAGGAGTCAGAGAGGAATTCTTTTTGTTGCAGCTGAGATAAATGAATGTTAATTTTTGCCCTGATTGGTGCAGGTATTGTATTCTGAATTTTTGCTACACAATGTGAGTACAGACTTTGACCACAGTTTTTGTAAGGCTTATAGATGTCAAATAGATTTTTGTCAGAAGATTGAAGGTGATGGTTAGAGAGGTAGTGGTGGAAAACAGAGTGTTTATTTCAGTACATGTGTGCGTGTATCAGGTAAGAACTCACAGATGTGAATCTATGAGGTTGGAAAGTTTTCCCCTATCTGACACACTTGGACTTTAATGGGAGTGTCAAGGTAGAATGTAACTTTTCAGGAGAGTCCGTGTGTGAATGATGTGTGGTGGGATTCTTTAATGAATGACAGATGATAACACTCTGCATAATCCATGCTTACACTATGTGTAGGAAATATCACTGAGAATCTCAAGCTGGGGGAGATGACACTTGAACTCACCTGCACTGTGGTTTAAGTAATGGTGTACAAAATACCCTAATGTGCATTCAGCAAGTAAAGATGTGCACTTATTAGAATGAGTTCCTTTGATGGATGGCATGACATAGTATACCTGAACAAGCTGGTATTGCAGACCCACAAAAAATATAAGATATAAGAAAGTTTTTCTGTATTGCACAGATTATAAGTAAAGAGAGTGTGTCTAGATCTCGGGATGTCATTGTCCACTTTTACTCAGCCCTTATTAGTCCAGTCATTGAGTATTTATTATTTGTTTATATTTGTTTACCGGGCTAGACCAAAGCTGTTAGGATTCCTGGTTTTCACCCAGGTGGCCCGGGTTCAACATCCAGTATGGGAATGGGTCACTCTTAAAGGGTGGCCATGTAGTGCAGTGGTTAGTGTTGTTGCCTCACAGGAAGAGGTTTGCCAGTTCGATTCTCGGCTGGGGTGCCTTCTGTGTGGAGTCTGCATGTTCTCCCTGTGGTCACATGGATTTCTTCCATGTGCTCTGGTTTCCTCTCACATTCCAAAGACATGCAGTAGGTGAATTGGACACTCTAAATTAGTCGCAGATATGAATGTGTGTGCAGCTGAGTGGTACGAATGAAGTTCCACTGCAGGGCTAGCCACCCAGCTGTGTAAACCTTGGCTGGAGATTGTCACTGCTGAAGTGACACCCTGACCCCATGTGTAAAAATAGGAAAAAGGGGTTGAGAATGGGTGGATGGATGGATTTGTTTACTGGGGTAGTGGACTGATCTCAAAAGACCATTTGCAGGCACAGCTCAGATGAATAGGATCACATAAGAAATGAACAAAACATATTTAAAGGTACAAGGATATGCTAAAAATCAAACATATAAATGCATATTTATAGATGCAAGAATATGCTACAACATTTAGTTCAAGAAGCAGTTTACAATGTCAAAATATGGATGGTAAAATGGAATTATGCTAAAGTCTCTATGGATAAGAGGTAGCCATAATGACTGAGATGGCTTATGCTACAGGGATATCACTATATTATACTGAGAGGTGTGAAGACATTAGAAGAGACAAGTGCAAATAGTTGCAGGAAAGGATACCATGGGGAGAAAACAGAAGAAAGATGAGAGAGGCATGCATAGTAAGGGGTGCACAAAGGAGAACGTGTGTGAGAGAGTGAGCTGGAAAGAGGAGAGGGAAGTAGGATGAATGAGAAACAGTAAGCAATGGGATGACAAGATGAGATAAGAAAGGTTGAAATAGGGATAAAGGGATGCGAGAGAGCTGCAGGGTTCATGTAACATAACCTGAGTGAGTGCAACTGCACTTTGTTTCAGTGAAGAGATGTTCCTTGAGTTGTTGCCTGAAGTTCGAGTACTTTTGGACATCTTGGACTAAGAGAGGAATGAAGTCCCATAGTTTAGGTGCTAGATGGAGAATTCATGGTCAGTGAAATAATGTTTACGTTTTGGAGTTAGTAGGTTAGGTTGAGATTGAGAGAAACCCCTAAGATTATATGTGGGGGTTTTGGTCAAAAGTTTATGACTGAGAGAGGACTATGTCTCAGGTGAAAGGGCTCTGTGAATTAGTGATCCTAGTTGGAGGTTGGCTGTCAAATGTAATGGGAGCCAATTTGCTTTGGTGAGAGTTAGGCAGTGGTGTTCATTATTGGGGGAGTTAGTAATGAACTGGCAGATTTTATGGAAATGGTTCATAAGGTGGTGGCATTTTTCTTTAAGGCTGCAGCTATAATGGTTAGTCCGTGTTTAGTTGAGATAAGAGTATTCCTTTGCTGTGTCAACTCTGACTGGTTTTGACAGAAGAGGTGATAGCTTGTTTGCCCAGAACAGCAGTGTGTTGATATTTTTGCTATTGTTTTGAAGGTGTAGTTGAAAGTTAAGAGATTGGTCAGCCAGATGCCAAGGTATTTGAATGATGTAGTAGTATGCATGGTGGTATTGTTAATGTCTTTACTGTTAAGAAATCTGGGGTTTTGGTTATTTTTGGTTGTTTCAAGATAGCATCTTCTCTGTGGCACACGGTTTAGTTTAAGTGCAGTGAGCTTAGAGAAAGAGGACAGCTTTATTTATGAAGCATTGCTTTTGTTTTTGAGGGATTGAGTATACGTTTCTAGCCTATTGACCACTGGTTGAGGGTTTGGAGGTCATCTTGGAGCTCAGTTTGTATAATAAAGTGGAATTTGTTTGACATATAGATGATCATGTCATCTGCATAAAGAATTAGATATATCTGAGGATGGTCAGAAGGGAGTTTGTTGACAAGTGTAAAAAATAGCAGAGGTCTAAAGTAGAACCCTGGGGGACTCCTTTCATAAGAGGAGATGATTAAGATGTGGTGGTCTCCATGTTCACCTTGAAGCATCTGTTGGTGAGGAAGTCTACAAACCAAGGTTTTGCATTGTCACTAATGACTGTTTAAGTTAATTTATAAAATAGTAATTTATGGTCAATTAGATCAAAGGGTTTTGTGAGGCAAATAAAGACAGCTCCTGTCAGGTTTCTTTTGTCCATATTGAATAAGATGTCATCTGTGAGGGAGTAAGCAGCTGTTATGATGCCATGTCCATACTGGAATCCATGTTACTTCCTGGATAGACGATAATATTGCTGTAAAAAAGCAGTAATTTGGTTGTAGATATTTTTTCTAGTATTTTACCTAAAATGGAAGGTATTGAGATAGGATGGTATTGCGAAGCAGTAGTTGTCTTGGATAGTTTTGAAATAGGAGTGACTTTTGCTGGTTTCCATATCAGAGGCATAATCTTAATAGTTAAGCAGAGGTTGTATATGTGAGAGAAAGGTTGAGAGATGGAGCCCTAATAAAGGTGAATGAACCACGTGGCTAGGTTATCTCTGCCTGGGGAGTATCTGTTTGTATTTGTTTACAATTGTGTTTCAGTCTCTTTGGTTCTAATCTTTCTGAAGTGGAACATAAAGTGGGAGAGTAGGTGGCTGTGGGGGTGGTAAGTCTGTGTTGTTGATGTGTGGCAGGTTGCTGGATTCACTGAGGATGTCAGTGCATAAGAGTTGTGTGTGGTGGTGTTACAGGGTTCAGGGAAGTGGAGTTGTGCTGCATTTAATGACCAGTCAATTAATTGATTTCTCTCCAGAATCTTTTAGTTTAAGCTAAAAGTGAGTTTTCTTTGATTTGGTCATGGTTGTTTTTGTGTCTGTGATGGATTGGTTGGCTAGGTTACGTAGCGAGGTATATTTGGCTCAGGAATCTGTGGAGAGGTTGCATTTCCAATTCTGCCATTCTTTATCACGTAATTTGAGGAAGTGTTTGAGTGCTTTAGATACCCATTTATGTTTATGATGTCAAGGTATCCTTTATACTAAGGGAAAGACGTTATTTTGCAAGTGCAGTAGGGTATTGATAAGGTTGTTAGTTTCTTCATTGGGATCTTTTATGGCAAGTAAGTGAAACCAATCAAGAGTGTCAAGGTGTTTTTTAAGATTAGTGATATTCAGAATGGTTTGGATCTGAAAGTGATAAGCTTAGGTTTATATTTTAACATTGGATTATGTACATTGAAAGTTAACAGACAGTGATCACTAAAGGAGGGTGCATGCATGGTGAGGTTCGATATTATTGTAGGATTATTAGATATTACAAGATCTCATAAGCTTTACCTTTTGGATTGAAGGTTTGGTCTAGTGACTTCAAAGAGGATACTGCTGTTCTGGAACAGCACCCCCCCAGCCACATAAAACAAAGCTTATCCCTGTCCATAAAAAGTCATTTGGCTTTTCCAGGTTAGAGGTCACCGCAGTGGATCACCGGTCCGCAGATTCATTGGCAGTGGTGGTTTTATGGTTTCAGGTTGCCAGCCCGGTGCCCAACCTTCATAGAAGGCACACATGCACCTGCCTGCATGTATTTGTCCATATTCAAGTGCAACTTAGATCTATGTATGGGAAACATAAAATTTACCTCAGGGCTGCCCCTGTACTACTAATGGACAAAGGCTGCTCCTAAATGTTTTTTCCCATGCATGGATCCCCTCAAATTATCTGGGCTGTGACCCTAGTTATTCTCACTAGGAGTACTATATAATTATGGACCATGGAATGTGTTGGGCCAGTGTAACACCAAATGGGATAGGTTGATTCAAGCACCAAAAGGGAAACTGTCTACCTTTAAAATGGCTGGCAAGGGCTAATAGCCTAGTACTTACCTATGAAGCTATGATCTTTTGGTTAAGCTTGTTATGCTTTACTAATTACTTTCTTGAATCAATTGACTGTTATTGATTGCAGTCACATATGAGATAAGGCTGACGAACTTACTAAAAACTAAAATATCTGCATTCAAACTGCTTGTTACTAGCCATTTTATATTATTTTTCTGTTTTCTTCTTCTTCTACATATTGTTGAAAGTTCTGATGTTCATCGTGCATACAGCTGCAGTCATTACAGATGGGTTATCCTGCCATCAGGCGGGTCCTCGGTTGGCCGAATTCCAAAGTCTAGGTCTGGCGTCGGTTGTCGTCGCTTCTTCCCTGACGTCAGTGCGGCAGGGGTATAAAAGAGGCAGCCAACGCCATTTTCTTCAGTCTTTCTTGCCGCGTGGTGCCTGAAGCAGAAGCAGTTCGCAAGTCCCAGTCGGCCAGCTCCTGAGATTTACGAAAGTATTTCAGCCGAAGTCTTCTTTAAAGCTAAGTACCCCGTTGGGGAAACTTTTCTTTCCTCAGACCGATGTCAGACAAAGTTAATAATTGCATTTCTTGTGGGAAGCAAATACCGCATAAGGATTTTCACTCTTTCTGTATACCTTGCTTAGGGCCAAACCACGACGTCTCGGCCTGCTGTTTTTGTGCTAGGTTCAACAAGCGCACTATTAAGCGCCGGGCGGAGTTCGCCCTTCATTATTTTGGCAAAAAATTTAATTATATCATGTCGTCGGATACTCCCGACGCCAGTTTTAAGCAAAAGGCGCAAAGACAAGGACCGACAACCGAGGTCTGCACCGAGTACTGAGACCACGCTTAGGCCGACTACTGGTTCTCCAGTTCTCAGCGAGGTGCCTACGCAGCCCCTGACTACTGATGAAACTATTTTACCGGTGACTTCAGTACCCGAGGTCACAGGCTCCTCGGTCTCCATTCCCACTGCAGATACCGACGCCACTCTTGGCGGGGAAACTGAAAATTTAGTGAGGCCTACCATCTCTGAAGGCGTCTTTAGGCCTACCACCTTCTCTATTAAATCCCTCACTAAATCTAAAGCTGCCATGAAAACTAAAAAACAGGGTCCTCAGACCTCCTCTCAAGGGCCCCATGCCTAAAAAGCAGATGCTTAAAATGGCTGAGGATTTGATAACTCTCATCAGGGGTTCTCAACCCCCCTCTGACAAAAGACCCAGACTGGAGGAAGACTACCCTTCCTCAGACCAGGCTTCTATTACCTCAGACCATTCTGAGGACCAGGATTATGCCTATTCCCCTTTTGAAGACTCTGATGCTGAGGAGTCTATTCCCTCGGTCTCCCCCCCTGAGGACTACTCTTTTGGGGAAACCCTGCATACATTGAGGGAGCACTTCCACTGGGAAGGCCAAGATTACTCAGATTCCAAGAAAAGGCTCAGGGAATTTTTACTGCTCCCCCAGCATAGGCCCCTGGCTATCCCTCCTGTTTTAGATATTTTGGATGATGTGTGCAGAAGCCAGTCTTAATCCAGATTCTTTACCTCCAGCCCCTGTTAAACCAGACAGGTATTACCGGGTTCCTGATTCTCACCAGTTCCTTTATAAAGGCCATACTGCTGACCCAGAAACAATTTCACAGGGTCCCAAGGGAATAAAGGCCTCTACTGCTAAAACCCTTTACCTTCAGAGAGATTCCAGAGCATTAGAAAGGTGGGGGAAAATGTGTATACATCTGCCACTTTAACCATGAGGGCATTAAACTGTCAATTTCATATGTTAAAGTACCAACAGTTTTGTTATCTCAGCTGAAAAGCAAAATGACACAAACAGAACAACCAGATTTGAAAGAGTTGCAGGATTTGTTGCATGGAGCAGAGCAAGTGGGTAAACATACCTTGCAGTGTGGTTTTGATGCTTTAGAGGCCTCATGTAGAGCTGCTGTCACGGGGTCTGTCATACGTAGGCATGCTTGGCTCAAAGAGCAAACCTTACCAGATCATGTCAAAGCAAAGTTATTAGATGCACCACTTCAAAAAGATGTATTGTTTGGTGTTAAAGCTGAGGAGGTACTAAAGAAAATGGAGGAAAAAGCGAAATCTATGCAAACAGTGAAAGATTTCTTGCAGGTGCAACCTCCACGCTTCAGCAGAAACTGGTCTTCAAAAAATTGGTCCTTTCCAGCCATGGACAGACCTCAAAGGGGCAGATACAGACGCCCAAGGGGTAGAGGACAACCTCAAGGATCTTGCAGAGCTAGACAGTGGCAAGCACCAACCCCAAGAGGTGGAGAACATAGATCACAGTCATTTAGAAAACAGACACAATGACTTCCCCCTATGCCTGCCAAACAAAGCTATAATGGCAGCACCTTTGGGCGGAAAACTGGCATTATTTTCAAAAAAAACTGGCACATTGTTACAAAAGACAAATGGATTCTGGACATTATAGACAGAGGCTACAGGTTCCACTTTCACACCCTTCGAGAGGCTTGCCAAACCTGCCACAAAATCAATGGGCAGAGGCACAAAGACAAATTTCCTCTCTCATGGATATGAAAGCAATTCAAGAGGTACCTGCAAAAGAACAAGGTCAAGGTTTTTATTCCAGACTATTTCTGGTACCAAGGAAGTACAAAGATTGGAGACCCATCTTAGACCTATCCATCCTAAACACATATCTACAGGTGCCAAAATTCAAGATGCTCACATTACAGCAGCTTCTTCCCATGCTGGGCAAGGAGTCTTGGCTGGTAACGTTGGACCTCAAGGAGGCATACCTGCATGTCCCTATCAGACAAGATTGCAGAAGATACCTCAGATTTCTTGCAGGTTCAACCCATTACAAATTCTCTGCATTGCCCTTTGGCTTATCTACTGCGCCCAGAGTGTTTACGAAATGCCTGGCATCAGTAATTGCCTTCTGCAGACAACAAGGAATACAAATCTACCCATATCTGGACGACTGCCTGATCCAAGCGGACAGCAAGGACATTCTATTGCAGCATCTGGCGTTTGTAATAAAACTGTTAAACTACCTGGGATACACAGTGAACAAAAAGAAATCAAAACTAATACCTTCTCAACAGATAATTTTCCTGGGTGCAAGCTTAAATACAACCACCCAGATGGCCTACCTCATGCCAGACAAACAAGGGCAACTGTCTCAATACTTCAACAAAATGGCAACTTTCACCAGACTAACTGCAAGGAAAGTCCTGCAGGCTCTGGGATTCATGGCATCTTGCATCCTTCTAATACCATGTGCAAAGCTGCATATGAGGAAACTACAATGGTACCTAAAAAACTTATGGTCTCAACACAGCCACAGCTTGGAAACAATTATACCACTCATTCCATGCCTTCAAAAGGAATTTTTGTGGTGTGCTCAAGCATGCCAAAGAAACACAGGTCTCCCTTTCTGTTTACCTCAAGCAACTCAAATCATCACAACGGATGCCTCAGACTACGCCTGGGGAGCACACATGGCAGATCAGTGCATTCAGGGAAAATGGTCCCAAAAAGAGAAGCACCTACACATCAACCAAAAGGAGATGCTAGCCGTGCAAAATGCTCTTATGACCTTCAAAGACCTACTCCATCCAGGCCAGCTATTGATAAGGACAGACAACACCACAGTCATGTGGTACATAAACAAACAGGGGGGAACTCATTCATACCCCCTGTGCAGGCAAGCCATGACCCTGTGGAACACAGCACTGGAATTACAAATTCAACTACAGGCACAATTGCTGCCAGGGAAGGAAAACACACTGGCAGAAAACTTAAGCAGAAATATGACAGACCCACACGAATGGAAGTTGCATCCTCAAGTCTTCTCAAAGATAACTCAGGCATGGGGACAGCCAGACATAGATCTATTTGCTACCCACAGAAATTACCAGTTGGAAAAATTCTGTTCAAAGACCTATCATCCACAGGCCTGGAAAGTGGACGCACTCTCTTTCAATTGGACAACATTAACAGTCTATGCCTTCCCGCCTCTTCCTCTACTGACCAAAGTTCTATTAAAAGCCAGAGCAGAGAGGCCAAAAATGATTCTCATTGCTCCAGACTGGCCACGAAAGCACTGGTATCCTCTCCTAAAGAGCCTGACACACTCACCACCATGGATCCTACCTCTAGTTCCTCTTCTGTTGTCCCAGCACAACTACAAAACCCTTCACAGCCAGCTCAAAACCCTGAATCTAGCTGCATGGAGAATACCTTAATTTCCCAACAGACTCTCCTCTCCAAGGAGGTGCAGGATGTCATCTTGGAGGCCAGAAGACCCTCTACTAGAAAAGCCTACTCCGCCAAATGGAAACAATTTTGTTCCTGGAATCAAGAAAAGGGCCAGAATTCTTGGGTAATAAATATACCTCAAATTTTACAATACCTAGCTGAGATGTTAAACAGTGGCCTTTCCTTCCCCTCCATCAAGATCCACGCTTCAGCCATTTCTGCACAATACAATAAAGATCCTCCTTTATTCTCACATCCTCTATTAAGGCAGTTCCTCAGAGGGGCAAAAAATATAAAACCCCCACGGAAACCACCAGTCCCAGCTTGGGACCTCAACTTCGTATTGGAAAAGCTGACCCTGCCTCCCTTTGAGCCGGCTTCTTCAACAGAGCTACAATACTTGTCGTGGAAAACAGCCTTCCTTCTGGCTATTACCTCAGCACGCAGGGTTTCGGAGCTACAGGCCCTCATGGCTGAGCAACCATTCATCATTTTCCATCAGGACAGAGTTTCCTTACGAACCAACCCTACCTTCATGCCAAAGGTAGTATCCAGTGTAGCTTTGAATCAGACTATTCATTTACCTACCTTTTATCCAAATCCACAGAACAAAGGGGAGAGACTACTACATTCCTTGGACATTCACAGACAACTTCATTATTACTTGGACATAACAAAGTCATTCAGGAAATCTGAGCAGCTCTTTGTGTCCTATGCTACAGGTGCTCAGGGAAAGGCTATTTCCAAACAGACAATTTCAAAATGGATAGCCCACTGCATACGCTTTTGTTATTCATTTCATGGAAAATCTGTGCCTGTATACATCAGATCCCACTCCACCAGGGCTACAGCTACCTCTGCAGCTTTCCTCAGGGGGGTCCCTACCAAGCAGCTACTTGGAGTTCAGTGCACACTTTCTCCAAGCACTACCACCTTCCACTATACTCAAAATCTAGAGCGGGCTTTGTCACAGCAGTCCTGCAGGGCATCCTAGCCACTCCTAGTTCCACTTAGTGCCTTCCACCCTTACTTAGCTTTGGGATTCTACCCATCTGTAATGACTGCAGCTGTATGCACGATGAATATAGTACAGTTTTGTACCTACCATAAATGTAGATGTTCGAGTGCTCATACAGCTGCAGTCCAGGTTACCCTCCCTCCATCCCCTCTTAGGACAGGCCTTATGACAAACACCTTATCATATAACCTTTTTGGGGTATTCTTTTATGGTGTATTTGCTTGCAACTACTGTTTTTTGATTTATCAACATTGCATGTTTGCATAATGTTATGTTTTGCCTTCCTTCTGGGGGCACCTGACATCTGGGGCAAGAAAAACTGAAGAAAATGGCGTCGGCTGCCTCTTTTATACCCCTGCCGCACTGACGTAAGGGAAGAAGCGACGACAACCGACGCCGGACCTAGACTTTGGAATTCGGCCGACCGAGGACCCGCCTGACGGCAGGATAACCCATCTGTAATGACTGCAGCTGTATGAGCACTTGAACATCTACATTTATGGTAGGTACAAAACTGTACTTTACAAGGAGCCTTTAAGACAAACAATTGCTTTGGTAACGCTCTCAAAGGGTTTGTTATTTATCTTTTTTTTCTTTATGCTCAGAAATGCAGTGTTTTCAGACTGTCTTCCCATCATGTTTATCAGCAATTTGCTGTAGAAAATAAACTGACATCTCTGTATGTCACACTTGTTCATCCCTTATGGATAAAACAAATTTTTTATAAATCAGTCACTACTGACATTTCTCTGTCAGACTTGTTCATCCCTTATATGGATGAAACAATTTTCACATAAATCAGCCACTGTTTAGTGCACATTTTTGGTATTGTTTTATAGATGTTGTGCATTAGCAACTTGAGTGATGGAACATGGAAATTTGATTGTATAAAACTGATGCATCAGGAGAGTTATTTAAAGGACAAATAGCAGTCACCCTGCTTACTGTCTAAAATTGTTCCTTTTATTTAGCTTCCAAAATTAAAAAAAGAGAACACTATTATGATGATTATAGGTAAATGAGGAAGCAGAAATACAACAGATTTATAACTGGAGCATTCATAAAAGACTCTCTGCAGTGCATTTGTGAATGTGCATAGTCTGAAACATACTTGGTTGAAACCAAAAGAAAGAGGAACAAGCAATACCACAAGGTAATGTGCCTTACAAGTCATAATTTCCTGTCTGTAGACATGAAAGACAATGTCAGAAATAGGCAAGTGTTTCTGAAAGGACACAGCTGTGTCATTTACATCATTTATTTCTGTCTTTATTCCGCAAGCTTATATCATATATATATATATATATATATATATATATATATATATATATATATATATATATATATACTTCAGAAGTCTGTATCTATTATGGCTGTGTAGAAGACATACAAAGGAACCTGGTTGTTTCTTATTAGTCTGATTGTATTCTCATTTTGTGGCATCACAGTGTTTATCATGAGAGTAAGCTGCAAAGGTCAGAAACATTTGTCATGTGATGAGCACAAGAGATTCATATCTATGCTTAAAGATGATGTAGTGTTGTTAACTACAGTATTCTAAAGTCCAGTACAGAAGAGGAATGTTAATGACATGAACTAGTGTAATGTGAAACTTAAATACAGCTGGAGCAAATCCTTTTGTAAGTTTTTTTAATGTAGCAAGTAACAGACTGTTTAAATTGCCAGTGAAGAGTGGCCAGCCCCCATGTGATCTCAGAAGGGTCAAGTACTGATGTAGGTCATTGTGTATTTGCTGTTGTTTGCTTTTGCCAACAGATCATTACACACTCTGGCCCTGCAGATTAAATATGTGGCCAGAGGGAAGGCTAGTGCTAATAGTCACTTGCTTTTTTGAACATTTACATCCTCTTCCATTCATAAAAACAAAAACACACAGCATTTATATATACATGTGTAGATATGTATGTCTGTGTGTATTTTATATATATATACATATATGTTTACAGGAAACATTACAAGTGCTTGAGACCTAAGCATTCGAAAACGAATGACTCAAAGCTAGAGACTTGAACTCCTTGTAGCTTTTGTAGGCTGCTGCTCCCACTTGGATATGAGTTTGGGCAAACAATGGTGAGGAGAAAGGGGGATTTTAAGGTTAGGGAGTGGGGGTTAGGTTTAGGAAGCAGGATGTGAGCTTTTGGTTTAGGGAGCAGGAAGAAAATTTTGTTTTGGTGAGCAGGAGGGATGTTTTAGGGTTAGAGAGCTATAAGAAAATCTAGGTTTAGAGAGGGGTTTGGAGTTTTAGATTTAGGGAGCATTTAGAGAATTTAGAGTTAAGGAAAGGAGGGTTGAAGTTTTAGGTTTAGGGAGTGTTTTAGGGTTAGGAAAAGGGAGAAAAAGTGGAGTTTTAGGGTAAGAGGGCAAGGACTCAAGCTGGGAACTGGGTGGAGGCTTTAGGGTTAGAGTTTAGGTTCTAATAGGGTTATACAGGCTTATAGTAGCAGGTGTTGTGCCAGCAACATCTCTCGCATACTGTGTTAGTTTTTTGAGGAGCCAACTAAATGAAAAAAATTCAGTGAATTAGCAAATTGTCAACCAACCTATTCACTGAAAGATATTTCCTCAAAACCTAACTACATACAAAATGATACCTTACAAACATAACATCATTATAAATACTACATATGAGCTCAACCTCTCCTCAAGACAGTTTTGCGTCATGTGATACGTGCTGTCCAGTAGTAAACCTTCAGGTCACCTTCTATTCATGTGCTTAAATTTTCTTATTATACAATTTACATAATTTGCAATTTTTGATAAATCCAAGCAAGATCTTAAGTCCATATTTAAGAGCAGCACTACTGGTGCTGAATATGTGATTAAGTGAACTGTTTTTCAGTGTGTAACAAGCATTTGTCAATGCTGAATATTGGCTTGCAACAATTTGTAATGTTGCATTGAAGTGTACTGGAGTGATGTTAGGAAATGAAACATCATGAAAGTGGCATGCACCATTCCTTCATTCATCCTTTAGTACCCAGCAGAAAAAATAATAGGCAGTTATAAAAATAGATTCATTTTGAAATGAACCTAGTAATTTTATGTATTTTGGGAAGATCCAGTGGATTGCATCATTCATTTATTCATTCATTCTATGACAGCTTATACTGAGAATACTAGGTGGTTGTGCAGAGGGGACAAAAGACAGTTTCATTTACTTTCACACGTGTCAGAAGATAGGAAAAAATGATTAAAAATGAATGCCTGAAACAATGCAGTAGGATGAAGCTTTTATGGGAACTGACTTGAAGTGTTGTGTGGTCAAAGACTATATTAATATCTGTCATATTCTTTTGCTTTATGTCTTTGTCATATTAGTAATAGATATCTTCATTTGCATATATAGTGAAGCTCAATTATTCAGATATCGGAAGTATAATGTATATGTCTTCTTTTTCAGTGAAGTCCTTCTCTTCACAAGACTGCAAATGTCCATTTACCCCTTTGGCAGAAAGTTGTGTATGCCATGCTTCTGCACATGAGACTGTTTCTGTGCTCCTTTCACCAAAGTGCACACAGATTGTTCAATCTAAGTAGTTTGCAGTTGGTGTACTCCTGCAGTTTACTCAATCCCCAACTTGTATAACTTCCCTACAGTGTTCCCACTCAATTTGTATCTGCTTTGCATGACCTTAATGCCTCACAATAAGTAAATATGGCATAGTATGAATCATGTGTAGTGATCTAGTCCAAAGTGCTGACTGCTCCGTCTGTTCTGCTATTCACAACCCATGTCAAACACCTGCACAGTCGCCTTTTGTTTTTAGTAAACACAGACAAAGTAAGAAATTACATTGCTTTAACAAGTATGCACCTGTCAGGTAGAATTCATACAGTCTCCAGATTCTTATGAACTCCTTTCCTTTGCAACCATTACCCGTTCCTAAGGATTGTGTGCTGTGTTTCTGCCCCAGAGGCCATTTCTGGGCTCCTTTCACCATAAAAGCTCATATTACTCCATCTAGTTATGTTGCTGTCTTTGATCTGTGTACATCTTTTGTTCCCCCATCCTCTGCTCATTTCACTTACATAGCAGTATAGAACATTGACTGTACATGGAAATGATGTTCAGCATTTTCTCCTTGCTATAAACTGACACTGTGTTCACAAGTGTATGCTTGCAAGGCAGGACTAATCCTGTCTTCAGATGTTGTACTTAGCTAGCCCATGGTGCTGCACTTTGCATGGTTGAACAAAGACAACATTCAGTCACACAAAGACCAGCATCAGTATGTACAATGCAGAGAATGTAAAGAGATGTCATCAGGATCATGAACTTAAATAATTTAATTAAACTTTCGAGAATATGCTAGATTATATTGTGGAAAGTCATTTACCTTTGCGAGTTTAATAAAAACATGATGTCCTAGTCTAGTTTGTTCCAGTCCTCATATAAGCAAACAGTACAAACTTTCCCTGATCCCCTCTAAATGCTAAACATTGATACCTTAACTCACTCAAGCCTGTCATACCTTTTTTGCGTACTTTCAGTTCACACCCATTCATTCTTATGGCATCCAGAACTCTTTTGGGTCTGGCTTAGTCTAGGATGTCCTGCAGTGGAGAACTGAATCTTTGTTTGACAATTATTATTCATATTTTCATGTTTATGTTAATATTTTCATAAGTGTTAGACATACGTGTTATTGAGATGGATAGTAAGAGACACCAATGTGGGAGACAGCGTAAGTCACTGTCAGTGCTGATTTATATCACACTGTACTGGAAATATTGCTAGTTGCTGGTAATTATGAAATAAACAATATTTCCATATATACTTAATACTTCAAAAGACAAGTGACTTACAAATTGTTGCACGACATTAGATGAAACCTTAGATGTTGCTGAAGAACACTATTTGATATTTGCACTGTAAGTTGCACATCTTGAAAGGTATTCAGTATTATTTGTATTGCTAATTATACAATTAAACATGTTTTCATATTTCTATGAATATCTCAATAAAACATGCACTTATAGATGGATTGTTTGTTGCCATGTAAAAACATATCTGGTTAACACAAATATTCTAACAATATGTCTAGGTTGTACAGTTTTCAAGATATGAACATTTGTTTGTGAAAGTTTAAAAAATATAATTTGAGGTTTATGTGCATTATAATATATTACAGCATTTATGGAAAAGACAATGAATCTGCTGACTATTATCACTGCAGAGAATACTTCTTATTGATACATTGCTATTTGTACAATTGTGCAGTTGTAATACCTTTTATTGTTCACAAAATAAATACTTTTCAAAGATTCAAAGAAACTTTTAAAGATTCAGAGAAACTTTATTGTCATTTAGGACCACACAAGTGCAGCCTAAACAAAATTACAAATGTCACTCACAAGACAAATGCAGTGCAAATAACATAGATACAGTGGTATCAAAGAATAACACAAGAAAGAAAATAACAACACGTATGACATGCAGGAGGTAGTTCACATTACATAAACACATTCATTACCCATGATCCAGTGATAAATAATAAATAAATACCCATCACCAAACTCATTACACTGTTAAGATATAGAATAAATAGAAACTAGTGAATAGCAGCTGTTTAGTTACCATATTGCACTTGTTAACCTTAGACGTGACTCAGTATAGCCATCATATTACATAATAGTAATGCTGGAGCTAATTGCTCAGAACAGCAGGATTAAATGAAAAAAAAGAGGCTTCAGTGTATCATGTATTATGGTTGTTGTCTGTATTAATAAGTCTCACAGCTGTAGAATACAAACTGTTCCTGAATCTGGTAGTCCTACAGTGGAAGCTGTGGTACCTCCTTCCAGACACAAGCTGTGAGAACCAGTTGTGGGCTGGATGGGTCGAATCATCTAGTATTTTATATGTTCTCTTTCTTGCTCTTGTAAAGAAAAGCTCCTGAATAGAAGGGAGGTTTGTGCCCAAGATTTTCTCAGTCACCCTCACCACCCTTTGTAGTTTCTTCTTCTCTGCAGCTGTGCAGTTACCGAGCCATGCTATGAAGTTGCTAGTGAGGATGCTCTCGATAGATCCCCTGTAAAAAGTGGTAAGAGCAGACAGTGGGAGGCTGGCATTTTTGAGTTTTCTCAGGAGGTGAAGCCTCTGTTGAGCCTTCTTGACTATATGGTTGGTATTAGGAGCCCAGGAGAGGTCATCAGAGATGTGAAGACCCA